>NC_135234.1:777062412-777371890 GCF_051348905.1 Ranitomeya variabilis | reverse complement strand
AGGTCGTAGTATGGAGAGTGGAGCAGGAGGGGAGGATGAAGTTCAGCACAAACTTACAGTAAATATAATTTCAAAAATTTATTGAGTGAAAAACATAATTAAAAACAAAACCGCGTTTCTGGCAGTCAGTGCCCTTAGTCATGGGATACATAGTAATGCCAATATGGTCATGCAGCGCCCCAGAGTCCTGGTCGTTGCAGTACTGATGCTCCACCGCTAAGGGGGGCTATGGTACGTCTGATGGCACTGAAGGAGTTCACCTGACCAGGTATCACAGACACCAATACACTTCACAGTCCGGCCTCCAGGGGGAGCTAAGGGCACTATGTATTAGGCCACTCCTCACAATCTGGTAAAACTGGGGGTTGGATAGGAAGTTAGTGAGAAGCTGACTGGGTTGGAACCAAGCAACATCCTGTGGCAGAGGGTGTTGCAGGGGAAGATTCAGGGGGGTCCCTGTCAGGGGTGGGATCCTGACAGAGGCCTAGCGAACAGGAAAGAACGTTAAGGAACCGCGCCTGCACTACATAGCGGCGGTATCTCAAGAAAGGACAAGAAGCGAGGTTTATTGTGGAGAGTGAGAAACGAGATCAAAGCAAAAAGGAGATAACACCAGTAGGAGTCGTGCTGTAAGACGAGGCAACATCCTACTGAGGTGCATGACCCTGGTAATGTCGAACCGATGGGGTATACAAAACAATAAAACGCTTACCTTTAGGTACACCCCCACGTAACCCGTACCCTCTATCCCGTAAATAAAAACTCGAACAACTTTATTCTTTGGAATAATGTCGGCCACAGCAGCCTTTTTATTTAAACACAAACAACATCATAAATAATAACATCCAATAACTTTTTAAGCTAGGAGGGATCCTTGGAGCTCCCCATGGATCTGGTGATCAAAAACAACACAACGTGAACGTTACCAAAACCAAATTACTCCCAGCCGATACCGCCTGGCTCGAGAGCACCAAAACCCCAAAGGGTTCCCAGTTCACGTTACAATTCCCGGGGAACCGACTCCCCCCGCCGGAACCCCCAAGTCACCAGATCCAAAACCAGATTTACACAAAATACCGGGGAGCCATAAGCCAATGACTCCCCCCAACCCAATTTCCAACAACTCCAAGGATTCTCCCCCAGCCACCACAACGAGGGACTTTGAAACCTTAAAGACCCGAGACCCCACCACTCCTAAAAGCTATGGCCTTCTCCACACCTTCTTGCAGTCCAAGTGCCCAAAAATCGATTCCAACAGCATTCAGATGCACACCGTCTGCAAGCCAAAATGCCCCATCACCTTTCTCCAACTCAAAATGCCTTACGGCTACTCCCCCATTCCTGGCCACAAACGCGGACACCGCTCGGTTAACCTTAATTCTGGCCTTGTTAAGTTTTTCCAATGACCGCATGTTCCTCCATCGTTTCCTCGGTACAATCTCCGACCAAACTACTGATATCCCTGGATATAACCGCCACAAGCGCAACAAGTCCTGTTTGATATCTTTGATTAGTTCTCTAAACGGGCGTGAACCCAAGTCATTCCCTCCAGCATGCAGCACTAGGATATCCGGAGATCTGTCTAAAAGCACCGCCACATTGATTTCTTTCAGCACCTTGTTCCAGGTCAAACCTCTAAAACCGATCCACCGGACCAACGTTACCGACCGATCGAACCCGAGCTGTCTACCTTCCGGCCGTACATCAGCGCGTCGTGCTCCCCAATGAACATAGGAATGGCCGAAAATCCATACCAAAAACGGCAACGAACCTACAATACAAAAAACAAAAATCAAACAACCAACAAAACAAAAACACCACTCCGGAAACGCACCTTTTCATAATGAAAAAATGCACACCACCCCTAACATCTAACATAGCTGCGATATCTATTTGACTGCCATCTCCCAATACGCTTGATAGCATCCACATCCAAACCTCCAACGGCCGCATCCGTAGCTGCCCCAATCCGAAACGAATGAGAAGTAAAACGCGAATCATCCAACCCCAACAAAGCCACCGCTCTCCGGAAAATCGTCTGAAACTGATATTTGGACAAAGCCGAACCGTCCTCATGACATAGCAAGGATCCGTCTCTGCGGGGCCCCAGCCCCCAAAAACTTTTTAAACAACTAACTGGGCACATCAGAGAACCCGCTACTTCACCCAGCTCAATTCTCTTACCGCGCCCCACTTGATCCGTCTTGGATCGACGCAACCAGAACTCCACACAACCTTCTGCCAAGAAAACATCCCTTGCCAAAATTCCACCAGCTGTTTTCTTATTAGGAGACACCAATTCGCTAATTCTCATTGCACCAAAATACGCCCACGAAAAAGCCAAGCTGAAAAGACGTTGTTCAAACAGCGACCCACAACAGTCACCCAAAATCTCGCCTAATCGCTCCAACATCGCGAAAGAAACAGGACGCCTAGAATCCAACCTACCATATTGTCTCCTAAAGCCTTTTACCGCTTGCTTCACTAGGAAGGCCTTAGTCAAATCACACTGTCCCCTCAGCTTGAAACCAAAAGCCAAAGCCGCCAGTATACGCAACACCTTTGCCAACGACCAACCTTCATCAAAACCACGCCTAATCCATGACAACAGAAGCCCAACCTGGTCATCGGTATTAACTCCACCAGGGCAGGATGCCAAGACCCCTTCCCACGAAGACCAAACCAATTGATAAGTCTCCCATGTTTTCGGAGCCAACGACGATCTTATGAGATCTCCAGCGTCCCTGATGCCACGAGCCAAAGGTCCGCTGGGCAATCCAAACCGATGGTCTCTGCTTCCGGAGCCAACGACCGAAAACGCTCGAACTGGAAACGAGAAAGGGAATCAGCTATTAAATTCCTCGCCCCGGGCACATGCTTCGCAGTGACCTGCGAATTCAATTCCAAACAAGATAGGACTAATCGCCTGAGAACCCGGACCACAGGTGGTGACGAAGCAGTAAGTCCATTGACCGCACACACCACTCCCATGTTGTCACAGTTAAAGCGAATCCGCTTGTTGCGAAATTCGCACTTCCACAAATGAACCGCCACCAAGATCGGAAAAATTTCCAAAAGCGCTATGTTACGAACCAGCCCTGATGAAACCCACTCCACCGGCCAGGGTGCAGCACACCATTGCCCTTTGAAGTAAGCCCCAAAACCACTGCCACCCGCCGCGTCCGTAAACAATTCCAAAGAATCATTGTCCACCGTTTTTTCCATGAACAAAGTACGACAATTGTAAGAACCCAAAAAGGAACTCCAAACCTCCAAATCTTCCTTCAAATCTGCTGACAAACGAATGAAGTGGTGCGGCGCACGGACTCCCGCCGTCGCACTCGCCAATCTTCTGGAAAAAACCCTCCCCATTGGCATAACCCGACACGCAAAGTTAAGTTTTCCCAATAGCGACTGTAATTCTCTCAGAGTCAATTTCTTTACACGCCTTGCTCGGGCCAAATCTTCCTTCAAACCATCAATCTTATCAACAGGAAGCCGAAACTCCCACCCAACCGAATCAATAACAATCCCCAGAAAACTCAGGCACGTACACGGCCCTTCCGTCTTCCCGGGTGCCAATGGAACTCCGAAACGCTCACACACCCATTCAACAGCACGGAGAAGGCGCACACAACGGTCGGACCCAGCCGGGCCCACACATAGGAAATCATCCAAATAATGTAACACCGAATCACAATCAGAAACGTCCTTAACCGCCCACTCCAAAAAAGAGCTAAACATCTCAAACAGAGCGCAGGAGAGGGAACAACCCATAGGTAAACACCTATCCACGAAAACCCCCCCCTCCCAAAAACAACCCAAAAGCTTAACACTATCAGGATGAACAGGCAACAACCTAAATGCAGCTTCAATATCCGTCTTAGCCAACAAGGCGCCACGACCAAACTTGCCAACCCACGCAACGGCTTCATCAAAAGACGCGTACACCACCGAACAAAGCTCGGGTGCAATACCGTCGTTAACGGACAACCCCCGCGGGTAAGACAAGTGGTGAATCAAACGGAATTTTCCAGCTTCCTTCTTAGGAACCACACCTAGCGGTGATACAACCAAATCCTCAAACGGAGGAGACAAAAAGGGGCCCGCCATCCTTCCCAACGAAACTTCCTTCTTCAACTTCTCTGACACCACGTCCCCCTGTAACATTGCCGACCTCAAATTCTTAAGCGTCCGAGGAACCACAAACGAAGGGGCCGGAATGACAAAACCGTCCCGAAAACCACTATGTAGCACCCCCGCTGCCTCCCTCAGGGGGTATCTATTTAGAAAGGGGACCATCCTTTCCAGCCTCACTGGCGTCACCCCCTTGAGAATTCCCTGACCCTGACTTGAACTTAGATTTTTTAAAACACTTAGAGGCCCCATGGGAAGAGCCGCTGCAGTGTGAACACAAATGCTTGAACTTGCAGTTAACCCCGAACTTACATTGCCCGTCGTTAAACTGCCAGCACAAGCCCGCTTTACGGCCCCCCGCCTGACTGGACTGTCCGGCCGATCCCGCCGAACTGGATTGACTACTCTGACCGGAACTACCGGCCCCCCCCTGAAAGGACTGGCCAAATTTATACTGCGCCATCACCCGCAGCCAAAGCCCGATGTCTTTCTGATCCCAACGAATCGTTGGTCGTATAGCCTTCCTCTGCCGGAATTGCTCATCATATCTCAACCAGGCCTGACCACCATAAACCCTGTGCGCCTCTCCAATGGAATCCATGTAGCAAAAAAGGCCTGAACACTTCTCAGGCGCCTTCTCCTCAATCACACTCGCTAAAATGGCAAACGCCTGTAGCCAATTTGTGAAAGTCTGAGGAATCAAACGCCACCTACGTTTTTCCTCATCCTCCTTTTTACTATCCTCTTTCTTCCCTTTGTCTAAGTTAAATTTTTCTAACGGGAGCAACGAAAAAATTTCAACATATTCATCTTTAATGATCTTTTCTATCACCTCCTTTTTAAGATGCGCCCCCAAAGGGCCCTCAAAACAAACATATACCTCCCCATGAGCCCTATCATCTAAATGGACCCGACACTCCTTTTCCTTCTCCGTTTGAACTGAAACCGACACCGGTGCCCAAGAGCCCGACGCCACTTGCGTCGAACCCGTAACCCTCTGCGACCCAATCCACGCCGCCAAATGCCGTTGATCACTCATCCCTCTCTCCAACCGCACCAACAAATCCCTCACATTTTCCAACACCGCCCCGACACCCCCCACATCAGCCCCGACAACGCCACTAACCCCAAAACCCGTCGCCACACCCCCTTGCGCCTCCACACTCACTGGAGACTGCAAATACTGCACAGGAAGCAAAGACAAGGACAAACACTCACCAGGCTGCGGAGGAGCTGTGATCCCCCCAGCCGGAGTCCCAGGATCCAACCGCCGTTGTCCGTGGAAATCTAATGACCCAGGAGGCAACTGTCGCATGGGAGTCTGCGTTGCGTCTTGCTGCGAAGATCCAGCCTGAGGTGAAAGTAGCGCCGCCTGTCCTGTCCCAGCTGGCTGCTGCTGATCTGTCCTCCAAACGTCCCGGCCCCCATCACCACTGTGTGAGGCCGCTGCTGTGTCCATCGATCCAGCTGCAGGGACGAACCCTGCTGATGCTGCCGGGGCCACACCCGCAACCGCAGGGCTGCCCGCCACCACTCCTCTCCCTCGTCCTGCTTCAGATAGGCCAGAGGCAGGCCGCGCGGAAGGAGCATCCCCGCCGCGGCCCCCCGATGTGCTAGGCCTCACACGCTGCCTGGCTCGCGCTGGCCCCGCCCCCGCAATGCCGCGAGGTGAAGGCCTCGCAGCCGCCACCGGACCCCGCCCGGCAGTAGGATTCCTCCCAGGCCGGGACCTACCGGCGCTGCTATTAAGAGGTGCCCGGCCTGGAGGGTCCCCGGAGGGGCTCCTGCGCCGACGGGGGGCCCGCGGAGCTGAATCGGGCGACAGCCGGTCAGGAGGCCGTGACCGCCGCGCGCGCCTCACCGGAGACACCGCCGACGTCGCTGCTGCTCCCGGACCTCCGCTCCCGATGATCCCTGCTACCTGCCGCTCCAACCAGCCTGGAGGGTGCGCTGCTGCCGCGGCCCTCAGGCTCTCCAGAACGCTATCAACGGTGGCCATATTTGATGCACACTTGCTGACTGGAGAGCGGGAACTAAAAAACTCCACCCCTCTCCAGCTCAGTTAACATAACCGACTCCACTATACCTCCCCTTTATCATTAACCCCTCCCTCCATCCCATGGTCATGATGGGCCTCCCCTTACGCCGCGGGGGGAGGGGCGGCTCCAGCTCCGGCCATTACTTAGCCGGTGGCCGGAACGCCGAGGAAGTATTAGGCTCCACGCATTACTTCAAACAGAGGCAGGACAGTTAATTACTTAATAGGTTGGCTGTCTCACCTAAATCACCTAAGCAGGCATAGGGGGCAACAGTGGGAGAGGGGCGTCACTAGGGTCCCGGAAGAACTCCAGGCCTACCCGTCATACGGGTGCGTCCTAGCCATATCATCTGGGGGATGGAGAAGAACATCAGAACAGACATAAGTTGTGGGAAAGAACATCAGAACAGACACAACAGTTGTGAGGACTATCCCGTGGTGCTCAGCAGGGAAGTACTACAACACACAGGCGCTAGAAGGTAGGCACAGATTTCCACCTGCAAAGGGAACTCTGGAGGTGCCATCGGACCGGCCGGTCTCAGACAGCCCTGTTAATCGTACTCTGGATTGAGGACCTTGAAGCCTTCAGTAAAGAGGTAAAGAGACTGCAACCCTGTGTCCTCGTTATTCATCGCGACCTGCACCACGCACCACCACTTACAACTTTCATTGGACGCCCCTTAGCAGGGTCATGGACCGGGTCTAGCCACTGTGACAACCCCAGAACTGAGACAGAGAAGCCCGGTACCGAGTACCCCGCGGCTCTGCGTCTGGGGCGCTGCAAAATTGGCGTCACAAACAGGATCTACTTAAGCGTGAAGAATCAGGTCATGTGTGCCTTTGAACTGTGTCTGAATTGTGCTTGAGCCGTGATTTATTGCAAAGACTGTGTATTGCTATTGCCGCCAAAGATTCCCGCCAAAACCACCGCCATTACAGCGTGACGAGGAGCGCAGGAGAAGAAGAGGGGCGTGGATTTGTGGGCATGGACAAATTGAAGCGCGCGAAAGACAATGGCCGCCCAGTCTAAGTATTTCTGTCCCTTGAGGACATGTCCGTCAGCAGCCGAGATCCGCCTCCTGATTCTCAACGGAGGGCAGAGACAAAGAAAGCGAAACCGCCCACGAAGGAGAGAGCGGGAAAAGGACAAAGAAGAAGTCAGCCACGCGGAGGACGCCATGGCCAGCCACCCGGAGCCGGAGCGTGGGGTCGGAGCAGAGGACTCCCCCAGCTACCCGGAGGGGCACCGTAACCAGGCCTCCACTGCTGATGCTGAATTCCTGCAGGCCGGAGTGGACGAGCTCAGCGACCGACCCCGGCGGACGCAGCTGAGCACTGAGGCCGGGTGGAAGAAGACTTTCGTCGGAAGCCTCCCCAGACGCCTGTCAGCAGCCTCGTCTGGTCCGGAGCAAGAAAGAAGTTCCAGCGCTCCGAAGCCAGAAAGCAAGGCCCTGCCGAAAAGCGAGATGCTGCGAACCGAGATGACAACGTCGCAGCACAAGGCCCCGCAACCAGCGTTCCAGGCCCCAGCGGAGACAGAGCAGACCAGCACCGGAGGGACCGCATCTGAAGCAGGTATGAAGGACGACCCTGCCCTGATGACCGACACCACCCCAGCGACTGCTAGTGCCACAGCTGCTGACCCCGTTCCGGTGACTGATCTTGTAGCAGCCACTACCTCTGCTGCAGCAAATGCCCATACTCAAGCTACGCAGACCTCCATCGCTGCGCATGACTTAACCGTACATGAAAGACGGATTAACGGCGTTTATCCAGCACTGGGTGCAACACTGGACTTCACCCTTCCCGGGCCAAGAAGGGTTAAGTGCCAGGTACAGCCCTGGAAGCCGTCCAACTAAACCTCGGAAACCTGAAACTGTAAATAGTTAACTGTTTGTCTTCCTGATGTTTTGCTGCTTTATACCCGACCAGGGTTATTCTTAAAGGGATCCCTTTGTTTACCCGGGATCCCTTAGTTGACCCGGGATCCCTATTTTGCCTTTTTGTTTTATTCACCACTGTTTTAAAGACTACCGAATCATGGACGGTGAATGGTTCACAAACTGCTCTGTAAATAGTTCGCACCCTCTTAAGGGTGTCCTCTACTGGTTTTACAAGAAAGAGAACTCTTTGCGAAGAAACTGTTCCTGGAAACAGCATCGGAGTTCCTGCCTTACACGGACTTCCAACATGAGTAGTTGCACTTCCTTAAAGAGACTTGGTTCCCTCTTAAAGGGAATGTTTACTAGATACATTCAATATATAATGTTGCCTTAAAGAAGAGTAAATAGAAATAATGTTTTACATAGAAAAGTTATATGTAGCCAGGTAGTTAATTATAGAAAATGTTTAATAATGTGCTAGAGAATGAGGACAGGAAAGTGAACCCGTAGGGGTTAGTGGGTGAGTCCTCCTAGGAGCCATAAAGAGATGGCTCAGTGATCCTGTACTAAGAAAGAGGCAGTAGGCCTGGGCAGATAGACAGGCGGTCCTGCATAAGACAAATCAGAGAATAAAAAGAAAATATTGCAGTTAGAAGAGAAAAATTAAGAAAAGTTAATTTATAGTTTAGGAGTTTTATCATAAGCCTTTAGTGGATTCAGCTTACACGTCCTTAGAGGCAAAGTTAAATTATTGTTCAGCATTTGCACTCAGTAGAATACCCGGCTGGGTAATAGAAGTTATTTAAAGTGTGTTATTTAAGATATTTAACCATGTTTGTAACGTTCAAGAGTCCTCACCTCCCATAAAGGGATGCATTGTTACTTTCACTTGTTATTGGTTTACTGCATTTCAAAATTTGTATGTATTTTGCTGACATGTATTGTTGTTTTCTTCCCAGTTCGGGAGTACTGGATTTAACCGGGAGGGAGTGCAGCGCCCCAGAGTCCTGGTCGTTGCAGTACTGATGCTCCGCCGCTAAGGGGAGTGATGGTACGTCTGATGGCACTGAAGGAGTTCACCTGACCAGGTATCACAGACACCAATACACTTCATAGTCTGGCCTCCAGGGGGAGCTAAGGGTGCTATGTATTAGGCCACTCCTCACAATCTGGTAAAACTGGGGGTTGGATAGAAAGTTAGAGAGAAGCTGACTGGGTTGGAACCAGGCAACATCCTGTGGCAGAGGGTGTTGCAGGGGAAGATTCAGGGGGGTCCCTGTCAGGGGTGGGATCCTGACAGAGGCCTAGCGAACAGGAAAGAACGTTAAGGAACCGCGCCTGCACTACATCGCGGCGGTATCTCAAGAAAGGACAAGAAGCGAGGTTTATTGTGGAGAGTGAGAAATGAGATCAAAGCAAAAAGGAGATAACACCAGTAGGAGTCGTGCTGTAAGACCGAGGCAACATCCTACTGAGGCGCATAGCCGGTGGCCGGAACGCCGAGGAAGTATTGGGCTCCAAGCATTACTACAAACCAACGGCAGGACAGTTAATTATAGGTTGGCTGTCTCACCTAAATCACCTAAGCAGACATAGGGGGCAACTGTGGGAGAGGGGCGTCACTAGTGTCCCGGAAGAACTCCAGGCCTACCCGTCATATGGGTGTGTCCTAGCCATATCATCTGGGGGATGGAGAAGAACATCAGAACAGACATAAGTTGTGGGAAATAACATCAGAAACAGACACAACAGTTGTGAGGACTATCCCGTGGTGCTCAGCAGGGAGGTACTACAACACACAGGTGCTAGAAGGTAGGCACAGATTTCTACCTGCAAAGGGAACTCTGGAGGTGCCATCGGACCGGCCGGTCTCAGCCAGCCCTGTTAATCGTACTCTGGATTGAGGACCTTGAAGCCTTCAGTAAAGAGGTAAAGAGACTGCAACCCTGTGTCCTCGTTATTCATCGCGACCTGCACCACGCACCACCACTTACACCTTTCATTGGACGCCCCTTAGCAGGGTCACGGACCGGGTCTAGCCACCGTGACAACCCCAGAACTGAGACAGAGAGGCCCGGTGCCGAGTACCCCGCGGCCCTGCGTCTGGGGGCGCTGCAGTCATATACATATATGTATAGAGAAAAAACCCTCAAGTGTGATGGTAACTAAATTGAGAGTGATGTGGTGTATGGACATCACTCAGCGTTTCGTCCTCTGTCTTCATTTTGTATTTTGGCTGTAGACTTCTGATGCCCTGGACTAAGCTCATACAAGTTGTCCTTGTTACAGGTCATACATTAATTTACCGGTGTCAGGAAGCTGAACTTCTCCTCTGTTGTTTGTCTTCCTGCATTTTTCTTGTTTTTCTTCCAGCTTGTTTGTCCAGAGGTCTGGTCTCCATCTTCTTCATAACTATCTGCAGGATGAGATCAGGACGCAGCTGTATGTCAGAATCTGGTGCTAGAACATTCAGCGTGTGATACCGGCCATAATAACACCCTACAGCCAAGGGAAGACCTAGCATGACTGGGCCCTATAGCAGAGTTGTATTGGGGCCCCTCTGAGCATAAATACTTACCTGTTATGGAAGATATAATTTATCGGACACAAAGACAAAGCAATGCCTCCCTTACCCTGCAGATGTACACTATGTCCTGACTCTGACTGGTGACCTCTTGGGCCAGCCTTGCTCCACCAGCTTGACACCACGAACCCTATAACAATCTTTAAGGCTTATACAATAGTACTTAAAGGATGTCTCCAAAAATGAGATTAAATGGAATCCATGATGTAATTCAAACAGCAGCCCCTCCTAGTCGGGTGTAAGAATAGCTGCAGACTGAAGGCGTGCGGCTCCTGAGACGTGTGTGTCAACTGACAAGAGCTATATTCCACACAGCGTGTCAGGAGCATGGCTGTGATATGGGAGAAATAGGTTTTAACCCACGTTGTTCTAAGAGGAGATCCTAAAGGCCCCATCACACATAGCGAGATCGCTGCTGAGTCACAAGTTTTGTGACGCAACAGCGACCTCAGTAGCGATCTCGCTATGTGTGACACGTACCAGCGATCAGGCCCCTGCTGCGAGATCGCTGGTCGTGTCGGAATGGCCTGGACCTTTTTTTGGTCGTTGAGGCCCCGCTGACATCGCTGAATCGGTGTGTGTGACACCGTTCCAGCGATGTCTTCACTGGTAACCAGGGTAAACATCGGGTTACTAAGCGCAGGGCCGCGCTTAGTAACCCGATGTTTACCCTGGTTACCAGCGTAAATGTAAAAGAAAACAAACCGTACATACTCACCATCTGATGTCCGTCAGGTCCCTTGCCGTCTGCTTCCTGCTCTGACTGCTGGCCGTACAGTGAGAGCAGAGCGCAGCAGTGACATCACCGCTGCGCTCTGCTCTCACTGTACGGCGGCTCAGTCAGAGCAGGAAGCAGACGGCAAGGGACCTGACGGACACCGAAAGGCGAGTATGTACTGTTTGTTTTTTTTGGTAACCAGGGTAAACATCGGGTTACTAAGCGCGGCCCTGCGCTTAGTAACCCGATGTTTACCCTGGTTACCCTGGTGCTGCAGGGGGACTTCGGCATCGTTGAAGACAGTTTCAACGATGCCGAAGTCGTTCCCCTGATCGTTGGTCGCTGGAGAGAGCTGTCTGTGTGACAGCTCCCCAGCGACCACACAGCGACTTACCAACGATCACGGCCAGGTCGTATCGCTGGTCGTGATCGTTGGTAAATCGCTATGTGAGACGGGGCCTTAAGCTTCATCCTCCTACTCTCTGTCAGTCTGGAAGCTTTATAGCAGTGCACAGAGACTGACTGCCCCCCGCTGAAAAGCAAATAAACATTGAGGAGGATGAAGCTGGAGATGACCCCTCGGTGTGGTGTGCTCAGTTAGGAAGAGATATATTTCTTCACATATCACATCCATCCTCCCTGCCATTGACTGAGTTGTAAATGGACCCCCAGGTCTCGGGAGCTGTGTGTCTTCAGTCTGCAGCCAGTACTGACACGTGACTAGGAGGGGCTGCAGGTTCATTATGTCAGGGACTCTATTTCATCTCATTGTTGGAAAACCCCTTTAAACCGGTGCACAGAGCAGCTAACATAGAAACAGTAAACAAATACTGATGGTAGACTCACCTGTGGAGATCCCCGCAAAGTCCAGACACAAAGACACGGAGGCGACAAACAGAAGGTTCATCATGTAATACATTCTACAGAAAGATCTATGGAGACAAAGAAACAGAGCAACAATCTACAAACTCACAACCTGAGAAACCATGTCACTCTCCGCAAGGAGAAACGATACTTCTAGGATCCTGGTCAGACGCCTCTCAATCAGCCAAACCAGATCTCCGCTTTGCACTGACGAGGGGCAGAACCCCGAAACACAGTGTCTGCAAATTCAGATTCTGGTTTGGGTCTTATCCTAAGTCATGTGACAAGGCTCGTTAAAGGGTCGACTTTGACTTGTAGGATTGCTACCTTCCAATAGGTGGCACTAGAGTTCTAGTTCTCTGAAGAGACAATTTGCATAATTAGCATATTTCCCAGAGGAGCATTGCGGCTTTAAGTCTCCTCATCTCGGCATGCTTGACATGTCAATCTCCGCAAGGAGAAACGATACTTCTTGGATATCATTTGAATGAGTGGCACGTCTATATCGTCAGACCTATAGAAACACAATTATTTGCCAGAGGAATCTAAGATTTTTAGGTGCCTAAGTGCAAAAATGAGAAGCGACAAGAATAAAATTGAATAAAATTTATAATTTTTATTATCACAAGAAAAATAAAAACAAAAAAGGAAAAAACAGGGAGCTGGAGAACACTCTCAATATATATTGATGTCAATATGGTATAAATCCCCAAGACACAAGAAAAACTTGCCAGAAATCCTATAATGTCAATGCAAAAATATATATCATGATTATTTGCACATCTATTAAATCAATAGCCTGTAAGGGTACCGTTACACTAAATGATTTACCAACGATCACGACCAGCGATACGACCTGGCCGTGATCGTTGGTAAGTCGTTGTGTGGTCGCTGGGGAGCTGTCACACAGACAGCTCTCCAGCGACCAACGATGCCGAAGTCCCTGGGTAACCAGGGTAAACATTGGGTTACTAAGTGCAGGGCCGCGCTTAGTAACACGATGTTTACCCTGGTTACCATCGTAAATGTAAAAAAAACCAAACACTACATACTTACATTCCGGTGTCCATCAGGTCCCTCGCCGTCTGCTTCCCGCACTGACTGAGTGCCGGCCGTAAAGTAAAAGCAGAGCACAGCGGTGACGTCACCGCTGTGCTGTACTTTACGGCCGGCACTCACAGTCAGTGCAGGAAGCTGACGGCGAGGGACGTGACACCGGAATGTGAGTATGTAGTGTTTTGGGGTTTTTTTACATTTACGATGGTAACCAGGGTAAACATCGGGTTACTAAGCGCGGCCCTGCGCTTAGTAACCCGATGTTTACCCTGGTTACAAGCGAACACATCGCTGGATCGGTGTCACACACAACGATCCAGCGATGACAGCGGGTGATCAAGCGACGAAAGAAAGTTCCAAACGATCTGCTACGACGTACGATTCTCAGCAGGGTCCCTGATCGCTGCTGCGTGTCAGACACAGCGATATCGTATGGATATCGCTAGAACGTCACGAATCGTACCGTCGTAGCGACCAAAGTGCCACTGTGAGACGGTACCCTAAGACTGTTGGCGGCCAACAATCAGGTATGTAAACAAACTGGTTGCAAGACATATGTGCACACAATAAGCTGTGAGGTCAGAGACCAAATCATTAGCTCATGCTCCATTCAGATGTAGTGTTCAGGATTAGCCACATGGTGGTGTCTGACTACTAGCGCTAAGAGGCAGATAACTATCTCATTGACCATGTATATCTGTAGGGCTATATAATATTAAACATATTATACCAGAAATCGCTGATGTCAGGATTGATAGACCTCAGCAAGGTGAAGTCGCTGTTTCAAAAGAGTGTACGCGAGATTCCGCCTCCGTGCCCCGACGTGCACATTTCGCCCTGCTTCTTCAGGGGGGCGTGTTTTTGTCCTTACACCCCTTTTCCTGTTTTTTTTTAATTTTTGTTTATATTTTTCTTGTGATAATTAAAATGATAAATTTTATTCAATTTTATTCTTGTCACTTCTAATGTTTGCACATAGGCACCTAAAAATCTTAGATTCCTCTGGCAAATAATTATATTTATATAGATCCTGTGCTAGGTCTGGAAAGATTAGGAGATTAGGACAAAGATGTATGGAGGGAGCAGGTTACAGAGCCATGAAAAAGTCTTCATATCCGGTGAACTTTTCCAGATTTCTTCACATTACTCCCACAAACTGAAATATGTTATAATCCAACGCAAAGTAACAAGTATTTGTGAAGTGTAAAGGAAATTATACAGGTTTTATAATTATTTTACAAATATAAATCTGAAAATTGTGAGGTGCATTTGTATTCAGTCCCCTGTAGTCTGATGCCTCTAAATAATATCATGAGTGACCAATCGCCTCCAGAAGTATTATATCATAATTAGTACATTGTGTCCTCCTGGGTGTGATGTCTGCTCAGTATAACGACAGCTGTTCTGCGAAGTCCTCAGAGGTTTATGTGAGAACATTAAGGATCAAACCACATCAAGAAAACCAAGGAGCCCACTAGACAGGTCAGGGATAAAGTTGCGGAGAAGAGTAAAGCAGGGTTAGGTTATAAAAAAAATAGCCCAAGCTCTGAACATCTCAAGGAGAACTGTTCAATGCATCATCCAAAAATGGAAGGAGTATGGCCCAACTGCAAACCTACCAAGACGTGACGTCCACCTAACCAGACATCCCGAGCAAGGAGAGCACTAATGAGAGAAGAAGCCAAGAGGTCCATGGTCACTGGAGGAGCCGCAGATCCACAGCTCGGGGGGAGAATCTGTCCACAGGACGACTGTAAGTCGTGTACTGCACAAATCTGCCCTTTATGGAAGAGGAGCAAGAAGAAAGACTTTTTTGAAAGCCATAAGAAGTCCCATTTGCAGTGGATGGAGCTAAATACAGGGCAATCCTGGAGGAAAACCTGCAGCAGTAATGGCAGCGAAAGGCGGTCCTACAAAACACTGACTCAGAAAACTCTGTATCATTTCCTTTACACGTCACAAATACTTGTCACTTTGACATCACAGAAAATCCAAATAAAATACATTTAAGTTTGTGGGAGTAACGTGCAGTAATGTGGGAAAGTTCCCGGGGTGTGAAGACTTTTTCAAGGCACTGTATGTACTGGAGATTATGCGTGGGGGCAGGGTGTGATCGTCACTATGATGGTGTGCAGTTGATGAGTGGATGTTGTTGCTGGACCTGCTCCGGGGTCTTCTGATGAGGGTATATATATACTGTATATACTGGGTGGGTGCTGCTCATTATCTGGTGATGGGGACTGACGTTACGGCTGCCCCCGTGTCACCCCGACCTCTTACGCTCTCCGCGGCTCCGGTGGGTTCGGCTGATTCTGGTCTCGTTCGGAGTCGTTTTCTTGTACAGAAGTTTCTCTCTTCCGGTTTTACAGCTCAGGAAGTGGAGTTTTGGCAGGAGTTACAGTAACTTCTTTAACTCTTTCACTTCCTACCTCTGTGTCAGCAGCAGATTATTGTGCAGAGATCTGAGGCTGCTGTCACCGGCGGTCAGTGACATCCGCGGCAGCCACGTCCTGGTCTCCTGCTCTCGTTAGACGGGGACAGTTATTCTCCAGTTATTATGTGACATGTGGCTCCATCCTCGGCTGAGTCCGGCACTGACTGTATACAATGTATCATTATTTTGATCCTATAGAGAAGAAGGAGTATACCCTCAAAAGTAATTACCATGAAGGTAACAATGAAGGGAGACGCCAAAGGTGGTAAATTAAGTATATAAAATGTAAATCTGTATTAAATAAACTCACAAAAAATGCATATAAAAAGTACATACGGGCATCAAACCCAAATACAAAATACCTGACAAAGTGCAATGGGGGAGGTAAACCAATGGCGTCACTGGGGGCCAGGGGACCCCTCTACTGATGTTATTCATAGAAGGTGATCATAGATAGATTCAGGGCAAAAAAGAATACATGTACAATTCTCCATAAGGGAAAGAAACATCTCTATAGCAAGTGCTGAATAATACCCAAGAGAAGCAATTACTCGCTATATCTAAAAATCGATCAGCTGCTTACCCATGTGGGAGAACAGGGGTGCCCGGCAGACAGTGAACACCACTAGCCCCGACGCGCGTTTCGCATAATTGGCTTCCTCGGGGGGCTGTGTATACCACCCTAGCATGCACACTATATGGAGCGCCCTCACGCATAAGGGCAATAGGGTACTCGGTACCGGGTACTTCGGTTCGGGGGATGTCACAGTGGCCCAACCCATCCGTGGCCCTTTGAGGGGCATCCAATTAAAGGTGAAGGTTTGTATAATGTTTGTGATGCCACCTGTGGTATTCGGTCAGAGTGACCGACGCTGCTTAGGGGTCCGCTGGGGTGATGTTATGGCAGCTAGATGGTGTACCTTCCCACAGGTGAAGTATGTCCCCAGGGCTTCCCAGAAGTGTTGATGGTGGATGGTGTGAGGCGCAGTGAAGAACGAGGACAGAAGGTTGCAGTCTCTTTACCTTTACTGAAGACTTCAGCATCCACAATTCAGAGCACCAGATCACAGGGCAGGCAGAGTCCGGCTGGTCTGAAGGCAAATCCAGAGTCCCCTTATCCAGGTGGAATGCAATAGCCTTCCTATGCGCACAGTAACACAGTAGGTCCTCACTTGCTTAAGCTCTAATGAAGTCCTCACTGTTATTACTCTTCTCTCTCTGTTCCCCGTGGTCGAATAGAGCAAAACCCGTATGACTGATGGCCTGAGGCTTGTTTGTAGGGACCCTAGAGACACTCCGACCCCCACAAGTTGCCACCTGTCTTCTTAGGTATTAAGGTCGGGCAGCCCACTTGGAATTGACTGTCCTGTCAGTCTCTGAAGCAATGGCGTAGAGCACTTAACTCCCTCGGTATTCTGGCTACCGGAACGCGCACCAGAAGGATGCAGCTCCTCACGTCTACTATCCTCCCTGGTATCCACTTGTTGCCAGGCCTTTGTTTCTCACTCACTAGAACACGCTTCCTTTCAATGTCTCTTTCTTTGGATGCTGCCGCACGTGGGGCAGGCGCAGCTCCGTGGACCCTCGTCCTCCTCAGACCGTAGTCTGGATCTGCTGGAGATCACTCCAGACAGCTCGGTCTGGAGACCATTCTCTCTCAGTCTCCAGCCAGGAACTCTCTAACTTTCCCTCCAACTACCAGTTTTACCTAACTGTGAGGAGTGGTCTAATAGATAGAACCTTTGCTCCCCCTGGTGGCTGGAGTGTGAAGTGTGTGTGTGTTTGTGATACCTGGACAGGAGATCTCCTTTATTGCCTCCAGACGTAATATCACTCCCCCTGGTGGAGGAATAATATTACTGCAGCAACCAGGACTCTGGGGCGCTGCATATACAGGTCCTTCTCAAAAAATTAGCATATAGTGTTAAATTTCATTATTTACCATAATGTAATGATTACAATTAAACTTTCATATACTATAGATTCATTATCCACCAACTGAAATTTGTCAGGTCTTTTATTGTTTTAATACTGATGATTTTGGCCTACAACTCCTGATAACCCAAAAAACCTGTCTCAATAAATTAGCATATCAAGAAAAGGTTCTCTAAACGACCTATTACCCTAATCTTCTGAATCAACTAATTAACTCTAAACACATGCAAAAGATACCTGAGGCTTTTAAAAACTCCCTGCCTGGTTCATTACTCAAAACCCCCATCATGGGTAAGACTAGCGACCTGACAGATGTCAAGAAGGCCATCATTGACACCCTCAAGCAAGAGGGTAAGACCCAGACAGAAATTTCTCACCAAATAGGCTGTTCCCAGAGTGCTGTATCAAGGCACCTCAATGGTAAGTCTGTTGGAAGGAAACAATGTGGCAGAAAGCGCTGTACAACGAGAAGAGGTGACCGGACCCTGAGGAAGATTGTGGAGAAGGACCGATTCCAGACCTTGGGGAACCTGAGGAAGCAGTGGACTGAGTCTGGTGTGGAAACATCCAGAGCCACCGTGCACAGGCGTGTGCAGGAAATGGGCTACAGGTGCCGCATTCCCCAGGTAAACAGCGGCAGAAGCGCCTGACCTGGGCTACAGAGAAGCAGCACTGGACTGTTGCTAAGTGGTCCCAAGTACTTTTTTCTGATGAAAGCAAATTTTACATGTCATTCGGAAATCAAGGTGCCAGAGTCTGGAGGAAGACTGGGGAGAAGGAAATGCCAAAATGCCTGAAGTCCAGTGTCAAGTACCCACAGTCAGTGATGGTGTGGGGTGCCATGTCAGCTGCTGGTGTTGGTCCACTGTGTTTCATCAAGGGCAGGGTCAATGCAGCTAGCTATCAGGAGATTTTGGAGCACTTCATGCTTCCATCGGCTGAAATGCTTTATGGAGATGAAGATTTCATTTTTCAGCACGACCTGGCACCTGCTCACAGTGCCAAAACCACTGGTAAAATTAAATGGTTTACTGACCATGGTATTACTGTGCTCAATTGGCCTGCCAACTCTCCTGACCTGAACCCCATAGAGAATCTGTGGGATATTGTGAAGAGAAAGTTGAGAGACGCAAGACCCAACACTCTGGATGAGCTTAAGGCCGCTATTGAAGCATCCTGGGCCTCCATAACATCTCAGCAGTGTCACAGGCTGATTGCCTCCATGCCACGCCGCATTGAAGCAGTCATTTCTGCCAAAGGATTCCCGACCAAGTATTGAGTGCATAACTGAACATTATTATTGGATGTTTTTTTTGTTTGTTATTAAAAAACACTTTTATTTGATTGGACGGGAGAAATATGCTAATTTATTGAGACAGGTTTTTTGGGTTATCAGGAGTTGTATGCCAAAATCATCAGTATTAAAACAATAAAAGACCTGACAAATTTCAGTTGGTGGATAATGAATCTATAATATATGAAAGTTTAATTGTAATCATTACATTATGGTAAATAATGACATTTAACACTATATGCTAATTTTTTGAGAAGGACCTGTATATAGACCAAAAGGCTAACAGGTGTGTCCATTAATCATCACTCTGGGACGGTACGCTATGAACGGCGCATGCGCAGTGCGCCACAGGCAGCAATGCACGTCTGGCCTCCAGACTGCGGCACGGGTCAAGAAAATACTTCCTGTGGCGTCAGATGCCCATGCCGAGTCCACAGGAGGCCTTCAGCAGAGCACGCCAACCGGGGACCCACCACGCATGCGCACAGCGCCGCCGCCCTTTTGATTACTGGACGAAGTGTGGGCAGCCTGATCAGCGCACACCAGGTACAGCGACAGAGTGCTGTATACAAGTACATACAAAGGGAAGTAAAGATAAAACAAATGGAAATATATATCACAAAAAACTTCAAACAATAAAAACAATGCCAAAACAGAAAGAATAAAAGGGGGGGGGGGGGGAAGCGGAAGAGAAAAAAGATACATCACAACACAAGGATCAAAAGGATACAGAGGGAGAGTAAACAAGAGCTGACAAAATAAATATAATCATAAACGCATAATATGTGCATTAATCAACAGTGTCCACTTGTATGCGCCTCTTGACAGTTCTCCCTATTCGATCACTGATACTGATGTTCCTCTGTTGTTTAAAATAAGATGAACCACGTCCACTTCCTATCAGAATGGCACTAGATCAGAACCTCTTTCCCGGGTATAGGGAGAGGAGGTTTTCGGGGGGGGGGGGGGTGCGTCCCATGCACGGTGCTGGGATCATTTTATTGACGATATCATTATCATATGTTATGTTGTGATGTATCTTTTTTCTCTCCCCCTTCCCCTTCCCCCCCCCCCCCCTTTTTTCTTTCTGTTTTGGCATTGTTTTTATTGTTTGAAGTTTTTTGTGATATATATTTCCATTTGTTTTATCTTTACTTCCCTTTGTATGTACTTGTATACAGCATTCTGTCGCTTTACCATGTGTGCGCTGATCAGGCTGCCCACACTGGCGGCGCTGTGCGCGTGCCTGGTGGGTCCCCGGCTGGCGTGCTCTGCTGATGGCCTCCTGTGGACTTGGCATGGGCATCTGATGCCACAGGAAGTATTTTCCTTGACCCGTGCCGCAATCTGGAGGCCGGACGCGGTGCATTGCTGCCCATGGCACACGCGCCGTTCATAGCGTACCATCCCGGATTGATGATTAATGGACACACCTGTTAGCCTTTTGGTCTATATATAGTGTGTATGCTAGGGTGGTATACACAGCCCCCCGAGGAAGCCAACTACGCGAAACGCACGTCGGGCGAGTGGCGTTCACTGTCTGCCGGGCACCCCTGTTCTCCCACATGGGTAAGCAGCTGATCGATTTTTAGATATAGTGAGCAATTGTTTCTCTTGGGTATTATTCAGCACTTGCTATAGAGATGTTTCTTTCCCTTATGGAGAATTGTACATGTATTCTTTTTTGCCCTGAGTCTATCTATGATCACCTGCTATGAATAACATCAGTAGAAGGGTCCCCTAGCACCCAGTGACGCCATTGGTTTATCCCCCCCATTGCACTTTGTCAGGTATTTTGTATTTGGGTTTGATGCCCATATGTACTTTTTACATGCATTTTTTATAAACGAGTTTATTTAATAAAGATTTACATTTTATATGCTTAATTTACCACCTTTGGCGTCTCCCTTCATTGTTACCTTCATGGTAATTACTTTTGAGGGTATACTCCTTGTTCTCTATAGGATCAATATATAGTTGTGGAGTTGCTGTTGCACTCTCATTTAGGTCCTTATATTGGGACCATTGTTTTTCTAAGTGTATTTCCGAAATGTCAGTAATTGTTAATCTAATTTATCATTATTGTAGAGTGTTACTATGTATCATGCATTGTGGTGTGTGGCACATGGCGGTCGCCAGAGCTCGGTATATTCACATGGTGGTCTCCAGAGCTCGGCATATTCACATGGTGGTCTCCAGAGGTCGGCATCTTCACATGGCGGTCTTCAGAGCTCGGCATATTCACATGGTGGTCTTCAGAGCTCGGCATATTCACATGGCGGTCTCCAGAGTGCGGCATATTCACATGGCGGTCTCCAGAGCTCGGCATATTCACATGGTGGTCTTCAGAGCTCGGCATATTCACATGGAGGTCTCCAGAGCTCGACATATTCACATGGCGGTCTCCAGAGCTTGGTATATTCACAAGGTGGTCTCCAGAGCTTGGCATATTCACATCATGGTCTCCAGAGCTCGGTATATTTACATGGTGGTCTCCAGAGCTTGGCATATTCACATGGCGGTCTCCAGAGCTTGGCATATTCACATGGGGGTCTCCAGAGCTCGGTATATTCACATGGCGGTCTCCAGAGATCGGCATATTCACATGGTCTTCAGAGCTCGGCATATTCACATGGCGGTCTCCAGAGCTTGGTATATTCACATGGCGGTCTCCAGAGCTTGGTATATTCACATGGCGGTCTCCAGAGCTCGGTATATTTACATGGTGGTCTCCAGAGGTCGGCATATTCGCATGGTGGTCTCCAGAGCTCGGCATATTCACATGGTGGTCTCCAGAGCTCGGTATATTCACATGGCGGTCTCCAGAGATCGGCATATTCACATGGTCTTCAGAGCTCGGCATATTCACATGGCGGTCTCCAGAGCTTGGTATATTCACATGGTGGTCTCCAGAGCTCGGTATATTTACATGGTGGTCTCCAGAGGTCGGCATATTCGCATGGTGGTCTCCAGAGCTCGGCATATTCACATGGTGGTCTCCAGAGCTCGGTATATTCACATGGCGGTCTCCAGAGATCGGCATATTCACATGGTCTTCAGAGCTCGGCATATTCACATGGCGGTCTCCAGAGCTTGGTATATTCACATGGCGGTCTCCAGAGCTCGGTATATTTACATGGTGGTCTCCAGAGGTCGGCATATTCGCATGGTGGTCTCCAGAGTTCGGCATATTCACATGGTGGTCTCCAGAGCTCGGCATATTCACATGGTGGTCTCCAGAGCTCGGTATATTTACATGGTGGTCTCCAGAGGTCGGCATATTCGCATGGTGGTCTCCAGAGTTCGGCATATTCACATGGTGGTCTCCAGAGCTCGGCATATTCACATGGCGATCTCCAGAGCTCGTCATATTCACATGGCGGTCTCCAGAGCTCGGTATATTTACATGGTGGTCTCCAGAGGTCGGCATATTCGCATGGTGGTCTCCAGAGTTCGGCATATTCACATGGTGGTCTCCAGAGCTCGGCATATTCACATGGCGGTCTTCAGAGCTCGGCATATTCACATGGCGGTCTTCAGAGCTCGGTATATTCACATGGCGGTCTCCAGAGCTCGGTATATTCACATGGTGGTCTTCAGAGCTCGGCAAATTCACATGGTGGTCTCCAGAGCTCGGCACATTTACAAGGCCGTCTCCAGAGCTCGGTATATTCACATGGTGGTCTCCAGAGATCGGCATATTCACATGGCGGTCTCCAGAGGTCGGCATATTCACATGGTGGTCTCCAGAGCTCGGCATATTCACATGGCGGTCTCCAGAGCTCGGTATATTTACATGGTGGTCTCCAGAGCTCGGTATATTCACATGGCGGTCTCCAGAGCTCGGTATATTGACATGGCGGACTCCAGAGCTCGGTATATTCACATGGTGGTCTTCAGAGCTCGGCAAATTCACATGGTGGTCTCCAGAGCTCGGCACATTTACAAGGCCGTCTCCAGAGCTCGGTATATTCACATGGTGGTCTCCAGAGCTCGGCATATTCACATGGCGGTCTTCAGAGCTCGGCATATTCACATGGAGGTCTCCAGAGCTCGGTATATTGACATGGTGGTCTCCAGAGCTCGGCATATTCACATGGCGGTCTCCAGAGCTCAGTATATTCACATGGTGGTCTTCAGAGCTTGGCAGATTCACATGGTGGTCTCCAGAGCTCGGCACATTTACAAGGCGGTCTCCAGAGCTCGGCATATTCACATGGTGGTCTCCAGAGCTCGGCATATTCACATGGTGGTCTCCAGAGCTCGGCATATTCACATGGCGGTCTTCAGAGCTCGGCATATTCACATGGAGGTCTCCAGAGCTTGGCATATTCACATGGCGGTCTCCAGAGCCCGGTATATTCACATGGTGGTCTCCAGAGCTCGGCATATTCACATGGCGGTCTCCAGAGCTCAGTATATTCACATGGTGGTCTTCAGAGCTCGGCAAATTCACATGGTGGTCTCCAGAGCTCGGCACATTTACAAGGCGGTCTCCAGAGCTCGGCATATTCACATGGCGGTCTCCAGAGCTCGGCATATTCACATGGCGGTCTCCAGAGCTCGGTATATTCACATGGCGGTCTCCAGAGCTCGGCATATTCACATGGCGGTCTCCAGAGCTCGGCATATTCACATGGAGGTCTCCAGAGCTTGGCATATTCACATGGCGGTCTCCAGAGCTCGGTATATTGACATGGTGGTCTCCAGAGCTCGGCATATTCACATGGCGGTCTCCAGAGCTCAGTATATTCACATGGTGGTCTTCAGAGCTCGGCAAATTCACATGGTGGTCTCCAGAGCTCGGCACATTTACAAGGCGGTCTCCAGAGCTCGGCATATTCACATGGCGGTCTCCAGAGCTCTGCATATTCACATGGCGGTCTCCAGAGCTTGGCATATTCACATGGTGGTCTCCAGAGCTCGGTATATTCACATGGTGGTCTCCAGAGCTCGGCATATTCACATGGTGGTCTCCAGAGCTCTGCATATTCACATATGAAGAAAAGGTTGGTGGTCTAAATGTTCCTGACAAAGGAGGAAATGTCCTAGGGGTCTCTAGAGACGCAAAAAATAATAGCAATAAGAAGAGAAACATTCTACAAAAACTTTATTAATGCGATAACATCGACTTAGAAAAAAATCTAAGGGCATCACTAACATTTAAAGGAGACGGGATTCTCTACTACCCTGCCAGGGCCTTTCACACAGTGATGACAATGTTTAGGAGGACACTGCCCTGAGTAATGAAAAGGACAGTGGAGTCAGATGAGGTCCCGCAGAAGGGGCTGAAGGACTGGGCAGCTCTTTCAATAAAAATCTTCTGCATAAAGTACAGGAATCGGAGGCAGGAGAAGTCGGCTGGTCGGTGCCGATATCTGAATGATCGTCTCAGAGTTTAAAGATTTCACATAAAAAGTTTATAGACCAGAAGAGTAGCGCTGGTGATGGCAAACGCAATAACACAGGTGGAGAGGAACTGGAGAGAGGCTGCGGAGAAAAGAGGAAAAAATCATTCTGGTTGGGATCTCAGCAGAACGTCATGACCAAAGATCACATCATAACCCTGCAAGAACCACGCGGAGAGCTGAGCACAACTAATATAACAAGTGATTCTGCAAATTTACCACTGAATGATAGCAGGATTATCCACCCCTTCATGACCAGCATCTTTAGTATTTAACAAAGCCCATTTGATCGGTCTGACCTGCTGTTCCTCTGGCTGTTATGACCTGTAGACTCTTTGCCTGTTAAGACCTGTTTCCCCTCGGGAAGCTTACAACCTGCTGTATCTGGCTGTTAAGACCTGCTTTCTCCTCTGGCTGTTATCATCAGCTTTGTCTTTGCCTGTTATGACTGGTTGTGCCAGTTGCTGTGATGAACATTTGTCCCAGTTGCTATTATTACCTGCTGTCCCTTTAGCTATTCTGACCTGATGTGCCTCAGCATGTTATGAGCTGCTGTCCTTCTGGCTGTTGTAAACTGGTGTTTCTATTGCTGTTATAATAACCTGCTGTCCTTCTGGCTGTTGTGACCTGCTGTCCTTCTGGCTGTTGTAACCTGCTGTCCTTCTGGCTGTTGTAAACTGGTGTTTCTATTGCTGTTATAATAACCTGCTGTCCTTCTGGCTGTTATGACCTGTAGTCTATTTGCCTGTTAAGACCTGTTGCCCCTAAGAAGGCTACAACCTGCTGTGTCTGGCTGTTAAGACCTGCTTCTCCCCTTGTTGTTATGATCAGCTTTGTCTTTGTCTGTTATGACTGGTTGTCCCATTTGCGCTGTTATTATCTGATGTGCCTCAGGATGTTATGAGCTACTGTCTTTCTGGCTGTTATAACCTGCTGTCCTTCTGGCTGTTGTAACTTGCTGTCCTTCTGGCTGTTGTAACTTGCTGTCCTTCTGGCTGTTGTAACCTGCTGTCCTTCTGGCTGTTATAAACTGGTGTTTCTATTGCTGTTATAATAACTTGCTGTCCTTCTGGCTGTTATGACCTGTAGTCTATTTGCCTGTTAAGACCTGTTGCCCCTAAGAAGGCTACAACCTGCTGTGTCTGGCTGTTAAGACCTGCTTCTCCCCTTGTTGTTATGATCAGCTTTGTCTTTGTCTGTTATGACTGGTTGTCCCATTTGCGCTGTTATTATCTGATGTGCCTCAGGATGTTATGAGCTACTGTCCTTCTGGCTGTCATGACCTGCTGAGACATAATGCACAGCTAGACACCGGCTTCTAGAAATGTTCCTGCTCAGCCATCATGACCACCGGTCTTCATTTCACTAAGACGTAATAAGTCTGAGCACTATGGATGCTGGTTATGAATCCATGAAGGTGAGGCTGCAGCAGTCGTTAATCAGTAAGTTGTTGGTAAATTTTACAACTACCCAGAATTTAGAATTGTGTGTGTGGGGGGTAATATTAATTGCAGGTGAATATCACCAGCAGGTCTCATATCATCCTCCGCTCCGGCTTCTTACCTCGCTGATTTGACAGATCTTTCTTTATCTCTTCGAAGAGTGACTGATGAAGAGACACCAGCCGGATCACTTTCCCCTCGTTCTTCATCACCACCTTCAGCTGATTCCCAATAGAGAGAGTGACGTCCCTCAGATCTGAGAAGATAAAGATCTAACAAACAACCATCTCTAGATATTGGAATCTTTATCACCCACAGTGACACCAGAGCCGGCAGAGTTACCCTTTATCCGGGCAGCCAGTTTTTTCAGAGAGTTGTAGAGCGTGCTTTTATTTCCATGATCAGAAAAGTGATGTAGAATGGTTTCCATGTCGCTGTGATACTCGTTCCAGTACAGATGATTCTGGCTGATCTGTTCCTCCAGGACTCTCATCCTCTGCTCCAGCTCCCTCTCAGATGCATCCACCGGCTCGCTTCCATCTATTGATTCTTCAAGTGTTTGAGTTGTGGCTTCACAAAAAGAAAATGTAAAAAAATTGCAATTTACTAGAAATTAAAAATATTTCCCAAACCAGAACCATTTTATTCTAATTATCTCAATAAACCTGAAGGCACAAGACAATATCCTATCTATAGCCACTACTAGGGGGAGCTCCCTGTATACAGAGATATAGGATAAGATCCTGTCTGCAGCCACCACTAGGGGGAGCTCCCTGTATACAGAGATACATGATAAGATCCTGTCCGCAGTCACCACTAGGGGGAGCACCCTGTATACAGAGATACAGGATAAGATCCTGTCTGCAGCCACCACTAGGGGGAGCTCCCTGTATACAGAGATACATGATAAGATCCTGTCTGCAGCCACCACTAGGGGGAGCTCCCTGTATACAGAGATATAGGATAAGATCCTGTCTGCAGCCACCACTAGGGGGAGCTCCCTGTATACAGAGATACATGATAAGATCCTGTCCGCAGTCACCACTAGGGGGAGCACCCTGTATACAGAGATACAGGATAAGATCCTGTCTGCAGCCACCACTAGGGGGAGCTCCCTGTATACAGAGATACATGATAAGATCCTGTCTGCAGTCACCACTAGGGGGAGCACCCTGTATACAGAGATACAGGATAAGATCCTGTCTGCAGCCACCACTAGGGGGAGCACCCTGTATACAGAGATACAGGATAAGATCCTGTCTGCAGCCACCACTAGGGGGAGCTCCCTGTATACAGCGATACATGATAAGATCCTGTCTGCAGCCACCACTAGGGGGAGCTCCCTGTATAAAGAGATACATGATAAGATCCTGTCTGCAGCCACCACTGGGGGGAGCTCCCTGTATACAGATATACATGATAAGATCCTGTGTGCAGCCACCAATAGGGGGAGCACCCTGTATACAGAGATACAGGATAAGATCCTGTCTGCAGCCACCACTAGGGGGAGCTCCCTGTATACAGAGATACATGATAAGATCCTGTCTGCAGCCACCACTAGGGGGAGCTCCCTGTATACAGAGATATATGATAAGATCCTGTCTGCAGTCACCACTAGGGGGAGCTCCCTGTATAGAGATACATGATAAGATCCTGTCTGCAGTCACCACTAGGGGGAGCTCCCTGTATACAGAGATGCATGATAAGATCCTGTCTGCAGCCACCACTAGGGGGAGCTCCCTGTATACAGAGATACATGATAAGATCCTGTCTGCAGTCACCACTAGGGGGAGCTCCCTGTATACAGAGATACATGATAAGATCCTATCTGCAGCCACCACTAGGGGGAGCTCCCTGTATACAGAGATACATTATAAGATCCTGTCTGCAGCCACCACTAGGGGGAGCTCCCTGTATACAGAGATACATGATAAGATCCTGTCTGCAGCCACCACTAGGGGGAGCTCCCTGCATACAGAGATACATGATAAGATCCTGTCTGCAGTCACCACTAGGGGGAACTCCCTGTATACAGAGATACATGATAAGATCCTGTCTGTAGCCACCACTAGGGGGAGCTCCCAGTATACAGAGATACAGGATAAGATTCTGTCTGCAGCCACCACTAGGGGGAGCTCCGTGTATACAGAGATACATGATAAGATTCTGTCTGCAGTCACCACTAGGGGGAGCTCCCTGTATTCAGAGACACATAATAAGATCCTGTCTGCAGTCACCACTAGGGGGAGCTCCCTGTACACAGAAATACATGGTAAGATCCTGTCTGCAGCCACCACTAGGGGGAGCTCCCTGTATGCAGAGATACATGATAAGATCCTGTCTGCAGTCACCACTAGGGGGAGCTCCCTGTATACAGAGATACATGAAAAGATCCTGTCTGCAGCCACCACTAGGGGGAGCTCCCTGTATACAAAGATACATGATAAGATCCTGTCTGCAGCCACCACTAGGGGGAGCTCCCTGTATATAGAGATACATGAAAAGATCCTGTCTGCAGCCACCACTAGGGGGAGCTCCCTGTATACAGATATACATGACAAGAACCTGTCTGCAGTCACCACTAGGGGGAGCTCCCTGTATACAGAGATACATAATAAGATCCTGTCTACAGCCATCACTAGGGGGAGCTCCCTGTATACAGAGATACATGATAAGATCCAGTCTGCAGCCACCACTAGGTGGAGCTCCCTGTATACAGAGGTACATGATAAGATCCTGCCTGCAGCCACCACTAGGGGGGCTCCCTGTATACAGAGATACATGATAAGATCCAGTCTGCAGCCACCACTAGGGGGAGCTCCCTGTATACAGAGGTACATTATAAGATCCTGTCTGCAGTCACCACTAGGGGGAGCTCCCTGTATACAGAGGTACATGATAAGATCCTGCCTGCAGCCACTACTAGGGGGAGCTCCCTGTATACAGAGACACATGATAAGATCCTGCCTGCAGCCACCACTAGGGGGGCTCCCTGTATACAGAGATACATGATAAGATCCAGTCTGCAGCCACCACTAGGGGGAGCTCCCTGTATACAGAGATACATGATAAGATCCTGTCTACATCCATCACTAGGGGGAGCTCCCTGTATACAGAGATACATTATAAGATCCTGTGTGCAGCCACCAATAGGGGGAGCTCCCTGTATACAGAGATACATGATAAGATCCTGTCTGCTGCCACTATTAGGGGGAGCTCCCTGTATACAGAGATACATGATAAGATGATGTCTGCAGTCACCACTAGGGGGAACTCCCTGTATACAGAGATACATGATAAGATCCTGTTTTCAGCCACCACTAGGGGGAGCTCCCTGTATACACAGATACATGATAAGATCCTGTCTGCAGCCACCACTAGGGGGAGCTCCCTGTATACAGAGATACATTATAAGATCCTGTCTGCAGTCACCACTAGGGGGAGCTCCCTGTATACAGAGATACATGATAAGATCCTGTCTGCAGCCACCACTAGGGGGAGCTCCCTGTATACAGAGATACGTGATAAGATCCTGTCTGCAGTCACCACTAGGGGGAGCTCCCTGTATACAGAGGTACATTATAAGATCCTGTCTGCAGCCACCACTAGGGGGAGCTCCCTGTATACAGAGGTACATTATAAAATCCTGTCTGCAGCCACCACTAGGGGGAGCTCCCTGTATACAGAGACACATGATAAGATCCAGTCTGCAGCCACCACTAGGGAAGAGCTCCCTGTACACAGAGATACGTGGTAAGATCCTGTCTGCAGCCACCACTAGGGGGAGCTCCCTGTATACAGATATACATGATAAGATCCTGTCTGCAGTCACCACTAGGGGGAGCTCCCTGTATACAGAGACACATGATAAGATCCTGTCTGCAGTCACCACTAGTGGGAGCTCCCTGTATACAGAGACACATGATAAGATCCTGTCTGCAGTCACCACTAGGGGGAGCACCCTGTATACAGAGATACAGGATAAGATCCTGTCTGCAGCCACCACTAGGGGGAGCTCCCTGTATACAGAGATACATGATAAGATCCTGTCTGCAGCCACCACTAGGGGGAGCTCCCTGTATACAGAGATATAGGATAAGATCCTGTCTGCAGCCACCACTAGGGGGAGCTCCCTGTATACAGAGATACATGATAAGATCCTGTCCGCAGTCACCACTAGGGGGAGCACCCTGTATACAGAGATACAGGATAAGATCCTGTCTGCAGCCACCACTAGGGGGAGCTCCCTGTATACAGAGATACATGATAAGATCCTGTCTGCAGTCACCACTAGGGGGAGCACCCTGTATACAGAGATACAGGATAAGATCCTGTCTGCAGCCACCACTAGGGGGAGCACCCTGTATACAGAGATACAGGATAAGATCCTGTCTGCAGCCACCACTAGGGGGAGCTCCCTGTATACAGCGATACATGATAAGATCCTGTCTGCAGCCACCACTAGGGGGAGCTCCCTGTATAAAGAGATACACGAAAATATCCTGTCTGCAGCCACCACTGGGGGGAGCTCCCTGTATACAGAGATACATGATAAGATCCTGTGTGCAGCCACCAATAGGGGGAGCACCCTGTATACAGAGATACAGGATAAGATCCTGTCTGCAGCCACCACTAGGGGGAGCTCCCTGTATACAGAGATACATGATAAGATCCTGTCTGCAGCCACCACTAGGGGGAGCTCCCTGTATACAGAGATATATGATAAGATCCTGTCTGCAGTCACCACTAGGGGGAGCTCCCTGTATAGAGATACATGATAAGATCCTGTCTGCAGTCACCACTAGGGGGAGCTCCCTGTATACAGAGATGCATGATAAGATCCTGTCTGCAGCCACCACTAGGGGGAGCTCCCTGTATACAGAGATACATGATAAGATCCTGTCTGCAGTCACCACTAGGGGGAGCTCCCTGTATACAGAGATACATGATAAGATCCTATCTGCAGCCACCACTAGGGGGAGCTCCCTGTATACAGAGATACATTATAAGATCCTGTCTGCAGCCACCACTAGGGGGAGCTCCCTGTATACAGAGATACATGATAAGATCCTGTCTGCAGCCACCACTAGGGGGAGCTCCCTGCATACAGAGATACATGATAAGATCCTGTCTGCAGTCACCACTAGGGGGAACTCCCTGTATACAGAGATACATGATAAGATCCTGTCTGTAGCCACCACTAGGGGGAGCTCCCAGTATACAGAGATACAGGATAAGATTCTGTCTGCAGCCACCACTAGGGGGAGCTCCGTGTATACAGAGATACATGATAAGATTCTGTCTGCAGTCACCACTAGGGGGAGCTCCCTGTATTCAGAGACACATAATAAGATCCTGTCTGCAGTCTCCACTAGGGGGAGCTCCCTGTACACAGAAATACATGGTAAGATCCTGTCTGCAGCCACCACTAGGGGGAGCTCCCTGTATGCAGAGATACATGATAAGATCCTGTCTGCAGTCACCACTAGGGGGAGCTCCCTGTATACAGAGATACATGAAAAGATCCTGTCTGCAGCCACCACTAGGGGGAGCTCCCTGTATACAAAGATACATGATAAGATCCTGTCTGCAGCCACCACTAGGGGGAGCTCCCTGTATATAGAGATACATGAAAAGATCCTGTCTGCAGCCACCACTAGGGGGAGCTCCCTGTATACAGATATACATGACAAGAACCTGTCTGCAGTCACCACTAGGGGGAGCTCCCTGTATACAGAGATACATAATAAGATCCTGTCTACAGCCATCACTAGGGGGAGCTCCCTGTATACAGAGATACATGATAAGATCCAGTCTGCAGCCACCACTAGGTGGAGCTCCCTGTATACAGAGGTACATGATAAGATCCTGCCTGCAGCCACCACTAGGGGGGCTCCCTGTATACAGAGATACATGATAAGATCCAGTCTGCAGCCACCACTAGGGGGAGCTCCCTGTATACAGAGGTACATTATAAGATCCTGTCTGCAGTCACCACTAGGGGGAGCTCCCTGTATACAGAGGTACATGATAAGATCCTGCCTGCAGCCACTACTAGGGGGAGCTCCCTGTATACAGAGACACATGATAAGATCCTGCCTGCAGCCACCACTAGGGGGGCTCCCTGTATACAGAGATACATGATAAGATCCAGTCTGCAGCCACCACTAGGGGGAGCTCCCTGTATACAGAGATACATGATAAGATCCTGTCTACATCCATCACTAGGGGGAGCTCCCTGTATACAGAGATACATTATAAGATCCTGTGTGCAGCCACCAATAGGGGGAGCTCCCTGTATACAGAGATACATGATAAGATCCTGTCTGCTGCCACTATTAGGGGGAGCTCCCTGTATACAGAGATACATGATAAGATGATGTCTGCAGTCACCACTAGGGGGAACTCCCTGTATACAGAGATACATGATAAGATCCTGTTTTCAGCCACCACTAGGGGGAGCTCCCTGTATACACAGATACATGATAAGATCCTGTCTGCAGCCACCACTAGGGGGAGCTCCCTGTATACAGAGATACATTATAAGATCCTGTCTGCAGTCACCACTAGGGGGAGCTCCCTGTATACAGAGATACATGATAAGATCCTGTCTGCAGCCACCACTAGGGGGAGCTCCCTGTATACAGAGATACGTGATAAGATCCTGTCTGCAGTCACCACTAGGGGGAGCTCCCTGTATACAGAGGTACATTATAAGATCCTGTCTGCAGCCACCACTAGGGGGAGCTCCCTGTATACAGAGGTACATTATAAGATCCTGTCTGCAGCCACCACTAGGGGGAGCTCCCTGTATACAGAGACACATGATAAGATCCAGTCTGCAGCCACCACTAGGGAAGAGCTCCCTGTACACAGAGATACATGGTAAGATCCTGTCTGCAGCCACCACTAGGGGGAGCTCCCTGTATACAGATATACATGATAAGATCCTGTCTGCAGTCACCACTAGGGGGAGCTCCCTGTATACAGAGACACATGATAAGATCCTGTCTGCAGTCACCACTAGTGGGAGCTCCCTGTATACAGAGACACATGATAAGATCCTGTCTGCAGTCACCACTAGGGGGAGCTCCCTGTATACAGAGGTACATGATAAGATCCTGCCTGCAGCCTCTACTAGGGAGAGCTCCCTGTATACAGAGATACATGATAAGATCCTGTCTGCAGCCACCAGTAGGGGGAGCTCCCTGTATACAGAGATACATGATAAGATCCTGTCTGCAGCCACCACTAGGGGGAGCTCCCTATATACAGAGATACATGATAAGATCCTGTCTGCAGTCACCACTAGGGGGAGCTCCCTGTGTACAGAGATACATAAGATTCTGTCTGCAGTCACCACTAGGGGGAACTCCCTGTATACAGACATACATTATAAGATCCTGTCTGCAGTCACCACTAGGGGGAGCTCCCTGTATACAGAGATACATGATAAGATCCTGTGTGCAGCCACCAATAGGGGGAGCTCCCTGTATACAGAGATACATGATAAGATCCTGTCTGCAGCCACCACTAGGGGAAACTCCCTGTATACAGACATACATTATAAGATCCTGTCTGCAGTCACCACTAGGGGGAGCTCCCTGTATACAGAGATACATGATAAGATCCTGTCTGCCGCCACCACTAGGGGGAGCTCCCTGTATACAGAGATACATGATAAGATCCTGTCTGCAGCCACCACTAGGGGGAACTCCCTGTATACAGACATACATTATAAGATCCCGTGTGCAGCCACCAATAGGGGGAGCTCCCTGTATAGAGATACATGATAAGATCCTGTCTGCAGTCACCACTAGGGGAAGCTCCCTGTATACAGAGATACATGATAAGATCCTGTCTGCAGTCACCACTAGGGGAAGCTCCCTGTATACAGAGATACATGATAAGATCCTGTCTGCAGCCACCACTAGGGGAAACTCTCTGTATACAGACTATACAGACATACATTATAAGATCCTGTCTGCAGTCACCACTAGGGGGAGCTCCCTGTATACAGAGATACATGATAAGATCCGTCTGCAGCCACCACTAGGGGGAGCTCCCTGTATACAGAGACACATGATAAGATCCGTCTGCAGCCACCACTAGGGGGAGCTCCCTGTATACAGAGATACGTGATAAGATCCTGTCTGCAGTCACCAGTAGGGGGAGCTCCCTGTATACAGAGGTACATGATAAGATCCTGCCTGCAGCCACTACTAGGGGGAGCTCCCTGTATACAGAGATACATGATAAGATCCTGTCTGCAGCCACCAGTAGGGGGAGCTCCCTGTATATAGAGATACATGATAAGATCCTGTCTGCAGCCACCACTAGGGGGAGCTCCCTGTATACAGAGATACATGATAAGATCCTGTCTGCAGTCACCACTAGGGGGAGCTCCCTGTGTACAGAGATACATAAGATTCTGTCTGCAGTCACCACTAGGGGGAACTCCCTGTATACAGACATACATTATAAGATCCTGTCTGCAGTCACCACTAGGGGGAGCTCCCTGTGTACAGAGATACATAAGATTCTGTCTGCAGTCACCACTAGGGGGAACTCCCTGTATACAGACATACATTATAAGATCCTGTCTGCAGCCACCACTAGGGGGAGCTCCCTGTATACAGAGACACATGATAAGATTCTGTCTGCAGCCACCACTAGGGGGAGCTCCCTGTATACAGAGATACATGATAAGATCCTGTCTGCAGCCACCACTAGGGGGAACTCCCTGTATACAGAGATACATGATAAGATCCTGTCTGCCGCCACCAATAGGGGGAGCTCCCTGTATACAGAGACACATGATAAGATCCGTCTGCAGCCACCACTAGGGGGAGCTCCCTGTATACAGAGATACGTGATAAGATCCTGTCTGCAGTCACCACTAGGGGGAGCTCCCTGTATACAGAGATACATGATAAGATCCTGTCTGCAGCCACCACTAGGGGGAGCTCCCTGTATACAGAGATACATGATAAGATCCTGTCTGCAGTCACCACTAGGGGGAGCTCCCTGTATACAGAGATACATGATAAGATCGTGTCTGCCGCCACCACTAGGGGGAGCTACCTGTATACAGAGATACATGATAAGATCCTGTCTGCAGCCACCAGTAGGGGGAGCTCCCTGTATACAGAGACACATGATAAGATTCTGTCTGCAGCCACCACTAGGGGGAGCTCCCTGTGTACAGAGATACATGATAAGATCCTGTCTGCAGCCACCAGTAGGTGGAGCTCCCTGAATACAGAGATACATAAGATTCTGTCTGCAGTCACCATTAGGGGGAGCTCCCTGTATACAGAGATACAGGATAAGATCCTGTCTGCAGCCACCAATAGGGGGAGCACCCTGTATACAGAGATACAGGATAAGATCCTGTCTGCAGCCACCACTAGGGGGAGCTCCCTGTATACAGAGATACATGATAAGATCCTGTCTACAGCCACCACTAGGGGGAGCTCCCTGTATAAAGAGATACAAGAAAATATCCTGTCTGCAGCCACCACTAGGGGGAGCTCCCTGTATACAGCGATACATGATAAGATCCTGTGTGCAGCCACCAATAGGGGGAGCACCCTGTATACAGAGATACAGGATAAGATCCTGTCTGCAGCCACCAATAGGGGGAGCACCCTGTATACAGAGATACAGGATAAGATCCTGTCTGCAGCCACCACTAGGGGGAGCTCCCTGTATACAGAGATACATGATAAGATCCTGTGTGCAGCCACCAATAGGGGGAGCTCCCTGTATAAAGAGATACATGATAAGATCCTGTGTGCAGCCACCACTAAGGGGAGCTCCCTGTATACAGAGATACATGATAAGATCCTGTGTGCAGCCACCAATAGGGGGAGCTCCCTGTATACAGAGATACATCATAAGATCCTGTCTGCAGCCACCACTAGGGGAAACTCCCTGTATACAGACATACATTATAAGATCCTGTCTGCAGTCACCACTAGGGGGAGCTCCCTGTATACAGAGATACATGATAAGATCCTGTCTGCCGCCACCACTAGGGGGAGCTCCCTGTATACAGAGACACATGATAAGATTCTGTCTGCAGCCACCACTAGGGGGAGCTCCCTGTATACAGAGATACATGATAAGATCCTGTCTGCAGTCACCACTAGGGGGAGCTCCCTGTATACAGAGATAGATGATAAGATCCTGTCTGCAGTCACCACTAGGGGGAGCTCCCTGTATACAGAGATACATGATAAGATCCTGTGTGCAGCCACCAATAGGGGGAGCTCCCTGTATACAGAGATACATGATAAGATCCTGTCTGCAGCCACCACTAGGGGGAACTCCCTGTATACAGACATACACTATAAGATCCTGTGTGCAGCCACCAATAGGGGGAGCTCCCTGTATACAGAGATATATGATAAGATCCTGTCTGCAGCCACCACTAGGGGGAGCTCCCTGTATAGAGATACATGATAAGATCCTGTCTGCAGCCACCACTAGGGGAAACTCCCTGTATACAGACATACATTATAAGATCCTGTCTGCAGTCACCACTAGGGGGAGCTCCCTGTATACAGAGATACATGATAAGATCCTGTCTGCCGCCACCACTAGGGGGAGCTCCCTGTATACAGAGACACATGATAAGATCCGTCTGCAGCCACCACTAGGGGGAGCTCCCTGTATACAGAGATACGTGATAAGATCCTGTCTGCAGTCACCAGTAGGGGGAGCTCCCTGTATACAGAGATACATAAGATCCTGTCTGCAGTCACCACTAGGGGGTGCTCCCTGTATACAGAGATACGTGATAAGATCCTGTCTGCAGTCACCACTAGGGGGAGCTCCCTGTATACAGAGATACATGATAAGATCCTGTCTGCAGCCACCACTAGGGGGAGCTCCCTGTATACAGAGATACATGATAAGATCCTGTCTGCAGTCACCACTAGGGGGAGCTCCCTGTATACAGAGATACATGATAAGATCATGTCTGCCGCCACCACTAGGGGGAGCTCCCTGTATACAGAGATAAGTGATAAAATCCTGTCTGCAGTCACCACTAGGGGGAGCTCCCTGTATTCAGAGATACATGATAAGATCCTGTCTGCAGCCACCACTAGGGGGAGCTACCTGTATACAGAGATACATGATAAGATCCTGTCTGCAGCCACCACTAGGGGGAGCTCCCTGTATACAGAGACACATGATAAGATTCTGTCTGCAGCCACCACTAGGGGGAGCTCCCTGTGTACAGAGATACATGATAAGATCCTGTCTGCAGCCACCAGTAGGTGGAGCTCCCTGAATACAGAGATACATAAGATTCTGTCTGCAGTCACCATTAGGGGGAGCTCCCTGTATACAGAGATACATTATAAGATCCTGTCTGCAGTCACCATTAGGGGGAGCTCCCTGCATACAGAGATACATGATAAGATCCTGTCTGCAGTCACCACTAGGGGGAGCACCCTGTATACAGAGATACAGGATAAGATCCTGTCTGCAGCCACCAATAGGGGGAGCACCCTGTATACAGAGATACAGGATAAGATCCTGTCTGCAGCCACCACTACGGGGAGCTCCCTGTATACAGCGATACATGATAAGATCCTGTCTACAGCCACCACTAGGGGGAGCTCCCTGTATAAAGAGATACAAGAAAATATCCTGTCTGCAGCCACCACTAGGGGGAGCTCCCTGTATACAGAGATACATGATAAGATCCTGTCTGCAGCCACCACTAGGGGGAGCTCCCTGTATAAAGAGATACATGATAAGATCCTGTGTGCAGCCACCACTAAGGGGAGCTCCCTGTATACAGAGATACATGATAAGATCCTGTGTGCAGCCACCAATAGGGGGAGCACCCTGTATACAGAGATACAGGATAAGATCCTGTCTGCAGCCACCACTAGGGGGAGCTCCCTGTATACAGAGATACATGATAAGATCCTGTCTGCAGCCATCACTAGGGGGAGCTCCCTGTATACAGAGATACATGATAAGATCCTGTCTGCAGTCACCACTAGGGGGAACTCCCTGTATACAGAGATACATGATAAGATCCTGTCTGTAGCCACCACTAGGGGGAGCTCCCAGTATACAGAGATACAGGATAAGATTCTGTCTGCAGCCACCACTAGGGGGAGCTCCGTGTATACAGAGATACATGATAAGATCCTGTCTGCAGTCACCACTAGGGGGAGCTCCCTGTATACAGAGACACATAATAAGATCCTGTCTGCAGTCACCACTAGGGGGAGCTCCCTGTACACAGAAATACATGGTAAGATCCTGTCTGCAGCCACCACTAGGGGGAGCTCCCTGTATGCAGAGATACATGATAAGATCCTGTCTGCAGCCACCACTAGGGGGAGCTCCCTGTATACAGAGATACATGAAAAGATCCTGTCTGCAGCCACCACTAGGGGGAGCTCCCTGTATACAGATATACATGATAAGAACCTGTCTGCAGCCACCACTAGGGGGAGCTCCCTGTATACAGAGATACATAATAAGATCCTGTCTACAGCCATCACTAGGGGGAGCTCCCTGTATACAGATATACATGATAAGATCCTGTCTGCAGCCACCACTAGGGGGAGCTCCCTGTGTACAGATATACATAAGATTCTGTCTGCAGTCCCCACTAGGGGGGGCTCCCTGTATACAGAGATACATGATAAGATCCTTTCTGCAGTCACCACTAGGGGAGCTCCCTGTGTACAGAAATACATAAGATTCTGTCCGCAGTCCCAGCTAGGGGGGGCTCCCTGTATACAGAGATACATGATAAGATCCAGTCTGCAGCCACCACTAGGGGGAGCTCCCTGTATACAGAGGTACATTATAAGATCCTGTCTGCAGCCACCACTAGGGGGAGCTCCCTGTATACAGAGACACATGATAAGATCCTGTCTGCAGTCACCACTAGGGGGAGCTCCCTGTATACAGAGGTGTTATGACCCCAATGGCGAGGGTCTCAGAGGAACAAGTAAGTCTGCGAAGTACAAAAATCCAGCTCATAGGGCAGTGGTAACTGGGTTGACCATATATCTACTCCTAACGCCAACACTAGAAGTAGCCGGGGAACATGCCTACGTTGGTCGCTAGATGTCTCGCGCCAGCCGGAGGACTAACTACCCCTAGAAGAGGAAAACAAAGACCTCTCTTGCCTCCAGAGAATAGACCCCAAAAGTTGGATACAAGCCCCCCACAAATAATAACGGTGAGGTAAGAGGAAATGACAAACAGAGATGAACTAGGTTTAGCAAAGAGAGGCCCACTTACTAATAGCAGAATGTAGTAAGATAACTTATATGGTCAACAAAAACCCTATCAAAAATCCACACTGGAAATTCAAGAACCCCCGAACCGTCTAACGGCCCGGGGGGAGAACTCCAGCCTCCCTAGAGCTTCCAGCAAGGTTAGGATACAGATTATGTACAAGCTGGACAAAAATGCAAACAAAAACAAATAGCAAAAAGCAAGAAAGCAGACTTAGCTTAATCTAGCAGGAACCAGGATCAGTAGACAAGAGCACAACAGATTAGCTCTGATTACAATGTTGCCAGGCATTGAACTGAAGGTCCAGGGAGCTTATATAGCAACACCCCTGACCTAACGACCCAGGTGAGCATACAAGGGATGGCAGACATTCCCAGAGTAAAATCACTAGTAACCACTAGAGGGAGCCAAAAAGGTAAATTCACAACAGTACCCCCCCCTTAGTGAGGGGTCACCGAACCCTCACCAAGACCACCAGGGCGATCAGGATGAGCGGTGTGAAAGGCACGAACCAAATCGGCCGCATGCACATCAGAGGCGACCACCCAGGAATTATCCTCCTGACCATAGCCCTTCCACTTGACCAGGTACTGAAGCCTCCGCCTGGAGAGACGAGAATCTAAGATCTTCTCCACCACGTACTCCAACTCGCCCTCAACCAACACCGGAGCAGGAGGCTCCGCAGAAGGGACCACAGGCACAACGTACCGCCGCAACAAGGACCTATGAAATACGTTGTGAATGGCAAACGACACCGGAAGATCCAGGCGAAAGGATACAGGATTAAGGATTTCCAATATCTTGTAAGGACCAATGAAGCGAGGCTTAAATTTGGGAGAGGAGACCTTCATAGGAACAAATCGAGAAGACAGCCATACCAAATCCCCAACGCGAAGTCGGGGACCCACACCGCGGCGGCGGTTGGCAAAACGCTGAGCCTTCTCCTGTGACAACTTCAAGTTGTCCACCACATGACTCCAGATCCGCTGCAACCTATCCACCACAGAATCCACCCCAGGACAGTCAGAAGGCTCCACATGTCCCGAGGAAAAACGAGGATGGAAACCAGAGTTGCAGAAAAATGGCGAAACCAAGGTGGCGGAACTAGCCCGATTATTAAGGGCAAATTCAGCCAACGGCAAGAAGGTCACCCAATCATCCTGATCAGAAGAGACAAAACACCTCAAATAAGCCTCCAGAGTCTGATTAGTTCGCTCCGTTTGTCCGTTAGTCTGGGGATGAAAAGCGGACGAAAACGACAAATCAATGCCCATCCTACCACAAAAGGATAGCCAGAACCTGGAAACAAACTGGGATCCTCTGTCCGACACAATATTCTCAGGAATGCCGTGCAAACGAACCACGTTCTGGAAGAACACAGGAACCAGATCAGAAGAGGAGGGCAGCTTAGGCAAAGGAACCAAATGGACCATCTTGGAGAAACGATCACATATCACCCAGATGACAGACATGCCCTGAGACACCGGAAGATCAGAAATGAAATCCATAGAGATGTGTGTCCAAGGTCTCTTCGGGACAGGCAAGGGCAAGAGCAACCCGCTGGCACGAGAACAGCAAGGCTTAGCTCGAGCACAAGTTCCACAGGACTGCACAAATGACCGCACATCCCTTGACAAGGAAGGCCACCAAAAGGACCTGGCCACCAGATCTCTGGTGCCAAAAATTCCCGGGTGCCCTGCCAACACTGAGGAATGAACCTCGGAAATGACTCTGCTGGTCCATTTAGCAGGCACAAACAATCTGTCAGATGGACAAGAGTCAGGCCTACCAGCCTGAAATCTCTGCAACACACGCCGCAGATCAGGAGAAATAGCTGACAAGATAACTCCTTCCTTAAGAATACCCACAGGTTCAGTGACTCCAGGAGCATCAGGCACAAAGCTCCTAGACAGAGCATCGGCCTTCACATTCTTAGAACCTGGTAAATACGAGACCACAAAGTCAAAACGGGAGAAAAACAATGACCAGCGGGCCTGTCTAGGATTCAGGCGTTTAGCAGACTCGAGATACATCAGATTTTTGTGATCAGTCAAGACCACCACACGATGCTTAGCACCCTCGAGCCAATGACGCCACTCCTCAAATGCCCACTTCATGGCCAACAACTCCCGATTGCCCACATCATAATTTCGCTCTGCCGGCGAAAACTTCCTGGAGAAAAAGGCACAAGGTCTCATAGTAGAGCAACCAGGGCCTCTCTGCGACAAAACGGCCCCTGCCCCAATTTCCGAAGCATCCACCTCCACCTGAAAGGGAAGTGAGGTGTCAGGTTGGCACAAAACAGGCGCCGAAGTAAACCGGCGTTTCAACTCCTGGAAAGCCTCCACGGCAGCAGGAGCCCAGTTAGCCACATCAGAGCCTTTCTTGGTCATATCCGTCAATGGTTTAACAACGCTAGAAAAATTTGCGATAAAATGACGGTAGAAGTTAGCAAAACCCAAGAACTTCTGAAGACTCTTAACTGACGAGGGTTGAGTCCAATCATGAATAGCTCGGACCTTGACTGGGTCCATCTCCACAGCAGAAGGGGAAAAAATGAACCCCAAAAAGGGAACCCTCTGTACACCAAAGAGACACTTTGAGCCTTTAACAAACAAAGAATTTTCACGCAAAATCTTAAAAACCATCCTGACCTGCTCCACATGCGAGTCCCAATCATCAGAAAAAACCAGAATATCATCCAGATAAACAATCAAAAATTTATCCAGATACTTCCGGAAAATGTCATGCATGAAGGACTGAAAAACTGAAGGTGCATTAGAGAGCCCAAATGGCATCACCAAGTACTCAAAATGACCTTCGGGCGTATTGAATGCGGTTTTCCATTCATCGCCTTGCTTAATGCGCACAAGGTTGTACGCACCACGAAGGTCTATCTTGGTGAACCACTTGGCACCTTTAATCCGGGCAAACAAGTCTGACAACAGCGGCAAAGGATACTGAAATTTGACAGTGATCTTGTTTAAAAGCCGATAGTCAATACAAGGCCTCAAAGATCCGTCCTTTTTGGCCACAAAAAAGAATCCCGCACCAAGAGGGGAAGAAGAAGGACGGATATGCCCCTTCTCAAGAGACTCCTTGATATATGAACGCATCGCGGTATGTTCAGGTACCGACAAATTAAACAGTCTCCCCTTAGGAAACTTACTGCCAGGAATCAAATCTATTGCACAGTCACATTCCCTGTGAGGAGGCAGTGCACTGGACTTAGACTCGCTGAAGACATCCTGATAATCAGACAAATACGCCGGAACTTCCGAAGGCGTAGAAGAAGCAATAGACAAGGGCAGGGAATCTCCATGAATTCCATGGCAGCCCCAACTTGACACCGACATAGCCTTCCAGTCCAAGACTGGATTATGGGTCTGTAACCATGGCAAACCCAAAACAACCAAATCATGCATCTTATGCAGAACAAGAAAACGTATTACCTCCCGATGTTCGGGAGTCATGCACATGGTAACCTGTGTCCAAAACTGCGGTTTATTTTTTGCCAAAGGCGTAGCATCAATACCCCTAAGAGGGATAGGATGTTCTAATGGCTCAAGAACAAAACCGCAGCGCTTGGCAAATGACAGATACATCAGACTCAGGGCAGCACCTGAGTCTACAAACGCCATGACAGGATACGATGACAGTGAGCAAATCAAAGTTACAGATAGAATAAATTTAGGTTGCAAATTACCAATGGCGACAGAACTAACAACCTTAGTAAGACGTTTAGAGCATGCTGAGATAACATGTGTAGAATCACCACAGTAGTAACACAAGCCATTCTGGCGTCTATGAATTTTCCGCTCATTTCTAGTCAGGATTCTATCACATTGCATTAAATCAGGTGCCTGTTCAGACAACACCATGAGGGAATTTGCGGTTTTGCGCTCCCGCAACCGCCGGTCGATTTGAATTGCCAGGGCCATGGAATCATTCAGACCTGTGGGAATGGGAAAACCCACCATCACATTCTTAATGGCTTCAGAAAGGCCATTTCTGAAATTTGCAGCCAAAGCACACTCGTTCCACTGGGTCAGCACGGACCATTTCCAAAATTTTTGGCAATACACTTCAGCCTCGTCCTGGCCCTGAGACATAGCCAGCAAGGCTTTTTCTGCCTGAATCTCAAGATTGGGTTCCTCATAAAGCAAACCGAGCGCCAGAAAAAACGCATCAATATCAGCCAATGCCGGATCTCCTGGCGCCAGCGAGAAGGCCCAATCCTGAGGGTCGCCCCGTAAAAAAGAAATAACAATTTTCACTTGCTGAGCGGAGTCTCCAGATGAACAGGGTCTCAGGGACAAAAACAATTTACAATTATTCCTGAAATTTCTAAATTTAAATCGGTCTCCGGAAAACAGTTCAGGAATCGGTATCTTAGGTTCTGACATAGGATTTCTGATAACATAATCTTGTATGCCCTGCACACGAGCAGTAAGCTGGTTCACACCTGTAATCAAGGTCTGGACATTCATGTCTGCAGCAAACACAAGCCACTCAGAGGTAAAGGGGAAAAGAAAAAAAAAATGAGAAAGAGAAAAAAAAAAAACTCAAAATTTTCTTTCTTATAATCCCGCTTCTGCAATGCATTTAACATTTAATACGGGCCTGGCAAACTGTTATGACCCCAATGGCGAGGGTCTCAGAGGAACAAGTAAGTCTGCGAAGTACAAAAATCCAGCTCATAGGGCAGTGGTAACTGGGTTGACCATATATCTACTCCTAACGCCAACACTAGAAGTAGCCGGGGAACATGCCTACATTGGTCGCTAGATGTCTCGCGCCAGCCGGAGAATCTAGCTACCCCTAGAAGAGGAAAACAAAGACCTCTCTTGCCTCCAGAGAATAGACCCCAAAAGTTGGATACAAGCCCCCCACAAATAATAACGGTGAGGTAAGAGGAAATGACAAACACAGAGATGAACTAGGTTTAGCAAAGAGAGGCCCACTTACTAATAGCGGAATGTAGTAAGATAACTTATATGGTCAACAAAAACCCTATCAAAAATCCACACTGGAAATTCAAGAACCCCCGAACCGTCTAACGGCCCGGGGGGAGAACTCCAGCCTCCCTAGAGCTTCCAGCAAGGTTAGGATACAGATTATGTACAAGCTGGACAAAAATGCAAACAAAAACAAATAGCAAAAAGCAAGAAAGCAGACTTCTAGCAGGAACCAGGATCAGTAGACAAGAGCACAACAGATTAGCTCTGATTACAACGTTGCCAGGCATTGAACTGAAGGTCCAGGGAGCTTATATAGCAACACCCCTGACCTAACGACCCAGGTGAGCATACAAGGGATGGCAGACATTCCCAGAGTCAAATCACTAGTAACCACTAGAGGGAGCCAAAAAGGTAAATTCACAACACAGAGGTACATGATAAGATCCTGCCTGCAGCCACTACTAGGGGGAGCTCCCTGTATACAGCGATACATGATAAGATCCTGTCTGTAGCCACCACTAGGGGGAGCTCCCTGTATTGAGATACATTATAAGATCCTGTCTGCAGTCACCACTAGGGGGAGCTCCCTGTATACAGAGATACATGATAAGATCCTGTCTGCCGCCACCATTAGGGGGAGCTCCCTGTATACAGAGATACATGATAAGATCCTGTCTGCAGCCAACACTAGGGGGCGCTTCCTGTATACAGAGATACATGATAAGATGATGTCTGCAGTCACCACTAGGGGGAACTCCCTGTATACAGAGATACATGATAAGATCCTGTTTTCAGCCACCACTAGGGGGAGCTCCCTGTATACACAGATACATGATAAGATCCTGTCTGCAGCCACCACTAGGGGGAGCTCCCTGTATACAGAGATACATGATAAGATCCTGTGTGCAGCCACCACTAGGGGGAGCTCCCCGTATACAGAGATACATGATAAGATCCTGTGTGCAGCCACCACTAGGGGGAGCTCCCTGTATACAGAGATACATGATAAGATCCTGTCTGCAGCCACCACTAGGGGGAGCTCCCTGTATACAGAGATACATAAGATTCTGTCTGCAGTCACCACTAGGGGGAACTCCCTGTATACAGACATACATTATAAGATCCTGTCTGCAGTCACCACTAGGGGGAGCTCCCTGTATACAGAGATACATGATAAGATCCTGTGTGCAGCCACCAATAGGGGGAGCTCCCTGTATACAGAGATACATGATAAGATCCTGTGTGCAGCCACCACTAGGGGGAGCTCCCTGTATTGAGATACATGATAAGATCCTGTCTGCAGCCACCACTAGGGGAAACTCCCTGTATACAGACATACATTATAAGATCCTGTCTGCAGTCACCACTAGGGGGAGCTACCTGTATACAGAGATACATGATAAGATCCTGTCTGCCGCCACCACTAGGGGGAGCTCCCTGTATACAGAGACACATGATACGATTCTGTCTGCAGCCACCACTAGGGGGAGCTCCCTGTATACAGAGATACATGATAAGATCCTGTCTGCAGCCACCACTAGGGGGAACTCCCTGTAGACAGAGATACATGATAAGATCCTGTGTGCAGCCATCACTAGGGGGAACTCCCAGTATACAGACATACATTATAAGATCCTGTGTGCAGCCACCAATAGGGGGAGCTCCCTGTATACAGAGATATATGATAAGATCCTGTCTGCAGCCACCACTAGGGGGAGCTCCCTGTATAGAGATACATGATAAGATCCTGTCTGCAGCCACCACTAGGGGAAACTCCCTGTATACAGCGATACATGATAAGATCCTGTCTGCCGCCACCACTAGGGGGAGCTCCCTGTATACAGAGACACATGATAAGATCCGTCTGCAGCCACCACTAGGGGGAGCTCCCTGTATACAGAGATACGTGATAAGATCCTGTCTGCAGTCACCAGTAGGGGGAGCTCCCTGTATACAGAGATACATAAGATCCTGTCTGCAGTCACCACTAGGGGGAGCTCCCTGTATACAGAGATACGTGATAAGATCCTGTCTGCAGTCACCACTAGGGGGAGCTCCCTGTATACAGAGATACATGATAAGATCCTGTCTGCAGCCACCACTAGGGGGAGCTCCCTGTATACAGAGATACATGATAAGATCCTGTCTGCAGTCACCACTAGGGGGAGCTCCCTGTATACAGAGATACGTGATAAAATCCTGTCTGCAGTCACCACTAGGGGGAGCTCCCTGTATACAGAGATACATGATAAGATCCTGTCTGCAGCCACCACTAGGGGGAGCTCCCTGTAAACAGAGATACATGATAAGATCCTGTCTACAGTCACCACTAGGGGGAGCTCCCTGTATACAGAGATACATGATAAGATCCTGTCTACAGCCACCACTAGGAGGAGCTCCCCGTATACAGAGACACATGATAAGATCCTGTCTGCAGCCACCAGTAGGTGGAGCTCCTTGAATACAGAGATACATGATAAGATCCTGTCTGCAGCCACCACTAGGGGGAGCTCCCTGTATACAGAGATACATGATAAGATCCTGTCTGCAGCCACCAGTAGGGGGCGCTCCCTGTATACAGAGATACATGATAAGATACTGTCTACAGCCATCACTAGGGGGAGCTCCCTGTATACAGAGATACATGATAAGATCCTGTTTGCAGTCACCACTAGGGGGAGCTCCCTGTATACAGAGATACATGATAAGATCCTGTGTGCAGCCACCAATAGGGGGAGCACCCTGTATACAGAGATACAGGATAAGATCCTGTCTGCAGCCACCACTAGGGGGAACTCCCTGTATATAGAGATACATGATAAGATCCTGTCTGTCGCCACCACTAGGGGGAGCTCCCTGTATACAGAGATACGTGATAAGATCCTGTCTGCAGTCACCACTAGGGGGAGCACCCTGTATACAGAGATACATGATAAGATCCTGTCTGCAGCCACCACTAGGGGGAGCTCCCTGTATACAGAGATACATGATAAGATCCTGTCTACAGTCACCACTAGGGGGAGCTCCCTGTATACAGAGATACATGATAAGATCCTGTCTACAGCCACCACTAGGAGGAGCTCCCCGTATACAGAGACACATGATAAGATCATGTCTGCAGTCACCACTAGGGGGAGCTCCCTGTATACAGAGATATATGATAAGATCCTGTCTGCAGCCACCACTAGGGGGAGCTCCCTGTATACAGAGATACATGATAAGATCTTGTCTACAGCCACCACTAGGAGGAGCTCCCAATATACAGAGATACATGATAAGATCATGTCTGCAGCCACCAGTAGGGGGAGCTCCCTGTATACAGAGATACATGATAAGATCCTGTCTGCAGTCACCACTAGGGGGAGCTCCCTGTATACAGAGTTACATGATAAGATCCTGTCTGCAGCCACCACTAGAGGGAGCTCCCTGTATACAGAGATGTATGATAAGATTCTGTCTGCGGTCACCACTAGGGGGAGCACCCTGTATACAGAGATACATGATAAGATCCTGTCTGCAGTCACCACTAGGGGGAGCTCCCTGTATACAGAGATACATGATAAGATCCTGTCTGCAGCCACCACTAGGGGGAGCTCCCTGTATACAGAGATACATAAGATCCTGTCTGCAGCCATCACTAGGGGGAGCTCCCTGTATACAGAGATACATGATAAGATCCTGTCTGCAGCCACCACTAGGTGGAGCTCCCTGTATACAGAGAGACGTGAAAAGATCCTGTCTGCAGCCACCACTAGAGGGAGCTCCCTGTATACAGGGATACATGATAAGATCCTGTCTGCAGCCACCACTAGGTGGAGCTCCCTGTATACAGAGATACGTGATAAGATCCTGTCTGCAGTCACCACTAGGTGGAGCTCCCTGTATACAGAGATACATGATAAGATCCTGTCTGCAGCCACCAGTAGGGGGAGCTCCCTGAATACAGAGATGCATGATAAGATCCTGTCTGCAGCCACCACTAGGGGGAGCTCCCTGTATACAGAGATACTTGATAAGATCCTGTCTGCAGCCACCACTAAGGGGAGCTCCCTGTGTACAGAGATACATAAGATTCTGTCTACAGTCACCACTAGGGGGAGCTCCCCGTATACAGAGATATATGATAAGATCCTGTGTGCAGCCACCAGTAGGGGGAGCTCCCTGTATACAGAGATACAGGATAAGATCCTGTCTGCCGCCACCACTAGGGGGAGCTCCCTGTATACAGAGATACATGATAAGATCCTGTCTGCCGCCACCACTAGGGGGAGCTCCCTGTTTACAGAGATATATGATAAGATCCTGTCTGCAGCCACTACTAGGGGGAGCTCCCTGTATACAGAGATACATGATAAGATCCTGTCTACAGCCACCACTAGGAGGAGCTCCCTGTATACAGAGATGCATGATAAGATCCTGTCTGCAGTCACCACTAGGTGGAGTGTTATGACCCCAATGGCAGAGGGTCTCAGAAGTAATTACCAAGTCTGCAAACACAAAAAACCAGCTCATAGGACAGTCGTAACTGGGCTGACCGTATAACTAATCCTAGCACCACAAATAGCAGCAGCCGGGGAACGTGCCTACGTTGGTTCTAGACGTCTCGCGCCAGCCGGAGAACTAACTAACCCTAGAAGGGAAAAGATAGACCTTTCTTGCCTCCAGAGAAAAGACACCAAAAGTTGGATACAAGCCCCCAACAAATAATAACGGTGAGGTAAGAAGAAAAGACAAACGTAAGAATGAACTAGATATTTAGCAAAGAGAGGCCCACTGACTAATAGCAGAATATAGTAAGATGACTTATACGGTCAGCAAAAACCCTATCAAAATTTCCACGCCGGATATACAAGAACCCCCAAACCGTCTAACGGCCCGGGGGGAGGATACCAGCCCCCTAGAGCTTCCAGCAAAATCAGGAATCACATTTAGTACAAGCTGGACAAATAAATAAGAGCAATGCAAATAACCAAAAAAACAAGGAAGCAGGACTTAGCTTAATTTTGCAAGAACCACGACCAGCAGACAGGAGCAAACAGAAAGGAACTGATTACAACGATGTCAGGCACCAGACTGAGAATTCAGGAAGTTTATATAGCAACACCCCTGGACTAACGACCCAGGTGGGTGCCAAACTAGGGAAAGACAATCCCAGAGTCATATCACTAGTGACCACAAGAGGGAGCCAAAAAAGTCTAATTCACAACAGTACCCCCCCTTTAAGGAGGGGTCACCGAACCCTCACCAAGACCACCAGGGCGATCAGGATGAGCAGCGTGAAAGGCACGAACTAAATCGGCCGCATGCACATCAGAGGCAACCACCCAGGAATTATCCTCCTGACCATAGCCCTTCCACTTGACCAGATACTGAAGCCTCCGCCTGGAGAGACGAGAATCCAAGATCTTCTCCACCACGTACTCCAACTCGCCCTCAACCAACACCGGAGCAGGAGGCTCAACAGAAGGAACCACAGGTACAACGTACCGCCGCAACAAAGACCTATGGAACACGTTGTGAATGGCAAACGACACAGGAAGATCCAAGCGAAAGGACACGGGATTAAGGATTTCCAATATCTTGTAAGGACCGATGAAGCGAGGCTTAAATTTAGGAGAGGAGACCTTCATAGGAACAAATCGAGAAGACAGCCATACCAAATCCCCAACACGAAGTCGGGGACCCACACCGCGGCGGCGGTTGGCAAAACGCTGAGCCTTCTCCTGTGACAACTTTAAGTTGTCCACCACATGATTCCAAATCTGCTGCAACCTATCCACCACAGAATCTACCCCAGGACAGTCAGAAGGCTCCACATGTCCCGAGGAAAAACGAGGATGGAAACCAGAGTTGCAGAAAAATGGCGAAACCAAAGTAGCGGAACTAGCCCGATTATTAAGGGCAAACTCAGCCAACGGCAAGAAGGTCACCCAATCATCCTGATCTGCAGAAACAAAACACCTCAAGTAAGCCTCCAGAGTCTGATTAGTTCACTCCGTATGTCCATTAGTCTGAGGATGAAAGGCAGACGAAAACGACAAATCAATGCCCATCTTAGCACAGAAGGATCGCCAGAATCTGGAAACAAACTGGGATCCTCTGTCAGACACGATATTCTCAGGAATGCCGTGCAAACGAACCACATTCTGAAAGAACACAGGAACCAGATCGGAAGAGGAAGGCAGCTTAGGCAAAGATACCAAATGGACCATTTTGGAAAAGCGATCACATACCACCCAGATGACAGACATGCCCTGAGACACCGGAAGATCTGAAATTAAATCCATAGAAATGTGTGTCCAAGGCCTCTTCGGGACAGGCAAGGGCAAGAGCAACCCGCTGGCACGAGAACAGCAAGGCTTAGCTCGAGCACAAGTCCCACAGGACTGCACAAATGACCGCACATCCCGTGACAAAGAAGGCCACCAAAAGGACCTAGCCACCAAATCTCTGGTGCCAAAAATTCCCGGATGCCCTGCCAACACCGAGGAATGAACCTCGGAAATGACTCTGCTGGTCCACTTATCAGGAACAAACAGTCTGTCAGGTGGACAAGAGTCAGGTCTACCAGCCTGAAATCTCTGCAACACATGTCGCAAATCCGGAGAAATGGCTGACAAGATTACTCCCTCTTTAAGAATACCAACAGGTTCTGCGACTCCAGGAGAGTCAGGCACAAAGCTCCTTGAAAGAGCATCAGCCTTCACATTCTTTGAACCTGGTAAATACGAGACCACAAAGTCAAAACGGGAGAAAAACAATGACCAACGGGCCTGTCTAGGATTCAGGCGTTTAGCAGACTCGAGATACATCAGATTTTTGTGATCAGTCAAGACCACCACACGATGCTTAGCACCCTCGAGCCAATGACGCCACTCCTCAAATGCCCACTTCATGGCCAACAACTCCCGATTGCCAACATCATAATTCCGCTCAGCGGGCGAAAACTTCCTAGAGAAAAAAGCACATGGACTCATTACAGAGCAACCAGGGCCTCTCTGTGACAAAATGGCCCCTGCCCCAATCTCAGAAGCATCCACTTCAACCTGAAAGGGAAGTGAGACATCAGGCTGGCACAAAACAGGCGCCGAAGTAAACCGGCGCTTCAACTCTTGGAAAGCTTCCACGGCTGCAGGAGCCCAGTTAGCAACATCAGAACCTTTCTTGGTCATATCCGTCAAAGGTTTAACAACGCTAGAAAAATTTGCGATAAAACGACGGTAGAAGTTAGCAAAACCCAAGAACTTCTGAAGACTCTTAACTGACGTGGGTTGAGTCCAATCATGAATAGCTCGGACCTTGACTGGGTCCATCTCCACCGCAGAAGGGGAAAAAATAAAACCCAAAAAGGGAACCTTCTGTACTCCAAAGAGACACTTTGAGCCCTTAACAAACAAAGCATTCTCACGCAAAACCTGAAACACCATCCTGACCTGCTCTACATGCGAGTCCCAATCATCAGAAAAAAACAGAATATCATCCAGATAAACAATCATAAATTTATCCAGATACTTCCGGAAAATATCGTGCATAAAGGACTGAAACACTGAAGGAGCATTAGAGAGCCCGAAAGGCATCACCAAGTACTCAAAATGACCTTCGGGCGTATTAAATGCAGTTTTCCATTCATCTCCTTGCTTAATGCGCACAAGGTTGTACGCACCACGAAGATCTATCTTGGTGAACCACTTGGCACCTTTAATCCGGGCAAACAAGTCCGACAACAGAGGCAAAGGATACTGAAATTTAACAGTGATTTTATTCAGAAGCCGATAGTCAATACAAGGTCTCAAAGATCCGTCCTTCTTGGCCACAAAAAAGAATCCCGCACCAAGAGGGGAAGAGGATGGACGGATATGCCCCTTCTCCAGAGATTCCTTGATATACGAACGCATTGCGGTATGCTCAGGTACAGACAGATTAAATAATCTTCCCTTAGGAAATTTACTACCTGGAATCAAATCTATAGCGCAGTCACAGTCCCTATGAGGAGGGAGAGCACTGGACCTGGACTCGCTGAATACATCCTGATAGTCACACAAATACTCAGGAACCTCTGAAGGAGTAGAGGAAGCAATAGACACCGGGGGGGAATCACCATGAATTCCCTGACAGCCCCAACTTGACACAGACATTGCCTTCCAATCCAAGACTGGATTATGGGTCTGTAACCATGGCAGACCCAAAACGACCAAATCATGCATTTTATGCAGAACAAGAAAACGAATCACCTCCCGATGTTCAGGAGTCATGCACAAGGTTACCTGTGTCCAAAACTGCGGTTTATTTTCCGCCAATGGCGTAGCATCAATACCTCTAAGAGGGATAGGATTTACCAACGGCTCAAGAACAAAACCACAGCGCTTGGCAAATGACAGATCCATAAGACTCAGGGCAGCACCTGAATCCACAAACGCCATAACAGGGTAGGAGGACAATGAGCAAATTAAAGTCACAGACAAAATAAATTTAGGTTGCAAATTACCAATGGCGACAGGACTAACAACCCTTGTTAGGCGTTTAGAGCATGCTGATATAACATGTGTAGAATCACCACAGTAAAAACACAACCCATTCTGACGTCTATGATTTTTCAGTTCATTTCTAGTCTGAATTCTATCAGATTGCATTAAATCAGGTGTTTGTTCAGACAACACCACCAGAGGATTAGCGGCTTTGCGCTCCCGCAAACGCCGGTCAATTTGAATAGCCAGCGCCATGGAATCATTCAGACTTGTAGGAATGGAGAAACCCACCATCACATTCTTAATGGCTTCTGAAAGGCCATTTCTGAAATTAGCGGCCAGAGCACACTCATTCCACTGAGTAAGCACGGACCATTTCCGAAATTTTTGGCAATACACTTCAGCTTCATCCTGGCCCTGAGAAATAGCCAGCAAGGCTTTTTCTGCCTGAATTTCAAGATTGGGTTCCTCGTAAAGCAATCCGAGCGCCAGAAAAAACGCATCAATATTTGCCAATGCCGGATCTCCTGGCGCTAGCGAGAAAGCCCAATCCTGAGGGTCCCCCGCAAAAAAGAGATAACAATTTTAACTTGCTGAGCTGAGTCTCCAGATGAACGGGGTCTCAGAGACAGAAACAATTTACAATTATTCCTGAAATTCCTAAACTTAAATCGGTCTCCAGAGAACAGTTCAGGAATAGGTATTTTAGGTTCAGACATAGGACTACTAGTAACAAAATCTTGTATGCCCTGCACACGAGCAGCAAGCTGATCTACACTTGTAATCAAGGTCTGGACATTCATGTCTGCAGCAAGCACAAGCCACTCAGAGGTAAAGGGGAGGAAGAAAGAAAAAAAAAACTCAGAATTTCCTTTCTTATTATCCCACTTCTGCAATGCATTAAACATTCAACTTTGTCCTGGCATACTGTTATGACCCCAATGGCAGAGGGTCTCAGAAGTAATTACCAAGTCTGCAAACACAAAAAACCAGCTCATAGGACAGTGGTAACTGGGCTGACCGTATAACTAATCCTAGCACCACAAATAGCAGCAGCCGGGGAACGTGCCTATGTTGGTTCTAGACGTCTCGCGCCAGCCGGAGAACTAACTAACCCTAGAAGGGAAAAGATAGACCTTACGACCAGCAGACAGGAGCAAACAGAAAGGAACTGATTACAACGATGCCAGGCACCAGACTGAGAATTCAGGAAGTTTATATAGCAACACCCCTGGACTAACGACCCAGGTGGGTGCCAAACTAGGGAAAGACAATCCCAGAGTCATATCACTAGTGACCACAAGAGGGAGCCAAAAAAGTCTAATTCACAGTGGAGCCCCCTGTATACAGAGATACATGATAAGATCCTGTCTGCAGCCACCACTAGGGGGATCCCCCTGTATAGAGAGATACATGATAAGATCCTGTCTGCAGCCACCACTAGGGGAAGCTCCCTGTATACAAAGATACATGATAAGATCCTGTCTGCAGCCACCACTAGGGGAAGCTCCCTGTATACAGAGATACATGATAAGATCCTGTCTGCAGTCTCCACTAGGGGGATCTCCCTGTATACAGAGATGCATGATAAGATCCTGTCTGCAGCCACCACTAGGGGGAGCTCCCTGTATACAGAGATACATGATAAGATCCTGTCTGCAGCCACCACTAGGGGGAGCTCCCTGTATACAGAGATACATGATAAGATCTTGTCTGCAGCCACCACTAGGGGGAGCTCCCTGTAAAGAGAGATATATGATAAGTTCCTGTCTGCAGCCACCACTAGGGGGAGCTCCCTGTATATAGAGATGCATGATAAGATCCTGTCTGCTGTCACTGCTAGGGGGAGCTCCCTGTATACAGAGTTACATGATAAGATCCTGTCTGCAGCGACCACTAGGGGGAGCTCCCTGTATACAGAGATACATGATAAGATCCTGTCTGCAGCCACCACTAGTGGGATCTCCCTGTATAGAGAGATACACGATAAGATCCTGTCTGCAGCCACCACTAGGGGAAGCTCCCTGTATACAGAGATACATGATAAGATCCTGTCTGCAGCCACCACTAGGGGGATCCCCCTGTATAGAGAGATACATGATAAGATCCTGTCTGCAGCCACCACTAGGGGAAGCTCCCTGTATACAAAGATACATGATAAGATCCTGTCTGCAGCCACCACTAGGGGAAGCTCCCTGTATACAGAGATACATGATAAGATCCTGTCTGCAGTCTCCACTAGGGGGATCTCCCTGTATACAGAGATGCATGATAAGATCCTGTCTGCAGCCACCACTAGGGGGAGCTCCCTGTATACAGAGATACATGATAAGATCCTGTCTGCAGCCACCACTAGGGGGAGCTCCCTGTATACAGAGATACATGATAAGATCTTGTCTGCAGCCACCACTAGGGGGAGCTCCCTGTAAAGAGAGATATATGATAAGTTCCTGTCTGCAGCCACCACTAGGGGGAGCTCCCTGTATATAGAGATGCATGATAAGATCCTGTCTGCTGTCACTGCTAGGGGGAGCTCCCTGTATACAGAGTTACATGATAAGATCCTGTCTGCAGCGACCACTAGGGGGAGCTCCCTGTATACAGAGATACATGATAAGATCCTGTCTGCAGCCACCACTAGTGGGATCTCCCTGTATAGAGAGATACACAATAAGATCCTGTCTGCAGCCACCACCAGGGGAAGCTCCCTGTATACAGAGGTACATGATAAGATCCTGTCTGCAGCCACCACTAGGGGGAGCTCCGTGTATACAGAGATACATGATAAGATTCTGTCTGCAGCCACCACTAGGGGGAGCTCCCTGTATACAGAGATACATAAGATCCTGTCTGCAGTCACCACTAGAAGAAGCTCCCTGTATAAAGAGATACATGATAAGATCCTGTCTGCAGCCACCAGTAGGGGGCACTCCCAGTATACAGAGATACATAAGATCCTGTCTGCAGCCACCACTAGGGGGAGCTCCCTGTATACAGAGATGCATGATAAGATCCTGTCTGCAGCCACCACTAGGGGGCGCTCCCAGTATACAGAGATACATGATAAGATTCTGTCTGCAGCCACCACTAGGGGGAGCTCCCTGTATACAGAGATCCATGATAAGATTCTTTCTGCAGCCACCACTAGGGGGAGCTCCCTGTATACAGAGATACATGATAAGATTCTGTCTGCAGCCACCACTAGGGGGAGCTCCCTGTATACACAGATGCATGATAAGATCCTGTCTGCAGCCACCACTAGGGGGAGCTCCCTGTATACAGAGATACATGATAAGATCCTGTCTGCAGCCACCACTAGGGGGAGCTCCCTGTATACACAGATACATGATAAGATTCTGTCTGCAGCCACCACTAGGGGGAGCTCACTGTATACAGAGATACATGATAAGATCCTGTCTGCAGCCACCACTAGGGGGAGCTCCCTGTATACAGAGATACAAGATAAGATTCTGTCTGCAGCCACCACTAGGGGGAGCTCCCTGTATACAGAGATGCATGATAAGATTCTGTCTGCAGCCACCATTAGGGGGAGCTCCCTGTATACAGAGATACATGATAAGATCCTGTCTGCAGCCACCACTAGGGGGAGCTCCCTGTATACAGAGATACATAAGATCCTGTCTGCAGCCATCACTAGGGGGAGCTCCCTGTATACAGAGATACATGATAAGATCCTGTCTGCAGCCACCACTAGGGGGAGCTCCCTGTATAGAGGTATATGATAAGATCCTGTCTGCAGCCACCACTAGGGGGAGCTCCCAGTATACAGGGATACATGATAAGATCCTGTCTGCAGCCACCACTAGGTTGGAGCTCCCTGTATACAGAGATACATGATAAGATCCTGTCTGCAGCCACCACTAGGAGGAGCTCCCTGTATACAGAGATACATGATAAGATCCTGTCTGCAGCCACCACTAGCGGGAGCTCCGTGTATACAGAGATACATGATAAGATTCTGTCTGCAGCCACCACTAGGGGGAGCTCCCTGTATACACAGATACATGATAAGATCCTGTCTGCAGCCACCACTAGGGGGAGCTCCCTGTATACAGAGATACGTGATAAGATCCTGTCTGCAGTCACCACTAGGGGGAGCTCCCTGTATACACAGATACATGATAAGATTCTGTCTGCAGCCACCACTAGGGGGAGCTCCATGTATACAGAGATACATGATAAGATCCTGTCTGCAGTCACCACTAGGGGGAGCTCCCTGTATACAGAGATACGTGATAAGATCCTGTCTGCAGTCACCACTAGGGGGAGCTCCCTGTATACACAGATACATGATAAGATCCTGTCTGCAGCCACCACTAGGGGGAGCTCCTGGTATACAGAGATACGTGATAAGATCTTGTCTGCAGCCACCACTAGGGGGAGCTCCTGGTATACAGAGATACATGATAAGATCCTGTCTGCAGCCACCACCAGGGGGAGCTCCCTGTTTACAGAGATACGTGATAAGATCCTGCTTGCAGTCACCACTAGGGGAAGCTCACTGTATACAGAGATACATGATAAGATCCTGTCTGCAGCCACCACTAGGGGGAGCTCCCTGTATATGTAGCGCCCCCACTGTCACAGGGCCGAGGGGTACCCGGTACCGGGCCTCTGAGTCTCTGCTCTGGGATTGTCACGGTGGCTAGACCCGGTCCGTGACCCTGCTGAGGGGCGTACAATGATAGGTAGAGGGAATGGTGATGATGTTGTGGTGGTGCAGTGCAGGTGGCAGTAAATAACGAGGACACCAGGTTGCAGTCTCTTTACCTCTTTACTGAAGGCTTCAGGGTCCTCAATCCGGAATACGGTTAACCGGGCTGCGCAAGCCCGGTCGGTCCGATGGCACATCCAGAGTTCCCTTTGCAGATGGAAATCTGTGCCTACCCGCTAGCGCTTGTGTGTTGTAGTCCTTCCCTGCTGAGCACCACGGGATAGTCCTCACAACTGTTGTGTCTGTTTCTCGTGTTCCCTCACAACTCGATTCTGATGTTCTTCCACGTCCCCCTGATCTTACGGTTAGGACGCACCCGTATGACGGGGAGGCTCGGAGCTCTTCCGGGACTCTAGTGTCGCCCCACTCCTGTTGTTACCCCCCTGTGTCTTCCTAGGTCAATTGGGTGAGACAGCCCGCCTCTAACTGACTGTCCTGCCGTAGGTTTGAAGTTTGGCTTGGAGCTCTATACTTCCTCGGCGTTCCGGCCACCGGTAGGATGTTGCCTCGTCTTACAGCACGACTCCTACTGGTATTCTCCTTGTTGCGTTGATCTCGTTTCTCACTCAGCACAATAAACCTCGCTTCTTATCCTTTCTTGGGGTACCGCCGCTATATCATGCAGGCGCGGTCCTGTAACGTTCTCTCTGGTTGCTAGGCCTCTGTCAGGATCCCACCCCTGACAGGGACCCCTCCGAATCTTCCCCTACAACACCCTCTGCCACAAGGTGTTGCCTGGTTCCAACCCAGTCAGCTTTCTCTCCTAACTTCCTGCCTAACCCCCAGTTTTACCAGATTGTGAGGAGTGGCCTAATAAATAGAACCCTTAGCTCCCCCTGGAGGCCAGACTGTGAAATGTATTGGTGTCTGTGATACCTGGTCAGATGAACTCCTTCAGTGCCATCAGACGTACCATAGCCCCCCTTAGTGGCGGAGCTACAGTACTGCAACGACCAGGACTCTGGGGCGCTGCACTTACAGAGATACATGATAAGATTCTGTCTGCAGCCACCACTAGGGGGAGCTCCCTGTATATAGAGATACATGATAAGATCCTGTCTGCAGTCACCACTAGGGGGAGCTCCCTGTATACAGAGATACATGATAAGATCCTGTCTGCAGCCACCACTAGGGGGAGCTCCCTGTATAGAGATATATGATAAGATCCTGTCTGCAGCCACCACTAGGGGGAGCTCCCTGTATACAGAGATACATGATAAGATCCTGTCTGCAGCCACCACTAGGGGGAGCTCCCTGTATAGAGATACATGATAAGATTCTGTCTGCAGCCACCACTAGGGAGTAGGAGATGGAGTGTTGTCCTCCTGGTGGGGACCGGGAAATCTTGCCTGTTGGGAGACTGGCACACATGGCTGATTTTATGTCCCTCTGCCTTTCCCGTGAATAGCACATGACACACATTTTGGCCAACACTGTTTACTGGTTCTTCACCCTTCTCGACCCATGTTTTCCATCTCTCCTTCCTGAGGCAGGGAGGGCAAGTAAAATGGTACAATACCAGAATACCCTAGACGAACAATTAGTACAAAAATTCCCATCTGGCAACGCTGGCGGCAGAGGTCATAGATCCTTGGGCAACCAAGGAGAAGAGATGAGATAGACACACAACAGGTCCAACAGAACCAGGGGAACACTATCAAAGGTCTGGGACAGTTTCGTTAGGCCCTCCCTGCGCCCAGGCCCTAATGCCTGGTGTACGCTGACAAGAAGGGAAAAGTTTGGAAGATGCTGAAGGAGAACCTTACCGACTGTACCTCGCGACTTACAACGATTGGATATCCAAGCTGGACACATGGAAGAACTGGCACTCTACGCCTTGGAGGTCGTAGGCTGCCCAGCCGCTAGCATTTTGTTGGAGTGGTTTTTAGAACCAGGGGGGTATTAGGGGGGTATTATAACTGATAGATGCCTCCGCCTATCCGCTGAAGATGCTGACAGGCTGACTCTTACCAAGATGAACAAGGCCTGGACTGGCCCAGACGTGATAACCGCACCGGAGGACAGCAGAGGAACATAAAGCCATTGCTAATGTTCCTTTTTTTCTGGTGTATTTCCATGGACCTCTCCCCACCCAGAAAAGGGTATACTGTTCACTTTCTTCTTTTTTTGTCTCCCGCCTCCTTTTCCTCCTGCTCCACCAGATCAACAGGGTCACTAGGCAGCCCTCAGTTAAATGTTTCCAGGGTCTGTATGATGCCCTCCTTAATAATTTTAACAGGGTGTATATAAGGCCTAACTCTACAGCCCTCATATATATTATATATATATATACACATATACAGTATATATATATACATATGTATACCCCCAAGGAGTAAATGTTTTTCAGCCCTTGCACTTAGTACATAGGGTTTACCAGTCTAGGAGTCCCACGCCTTAAAAATTGGAAAAAAATGTTTTCTGAGGCCTCCTGTACGTGTCTTCCAGGGTGCATCGCAGCCCCTCCTTATAATTTTTGGCACTTAGCGAATAGCCTTTATGAGTCTAAGAGACCAATACATGACAGTGTGACCAGAATGTGTATGATCCCTCCTTTATCTCTAATACAGGGGGTATCCGAGGCCCTGCTCTTCTATTTTTTGGCATTTCTTGTATTGTTCGCATAGGCTTTGTGAGTTTCAGAGTCCCTCCCTAATAAATTAACAGGATGTGTCTGACCATGTCACACTCACCACAGCCCAGAAAATGCCGGAGTTGCCTTCCATTGACTTCCATTATACTCGTTACTCGAGCCCGTCCGTGTGTCCGACCCGCTGGACTCGAACACTCGAGCATTTTAGTGCTTGATCATCACTAGTTCTAATGTTTTTTTGCTCTTAGTTGTTTGTTGGCCCGTTTATCTGACGGCAGGGATCTGTCTGAATGAAGGCTTGTCCCAATCATGAGCCCCCCGAGCCCTCCATTATTAAAGCATTGATATCCCATATTAAGTTATTACCCCAGAGACTCCTTTAAAGTTTTTCTTACCTGAGCGGCATAAAGGGGATTTTCTCTTTTCACCTGAAAGTTAAAAAAAATGTAAATGTACAACTTTTTTTATAATTGTGTCTGACTCCAAAACCAACCCAGAGATCGGCCTCAGGCTCCTCAGTCCTGGGATTAGTCCGGTCCATTCATCCTTATCGAAGTCATTGGAAATGAAGGCATCAGACAGACACTGGTTGCGTTCTTCAGCTTTGTAGAAATGGCCCATAATGATAATGGTCCTCGATCATTAGAAGAAGTGCAACAAAAATACAGACTAATATCCGGACGCTCGGTACCTTCCTCTGGACTATTTTAGGTGAGCGGATTATTGGGGGCATTCCCACTCCACCCTCCCTAAGAAAAGTATTTAATGTCTTGTGTCTGGATTCCATTAAATTCCCCAAATACCAAGGTCACTGTCCCAGCTTGGTCAGGCTCTTGTGTCGCCCCCTCTCTTATCTCCTCTTGAAACAGATTTATTGGTATCTTTTGGAAACCTGATCGTTTGGATTTCCAAAGTTCTGACATTTGCAAATCAAAAGGACATTTATGGCTCAATAACAGAAGTTCCCTCTCTGCCATCACAGCAGTAAAAAGACATCAATGCAAAACAACAACTCTCAACATTGAACCTACACATTTTTCAACCTTTGGGTCTTCATCGTGCCAGCATTATCATTCTTCAGGAGAGGCTGATCCAGAACATGGCCCCAGGAAATATTAGCAACATTGTACAATGTATGATAGAAAGAGAAGAACGTCTGATATAAAACATAGAAATAAAAGAGGTGACATTGCAACAATGTTTCACTATTAGATTAGATGAGGTAGGAAAGCCGTGTGCTTAGAAGAAATCCAAAATGCCTCTCAGCTCAATAATCGATGTTTCCGGCCGCCTCCGCAATTTGTCTCGTTAACCTCAGTTGGGAAATAATTTTGGAAGTTGAATCGCGTTGGATAAAATGTTGAAAGTTTAGTTTCATTGGATAAAATGTTGAACGTTTTATTGCGTTGGATAAAATGTTGGGAACTGAATCGTGTTAGATAAAATGTTGGGAGTTGAATTGCATTGAATAAAATGTTGGGAGTTGAATCGCGATGGATAAAATGTTGGGAGTTGAATCGTGTTGGATAAAATGTTGGGAGTTGAATCGTGTTGGATAAAATGTTGGGAGTTGTTGTTCTGTATTTCCACTTTTCTAATAAAATGAAGATTTTCCGGAGAGTGGATGCCTGTGTTTGATCTTTATACACCATGCACTCGATTGACCGTGACCCTGTCATAAGGGAGGAATATTCTACAAGGAAGGGGAATCTTTTCATGGTTCTAGCCTCTCTGGACATCACCCTTAACAGATGGATGGACATTTACCTTTTAGATAGGCGCAGTTGAAGTAGCTGCACATCTCTCCGGTACTTTTCAGAATGTGGAGTGAATTCTGTTTCGTAAGAGACAGAAACTTTTCTGTTGGAGGAATCAGAACTTCGTCTTTCAGGGAATAAAAGGAGAATTTACCAATTTTGGCACCAAAACAAGATGTGATCTGAAATAGCGATTCTGTGCCGAAGACCTGAGCCGCCTCAAGGTTCAAAGAGGACGAGGTGAATGTGCCGAACTTGAATAGCGGCTTTATGTCCTTGGAGTGAGGACTTCCTCTGTAGGTTGTGTAGGTTTCCTCACAGTTGGGTTTTAGTATCTGTAAAGCTCTTGTTAGATAGAAGTGAAGGGCTTTGAAGTGGAACTTCTCCATGTACTCTGTCGTGGAGGCTCCCGCTATGGTGAGGTTCCCATTCAGCTGCTGGTATATGGGGTTTCCTGCTGGATACTTGTTGGAGAAAGTCAGCAGCGCTATCCCATACTCATCCTCAAACCCTTCCGGAAGGTCCAGCTCATTTTTGACATCGTACCACCACTCAGTGGCAATTGTCCAGGCTTCCTTAAATTGCACATTTTCCTTCTCTTTCTGAAGCACCTTTGGCATGACCTTCTTCAGGAGTTGGTCAGAGCAGCCAATGTATTGGTCATCAAATACATTGGGGTCTTGCGTCATGACATAGTTTTCACTGTAAACCTGGATTGGAAGAAAATGGAAGAGTTAACCAGAGCATTTCCCATGGCGCCCCAGAGAACATAACACTGCGTGCAGTGCTGGGCAAAAGCTTTACTTTTTTTATTAATTAACAAAATGCAAAGAGAATGAACAAAAGAGAAATCTAAATCCCATCAATCATCATTAATGATCACCTTTTGTCTCCATAAGTTTCCTTAGGTACATATGGGGATGTCCAATCGGGAACATTTCACCTTGCAGAGAGTGCCGAGCCAGTGTAAGGAGACTATGGGCCATGCAATGCTACTCTGGAAGTTTCAATATGCAAATTGTCTCTTCAGAAGGAAAATAACTTGTTCTCTCTTGCCACCTACTGGATGTAGCAATCCTATAAGTCAAAGACGACCCTTTAACCCTTTAACAAACTTTGCCACATGACTTAGAATAAGAATCCAAACCAGACATTCCATGTGCAGATGCATGTTTTGTGTTTGCATGGTCTATAAGTCTCCTTACACTGGTTGGCACTGTCCACAAGGAGAAATGTTTCCCCTTAGAGCAACAGTCTCTCATGTGATCAAATCTGATCCCCTGCTTTGCCCTGATGAGGTAGAAGATATTGGTCTTGTGAGGCAGTGACTGGTGTTATATGCGAGGTTCGCCTGGTTTTCCATGTGACCTACGGCCACAGGTTATTGTAAAAACCCCTGCAGCAGAGGGTTGGGTGTGTCAGTTTTGATCTTGCAAGCAGTCAGGGCAGTCAACTCTGCAGAGCACTACCTGCATGAAGCAACACAGAGCCAAGCAGAGCCAAAAAGCCTGGCGCCTTCAGCGTACACGGCGGTGGAGTCACCCACGGCAACCAGTCACGGACTGTCTTTGTTTTACCATCTGCAATCCAGAGAATCAGAGTTATGTTCTGTTTGTGAGTACACTGAATATTAAAAGAGACTTTACATTGAACCTTTTTTCCTGGGTCACTGCCTCATCATTGCGCAGCGTGGATTCCGCTGCACTACATATGGTGGAGAATGCGGGCAGTGTGAACTGAGACATACCTCAAAGCGTGCTGCATGTCAGTGATTAAGCCTGCAACGCTACAGCTCAAGCCGGGTGACAAGGTGGAGGAGCTTTTGAAGCAGTTGGTCCTCGCTCAGCAGCGGCAACATGAGCAGCACCAGCAGCAACTGTAGTGCATGGATACCGCTGCACTACAGTCTGCACTCTTGAAAATTTAGGAGGTGCTGGACGTGTGGGTAGGATATCTCAAGAAGTCCAGAGAGAAAAAGACTGGAAAAAACTGGAACTGTGCACAGCAAACTAAAAGAGTTACTAGCCAATCTAAGGGTTCGTTCAGGCTGGCGAGCAGCCAGTGTATAACTCGGAGGAGCGCTATGTGATGTTTCATCGGACAACGCTCACTGTAATGTTACACTATCGAGCAGCGCCAAGTCTTCATGAGAAAAAATCCCTGCGATTGGCAACATATACCGTCAAAAATTGGCAACATATTCCGGACGGCGCGCACACATACAAGCCTACGGGTGCGTGTAAAACATCGGACTGCACTCGGATGTCATCCCAGTCCAATATACGCTGACTCACACAACGAAGAAGATGGAGAAATGATGTTCTCCATCTTCTCCACACCTGTGATCTGATTCTTGCGAGAGAATCAGATCACTCTAAGATGACACTCGGATCACAATAGCAGCAGAGTCTGAGTCGAGGGTCATTTGCATTTAGCACCTTATTCTCTCGCATGACAGAATCATCGGATGCTACTCTCCAGTGTGAACGAGCCACTAAGGCAATACCAAGACCCAGGTGTGTCTCTAAGGAGCCTCCATATAGACCTGGGAAATATAACACATGGAGCACGCCGCGATGTGGAGCACCAGAAACCTAAATTAATCAGCGCATGTGTACAAGAATGGGTCCATCAGAGTCATGCTTGATGTGTCTAGGATGGTGAAAGTCTGTTTGGAAATATGGCGGTCATAGTATTACAGTAGGAGGTTGCTGTGGGAAAATATGCCACATTAGGATTATTGCAGACATCTTTCCTCCACACCATTAGGCATTGTCCTGACCAGGCGGAAGGATGAGGGTTGAGGATGAGACCCTTTATGATATTTCATCCTTCCATGTCAGACCTCAGGAGGAAAACTAGGATTGTAGATTTGTCCAAGTTCCCGCGTTGACTCCTCTACAAAGAATCACTCCAATTAGCCAATCTAATCTGTCAGAGCTTTCTTTCTTTAGCCCTTTTTGCTTTATACTATTTTTGTCTTGTTTGTCTTTTTGTTATTTCATCTTTGTAACATTTTTCATATATTAAATATAAATTGAAATTAGTTTGTTCCTTAATGCTATAAATGTACCCACAAGTATGAAGAGGGAAAGGATATCTGGCTGTGTTACCGTGTGTCTACCAGAGTGTAAGACGTGTGCCTATCTGAAGCTTGGGGAGGCAGGGTAGAGTGTGTGCTAGCGTGTTACCCAGGGCACAAAACTGCGAGTGGTGGCAGTAAGAAGTGCAGTGTGGATGTGAGCAGTGTCTGTGGGGGGCGCTCAGTTCACTGTCAGCCTGTTGTGATCAGTGATTGTAGAAGTGTGAGAAGCAGAGTCTCCCCTTCACAGTCACAACCGCGTCACGTGTGCAGTGAGATGGCGGCGTTATCTGTCACCAGACTCACCATGCAATATTTTGCTCTGCAAATTTTTTCCTCTTCTTCTAAAAGCCATAAGGTTTTTGTTTTTCAGGCCACATTCACAAATGAGGACTTGGCTTTTGTGGGATGAGTTGAAGTTTTGACACCAATCACTTGGTGCCATGAAAGAATAATAATCTTGTAGTTATGAGACCTTGTAATGGTTACAAAGCGAGCTCTGCAGACTGCGGAGGTCTGAGCATCAGGCGAGATACTCAATTATTTTCCCTTTTCTCTACATATTGAAGTATCTGATATCTGAGGATCCTTGTGGCTCTTTGTTTCTCCAGACATAAAAATTTTCATTAAAACCAAAAGTCACTATTTTGGTCTCATCCTTCCACAAAACAATGTCCCGCTGCCTTCTTGCTCATCCAGTTGATCTGTAGCAAACTGCGGAAGGGTGAGGTATTTTGGAGATCAATGGTTTTCTCTTGCAATCCTGCATATAATTAAATGGCGCTATAATAATAATAATAATAATTAACATTAGCTAATGTGAGAGAGGCTGGCAGGACTTTAACCCAGCAGCTCTTGGGTTTCTTGCTAACCTAGACATTAGTAACTGGGTTGTTCCTAATTGTCTCCACCCTAAGTTCCTGATTGGCTCCACACTGTGATCTCCTGATTGAGCACCCTACTTAAACCTGGCACTGAACTTCCTTCTTTGTGAGATTATTAAGCTTTTTTTTTCCACCTACTGCTTATGCTCAAGATTATACTGCTGCTACCATGTACCAACTTCTGGATATCTCCTGACTGTGATTCCTGCTTATCCTCCCAATTATACTGCTGCTTCATGTACCAACCTCTGGCTATATCTTGACTACATTACCTGCTTATGCTCCCAACTATACTGCTGCTCCTTGTGCCGACCTCTGGCTATATCCTGATTACAATTCTTGCTTATCCTCCCAACTATACTGCTGCTCCGTGAACTGACCTCTGGCTATATCCTGACTACGATTTCTGCTTATCCTCCCAACTATACTGCTGCTCCATGAACTGACCACTGGCTATATCATGACTACATTACCTGCTTATCCTCCCAACTACATTGCTGCACTGTGTACTGACCTCTGGCTATATCCTGACTATGATTCCTGCTTATCCTCCCAACTACACTGCTGCTCTGTGTACCGACATCTGGCTATATCCTGACTGCGATTCCTGCTTATCCTCCCAACTATACTGCTGCTCTGTGTACCGACCTCTAGCTATATACTGACTATATTACCTGCTTAACCTCATAACTACACTGCTGCTCCGTGTACTGACCTCTGGCTATATCCAGACTGCATTACCTGCTTATCTTCCCAACTGTATGATTCTCCATGTACCCACCTCTGGCTGTATCCTTCTAGGATTCCTGCTTATCCTCTCAACTACACTATGACCTCTGCTGATTCCTAACTACACAAGCTGTTGATCCTTTAAATACACTGCTGCTCTGTGTACAGACTTCTGGCCATTTCCTGTGATTCCTGCTTATCCTCTGAACTATACTGCTGCTCCATGTACCAAACTCTGGCTATATCCTGACTACGATTCCTGCTTATCCTCTCAACTATACTGGTGCTCCGTGTACCAACTTCTGGCTATATCCGGACTACATTACCTGCTTATCCTCCCAACTATACTGCTGCTCCATGTACCAACCCCTGGCTATATCCTGACTATATTACCTGCTTATCCTCCCAACTATACCGCTGCTCTGTGTACCTACCTCTGGCTATATCCTGACTATATTACCTGCTTATCCTCCCAACTGTACTGCTGCTCCGTGTACTGACCTCTGGCTATATCCTGACTACATTACCTGCTTATCCTCCCAACTATACTGCTGCTCTGTGTACCGACCTCTGGCTATATCCTGACTATATTACCTGCTTATCCTCCCAACTATACTGCTGCTCTGTGTACCGACCTGTGGCTATATCCTGACTACGTTACCTGCTTATCCTCCCAACTATACTGCTGCTCCGTGTACCGACCTCTGGCTATATCCTGACTATATTACCTGCTTATTCTCCCAACTATACTGCTGCTCTGTGTACCTACCTCTGGCTATATCCTGACTATATTACCTGCTTATCCTCCCAACTGTACTGCTGCTCCGTGTACTGACCTCTGGCTATATCCTGACTACATTACCTGCTTATCCTCCCAACTATACTGCTGCTCTGTGTACCGACCTCTGGCTATATCCTGACTACATTACCTGCTTATCCTCCCAACTATACTGCTGCTCCGTGTACCGACCTCTGGCTATATCCTGACTATATTACCTGCTTATTCTCCCAACTATACTGCTGCTCTGTGTACCGACCTCTGGCTATATCCTGACTATATTACCTGCTTATCCTCCCAACTATACTGCTGCTCCGTGTACTGACATCTGGCTATATCCTGACTTCAATTCTTGCTTATTCTCCCAACTACTCTGCTGCTCCATGTACCGACCTCTGGTTATTTCCTGACTACGATTCCTGCTTATCCTCCCAACTATAATGCTGTTCCTGTGTACTAACCTCTGGCTATATCCTGACTAAGACACCTGCTTATACTCCCAACTATACTGCTGCTCCATGTACCAACCTCTGGCTATATCCTGACACCGATTCCTGCTTATCTCCCCAACTATACTGCTTTTCCTGTGTACTAACCTCTGACTATATCCTGACTAAAATTCCAGCTTATCCTCCTAACTATACTGCTGCTTTGTGTACCAACTTCTGGCTATATCCTGACTACGTTACCTGTTTATCCTCCCAACTACACTGCTGCTCCATGTACCGACCTCTGGCTATATCCTGACTACGTTACCTGCTTATCCTCCCAACTACATTGCTGCTCCGTGTACCGACTTCTGGTTATATCCTGACTACGTTACCTGCTTATCCTCCCAACTACACTGCTGCTCCGTGTACCGACCTCTGGCTATATCCTTACTACAATTCCTGCTTATCCTCCCAACTATACTGCTCCTCCATGCACCGACCTCTGGCTACATCCTGACTACAATTCCTGCTTATCCTCCCAACTACACTGCTCCTCCATGCACCGACCTCTGGCTATATCTTGACTACAATTCCAGCTTATCCTCCCAATTACACGGCTGCTCCGTGTACCGACCTCTGGCTATATCCAGACTGCATTACCTGCTTATCTTCCCAACTATATGATTCTCTATGTACCCACCTCTGGCTGTATCCTATCTAGGATTCCTGCTTATCCTCTCAACTAAACTATGACCTCTGCTGATTCCTAACTACACAAGCTGTTGATCCTTTAAATACACTGCTGCTCCATGTACCGACCTCGGGCCATTTCCTGTGATTCCTGCTTATTCTCCGAACTATACTGCTGCTCCATGTCCTGACCTCTGGCTACATCCTGACTACAATTCCAGCTTATCCTCCCAACTACACTGCTGCTCCATGTACCGACCTCTGGCTACATCCTGACTACAATTCCAGCTTATCCACCCAACTATATTGCTGCTCCATGTACTGACCTCTGGCCATATCCTGACTACAATTCCAGCTTATCCTCCCAACTACACTGCTCCTCCATGCACCGACCTCTGGCTATATCCTGACTACAATTGCAGCTTATCCTCCCAACTATACTGCTGCTCCATGTACCGACCTCTGGCTGCATCCTTTCTAGGATTCCTGCTTATCCTCCGAACTACACTGCTGCTCCATGTACCGACCTCTGGCTATATCCTGACAATGATTCCTGCTTATCCTCCCAACTATATTGTTGCTCCGTGTACCAACTTCTGGCTATATCCGGACTACAATTCCTGCTTATCCTCCGAACTATACTGCTGCTCCTTGTACCGAACTCTGGCTATATCCTGACTACGATTCCTGCTTATCCTCTCAACTATACTGGTGCTCAGTGTACCAACTTCTGGATATATCCTGACTATATTACCTGCTTATCCTCCCAACTATACTGCTGCTCTGTGTACTGACCTCTGGCTATATCCTGACTACATTACCTGCTTATCCTCCCAACTACACTGCTGCTCCGTGTACCGACCTCTGGCTATATCCTGACTACATTACCTGCTTATCCTCCCAACTATACTGCTGCTCCATGTACCGACCTCTGGCTGTATCCTGACTACATTACCTGCTTATCCTCCCAACTATACTTCTGCTCCGTGTACCGACCCCTGGCTATATCCTGACTACATTACCTGCTTATCCTCCCAACTATACTGCTGCTCCGTGTACTGACCTCTGGCTATATCCTGACTGCGATTCCCACTGATCCCCATAACTACACTGCTGCTCCATGTGCCGACCTCTGGCTATATCCTGACTACATTATCTGCTTATCCTCCCAACTATACTGCTGCTCCATGTGCCGACCTCTGGCTATATCCAGACTACGATTTCTGCTTATCCTGCCAACTATACTGCTTCTCCGTGTACCGACCCCTGGCTGTATCCTTTCTAGGATTCCTGCTTATCCTCTCAACTACACTATGACCTCTGCTGATTCCTAACTACACAACCTGTCGATGCTTTAAATACACTGCTGCTCCATGTACCGACCTCGGGCCATTTCCTGTGATTCCTGCTTATTCTCCGAACTATACTGCTGCTCCATGTCCTGACCTCTGGCTACATCCTGACTACAATTCCAGCTTATCCTCCCAACTACACTGCTGCTCCATGTACCGACCTCTGGCTACATCCTGACTACAATTCCAGCTTATCCACCCAAATATATTGCTGCTCCATGTACTGACCTCTGGCCATATCCTGACTACAATTCCAGCTTATCCTCCCAACTACACTGCTCCTCCATGCACCGACCTCTGGCTATATCCTGACTACAATTGCAGCTTATCCTCCCAACTATACTGCTGCTCCATGTACCGACCTCTGGCTGCATCCTTTCTAGGATTCCTGCTTATCCTCCGAACTACACTGCTGCTCCATGTACCGACCTCTGGCTATATCCTGACAATGATTCCTGCTTATCCTCCCAACTATATTGTTGCTCCATGTACCAACTTCTGGCTATATCCGGACTACAATTCCTGCTTATCCTCCGAACTATACTGCTGCTCCTTGTACCGAACTCTGGCTATATCCTGACTACGATTCCTGCTTATCCTCTCAACTATACTGCTGCTCCGTGTACCAACTTCTGGCTATATCCTGACTATATTACCTGCTTATCCTCCCAACTATACTGCTGCTCTGTGTACTGACCTCTGGCTATATCCTGACTACATTACCTGCTTATCCTCCCAACTATACTGCTGCTCCATGTACCGACCTCTGGCTGTATCCTGACTACATTACCTGCTTATCCTCCCAACTATACTTCTGCTCCGTGTACCGACCCCTGGCTATATCCTGACTACATTACCTGCTTATCCTCCCAACTATACTGCTGTTCCATGTACCGACCTCTGGCTATATCCTGACTACATTACCTGCTTATCCTCCCAACTATACTTCTGCTCCGTGTACCGACCCCTGGCTATATCCTGACTACATTACCTGCTTATCCTCCCAACTATACTGCTGCTCCGTGTACTGACCTCTGGCTATATCCTGACTGCGATTCCCACTGATCCCCATAACTACACTGCTGCTCCATGTGCCGACCTCTGGCTATATCCAGACTACGATTTCTGCTTATCCTGCCAACTATACTGCTTCTCCGTGTACCGACCCCTGGCTGTATCCTTTCTTGGATTCCTGCTTATCCTCTCAACTACACTATGACCTCTGCTGATTCCTAACTACACAACCTGTCGATGCTTTAAATACACTGCTGCTCCGTGTACCGACCTCGGGCCATTTCCTGTGATTCCTGCTTATTCTCCGAACTATACTGCTGCTCCATGTACTGACCTCTGGCTGTATACTGACTACAATTCCAGCTTATCCTCCCAACTACACTGCTGCTCCATGTACCGACCTCTGGCTACATCCTGACTACAATTCCAGCTTATCCACCCAACTATATTGCTGCTCCATGTACTGACCTCTGGCCATATCCTGACTACAATTCCAGCTTATCCTCCCAACTACACTGCTCCTCCATGCACCGACCTCTGGCTATATCCTGACTACAATTGCAGCTTATCCTCCCAACTATACTGCTGCTCCATGTACCGACCTCTGGCTGCATCCTTTCTAGGATTCCTGCTTATCCTCCGAACTACACTGCTGCTCCATGTACCGACCTCTGGCTATATCCTGACAATGATTCCTGCTTATCCTCCCAACTATATTGTTGCTCCGTGTACCAACTTCTGGCTATATCCGGACTACAATTCCTGCTTATCCTCCGAACTATACTGCTGCTCCGTGTACCAAACTCTGGCTATATCCTGACTACGATTCCTGCTTATCCTCTCAACTATACTGGTGCTCCGTGTACCAACTTCTGGCTATATCCTGACTATATTACCTGCTTATCCTCTCAACTATACTGGTGCTCCGTGTACCAACTTCTGGCTATATCCTGACTATATTACCTGCTTATCCTCCCAACTATACTGCTGCTCCGTGTACCGACCTCTGGCTATATCCTGACTACATTACCTGCTTATCCTCCCAACTACACTGCTGCTCCGTGTACCGATCTCTGGCTATATCCTGACTACATTACCTGCTTATCCTCCCAACTATACTGCTGCTCCGTGTACCGACCTCTGGCTATATCCTGACTACATTACCTGCTTATCCTCCCAACTATACTTCTGCTCCGTGTACCGACCCCTGGCTATATCCTGACTACATTACCTGCTTATCCTCCCAACTATACTTCTGCTCCGTGTACCGACCCCTGGCTATATCCTGACTACATTACCTGCTTATCCTCCCAACTATACTGCTGCTACGTGTACTGACCTCTGGCTATATCCTGACTGCGATTCCCACTGATCCCCATAACTACACTGCTGCTCCATGTGCCGACCTCTGGCTATATCCAGACTACGATTTCTGCTTATCCTGCCAACTATACTGCTTCTCCGTGTTCCGACCTCTGGCTGTATCCTTTCTAGGATTCCTGCTTATCCTCTCAACTACACTATGACCTCTGCTGATTCCTAACTACACAACCTGTTGATCCTTTAAATACACTGCTGCTCTGTGTACCGACCTCTGGCTATATCCTGACTGTGATTCCTGCTTATCCTCCCAACTACATTGCTGCTCCATGTACTGACTTCTGACTATTCCTGACTATGTTACCTGCCAGTGCTGCCCCTACTGGTTGCAATACCACTACTCCAACACAGGTTGGTCAATAACAGAGGCCTCTAGCTGCTTAAAGGTTACCTTGGGGTCCTTTGTGACCTTCCAAACTATCATATGCCTTGTTGTTACAGTGATCCTTACTGATCGACCATGCCTGTGGAAGGTAATATTGGTATTACGATAAATTTCCTCCATTTTTACATAATTTGTTTGTCTTTTGATTGGTGGAGTCCAAAAACCTATTCCAGCCCGATGAGCATTAACAACTCCTCTTCTGAGGTGCTCAGAAATCTTCTTTATTTGTACCTTTATACACTTCCTCAAACATATTGTGAAGATCAGACTTTGATAGATCTCTGGTCTTTATTTATAACAGGTCGCCCACTCACCACTTGCCATTACATTGACTAAAGTCACCAAACTCAAATTTCACCTTCAACTTGTCTGCTTCACAAGAAGGTTCACATACTTTTGCCATATACTGACGCGTAATATTGGATTATTTTCCTTAGAAAATAAAAATTATACAGTCTAATATTCTTTTGTCATCTGTCGGATTTGGTTCTTTATTGACTTTTAGGAAGCAGGGTTTTTAACCATCACTGACTGTAATATGTAGAAAAAATATATGGAGACTCCTATCAATATAATGTAACACAAAACTAACACTTTATATCAATAATATCATTTATCATACCTGTGGACAATGACAAGCAGTAATGAGCCAGATAATGGCACTGGTGAAGAGAAGCATATCTAGAAGACAAGAAAGAAATAAAGCAGAATAAATCGCTGCGTACATACATTACATTACTGATCCTGAGTTACCTCCTGTATTATACCCCAGAGCTGCACTCACTATTCTGCTGGTGCAGTCACTGTGTACATACATTACATTACTGATCCTGAGTTACATCCTGTATTATACTACAGAGCTGCACTCACTATTCTGCTGGTGCAGTCACTGTGTACATACATTACATTACTGATCCTGAGTTACATCCTGTATTATACCCCAGAGCTGCACTCACTATTCTGCTGGTGCAGTCACTGTGTACATACATTACATTACTGATCCTGAGTTACATCCTGTATTATACCCCAGAGCTGCACTCACTATTCTGCTGGTGCAGTCACTGTGTACATACATTACATTACTGATCCTGAGTTACATCCTGTATTATACCCCAGAGCTGCACTCACTATTCTGCTGGTGCAGTCACTGTGTACATACATTACATTACTGATCCTGAGTTACATCCTGTATTATACTCCAGAGCTGCACTCATTATTCTGCTGGTGCAGTCACTGTGTACATACATTACATTACTGATCCTGAGTTACATCCTGTATTATACCCCAGAGCTGCACTCACTATTCTGCTGGTGCAGTCACTGTGTACATACATTACATTACTGATCCTGAGTTACATCCTGTATTATACTCCAGAGCTGCACTCACTATTCTGCTGGTGCAGTCACTGTGTACATACATTACTGATCCTGAGTTACATCCTGTATTATACTCCAGAGCTGCACTCACTATTCTGCTGGTGCAGTCACTGTGTACATACATTACATTACTGATCCTGAGTTACATCCTGTATTATACCCCAGAGCTGCACTCACTATTCTGCTGGTGCAGTCACTGTGTACATACATTACATTACTGATCCTGAGTTACCTCCTGTATTATACTCCAGAGCTGCACTCACTATTCTGCTGGTGCAGTCACTGTGTACATACATTACTGATCCTGAGTTACATCCTGTAGATCTTTTATTATAAAAATGAAAAACATAACAACAATAATAGCAGAAAACATAACAAAAATATTAGCCAGAAAATAATCAGTATACTGAACACTGGTCCAGCCGCTCATTCTCTCCTCTCACACAGTATATACAGAATAACTACTTTGACCTTCAGGTCCGGTCACCAAACAAAATAATAATAACAAATAAAATAAACAATGGCAATGACTATATACATGAACTTTTTTTTTTTTTTTTAGTTTTAAATAAAATAACTACAAATATATACAATACTACAAGCTATCCTCCATTCCCAACCCCCCGCACTGACCTGAGAGCTGGTCCTGCGTCTCATGCCTCAGTCCATGTCCAACGTCCATAGGCCAGATCAGGCAGTGCCAGTTTTTCCCCCAAACAACCCAGTGTCCCATAGTCCCACAAGATAATCCCACCTCCCCCCTTTTCCCGCCACCCAACCTAACACCTACACCCAAATCTATATCCCTATATACAATATATACAGCAGCACACACCACAATAATTACAAAACACGAAGCCCAAGTTCGGCGCCTGCAGCCCTACATCACTGTATAATCAAACAAAACAAAAATCTACAGTGTCAGCAGCAGCCCACCACCAGGAAAGGAGATGACCAGACTAGGGCACACTAAAAGAAAAGCCCCTCCAGAGGAGCGCGGCCCTCCGTGCGCCCAGTCTCCCATACTCCAGAGAGCGCACCTTCACCAGGTCACCGAGTATGGTCCTAAACACATCGTCCACTGGGAGGATTTTTCGTTGCGTCGATACTAAGCACCGTGCGTTCCACGTGTGATACCTAACCACTGCGCTAACTAGAAATAAGGTGCATGGGTCCCGACCACCCAGGTCTCCGAATGCTCCATAGGCCCATTCCGCATAGGAGAGACCGGCCAGCCGAGACCAGCCAATGAAGGCGCCCACCCTGTTGTACACCTCTGTGTTGAAGAGACAATGAAGCAGGAAGTGGTCCATGCTTTCCAGCAAGGTACCACAATGCTCCCGAGGACAATTCCTGTCCTCAGAGCTCCTACACTTCAGATTGTCCCTCACACACAGTTTCCCATGGAAGCAGCGCCAAGCCAAGTCCCAAAACTTCGAGGGGATCCTGATAGAATTCAAAACATGCAAACCCACCCCAAGATCCCGACTTGGGCAGTCCCTGAGCGCCAGAGGCCTCTGGAAATGGGTCAACAGAACCCTACTGTCAAGTAGTTTCCTTGGCAGAGTCCTGATCTCCCACATTCCCAGACCCCACCGACGAATTACCTTCAGAACCAAGGTAGCGTAAGCCGGAAGATGTCCATGCAGTGTGCGAAGATCCTTCACTTGCCCTCCTGTCTCCCATTCCTGGAAGAAAGGCTGAAACCATCCCCTACAGGAGAATACCCACGGAGGAGCCCTCTCTTTCCAGAGGTTTGCGATATTGATCTTAATGAAGGTATCCACAAGGAATACCACAGGGTTGACCATACCCAACCCTCCTAGTCTCCTCGTACGGTAAGTAACCTCCCTCTTGACCAGGTTCAGTCTATTCCCCCATAACAGTTGGAAGAACAAACTGTAGACCCGAGTCCAGAGACATTCCGGCAAGATGCACACACTGTCCAGATAAATCAGTAAAGGGAGCAGGTAAGTTTTGATCAGGTTTACCCTTTCCCTTAGGGTCAAAGACCAACCCTTCCATTGGTTCACCTTCTGAGTGGCGATCTCTAGCCTGCTGTCCCAATTTTGTTTGGGGTAATCCCCCTGGCCAAATTCGATGCCAAGGACTTTTGCAGAGACTTTGGGTCCTGGAAGGGTGTCCGGGAGCTCAAAACCAGGATCTCCTCCTCCCAGCCAGAGACTCTCACAGTTATCCCGGTTGATCTTGGACCCGGATGCCTCCGAGTAGCGATCTACCTCTGACATCAGACACTCTGCCTCCTCGTGAGAGGAAGCAAACACAGTGACATCATCGGCATACGCCACTACCCTCAGAGTGGCTTCCGGTGCTGACTGATCCATCCCGATCCCGGCCAACGGTCCACGCTCCACCCTCCTAAGAAGAGGGTCAATCGCAAACACGTACAGCAGCGGGCTCAAGGGACAACCCTGGCGAACACCGGACCCAACCTCAAAAGAGCTGCCAATCCAACCATTCACAAGCGGGAAACTCTCTGCCCCACTGTACAAGGTCTTAAGCCAATCAACAAACCCCCCCGGCAGGCCATATCTCAGAAGGACGGACCAGAGGTACTCGTGATTAACCCGATCAAACGCTTTTGCCTGGTCCAGTGACAGCATGTACCCCTTCCAGTGACCAGCCCTACCCTGCTCCGCTGCCTCTCGGACACAGAGCACAGCACTAAATCTGCTGCGGCCTGGAACAGAGCAATGCTGGGCCCCCGAAAGGAGTCGGGGTGCAAATTTCACCAGCCGATTAAACAGCACCTTTGCCAGAACCTTCCTGTCTGCATTGAGAAGCGCTATGGGACGCCAATTCTCAATGCAGGATGGGTCCTTACCCTTTGACAAGATGATCAGAGCAGACCTCCTCATTGACTTCGGCAGAGTGCCCGAGGAAAGACACTCATTGAATACCTCAGTCAAGAGGGGAACCAAAACGTCCTTAAAGGTCTTATAGAATTCAGATGTTAAGCCATCTGGACCAGGCGATTTTTTGGGGGCAAGCCCTTCAATCGCCAACTGAACTTCCTCTTCCCTGATCATTTCTGTCAAAACGTCAAGAGAGGGGTCTACCCCTGGTTCGGGGACAGCTTCTGCCAGGAAAGCCGACATCTCATCCCAATCAAGATCCCTCTTCCCCAAGAGGTGTGAGTAGAAGGATCTGACAACCTCCAGGATCCCTGATCTGGATCGCCTCAGGGACCCCGTAGTGTCGACCAGTCCTGTAACCACTTTACTATTCACTGACATCTTGCAGTTTCTGTAAGGGTCGGGCGAGCGGTACTTCCCGTAATCCCTCTCAAAAACCAAAGATGCGTGTCTATCGTACTGACACCTCATAAGCAAAGATTTCACTCTGGAGATCTCCTCGCGGCTACCTCCAGTTGAGACAAGATGCTCGAGTTTCCTCCTCAGACTCTGATACAGGCGGTACCTGCTCAGACTCCTGAGGCTCGAGAGCTGGCGGAAGAATCTCGCCACCCTTTCCTTGAACATCTCCCACCACTCTGACCTACTACTACAAAGATCCAGTAAGGGTACCTGGCTCTGAAGAAAATCCTCAAAGGACTGTCTTATCTCCGCTTCTTCCAAGAGAGACGAATTGAGCCTCCAAAAGCCTCTTCCCATCCGGAGGGTCTCTGTAACATTCAGAGAAAACAAAATTAAACAGTGGTCGGAGAACTCCACCTCAACAACAGACACTGCTGAAGAGACAGCTTCCTCCTTTAAATAAAATAATATGATAAATAGCAATTGGATAAAACTTAACCTTTAATAGGTTTGTATAAAATACTCAAACATAAATCACACCACAATACCAAATAACAAGGAAAAGAACCCTTTTGTGTAAGTGAACCCTATCAAACACAGAATGAAAAAGGAAAAACAATTTTTTAAAAAAACAAAAACAAACACATCTGACAGTACCAAGGAGTCACTTTAGACCATGCGTATAGTAGGGTCAATGGTTCCGTAAATATCCTTAATCCTGTGCTCCATACAGGATACGCTCAATTATATAATGTATATTGGGCTATGTCCCAATTCTCCATAAAACAGGCCCATGTGTATAGGGCTCTAATAGAGATATTGTTGGGAACAAGTAGTGGATTTCAACCACGATTATCGCCAATTATATCTTATTTATCAATACACATATGTGGCAATGAATCCTGTGATCATGTGTAGTAAACAATGAACCCAATTGTCACTTAATATCACTATCAAATGAACCTGACATAATCAGTCATGGACAAAAACAAAAGCCACATGTGTTACCATTATATAGTAGATACTGTCAGAAATTTATAGCAGCATAAGAGAGGCTATATAAACATTATGTGGCTAAACAACAAATCACTGATTGGCCAATATTCAGGGACCATGCTGCCCCATGTGAATTCAGCATAGGCGTCCCTATTAGTTACCACAGTGCAGCCACCATCCTTATGTTTCAGGCACTGTTAGCCCCGGGCATCAATATGTGTATATCTCACAACATAGAGCCCTGTATAAACTGTTAGATCTCACCCACTGTTGGAGAGAGTTAACGTATCTCTCAAGAGGATGAGCTTGCCCCTCGTGCAGTTGAAGCGTCTCCCGACGCGTTTCGTCCGATTGGACTCATCAGGGGAGTGAGAAAACTGCCGCTTTACAGATCTTTCCCCATCTGTGCTTTAAAAGCGCTAAGTACGGAGGCGCGTCTTTAGGGCTCCGCCCCTGGCGTGTGACGCGCTTCCTGTCATGCGCACAATGTGTTTAGTATGTCAGAGCAGTCCTACAGGCTGTGGAACGCTGGTTGTCATGGAGATGGAACGCAAGCGCTCCACTCCATTATAAAGCGCCGCCCGGCACACCAATCATGTAAGCTCCATACTCTCATATTATTAAAAAGAGACCCTCTCGAAATTCGTCTCAAATAGACCGAGTAACACAATAGTAATGCCCAAATGTGTATAATGAGCATATCCGTGGAACTCAGTGCATGTATGGATGGACCAACCGTTTTTAAGAAAAGGTCCTATCCCCCCATCAGATATGTGCAGTGTTTTACCTGACCAACGATGTTAGACACCGTCAAAATGGTTTGCCGAGACCAGATGATGTAGACTAAATTATCTAATAAATGCAAATGAAAAATTAATTATTAAACGAACCCCGATTCATTGAGAATTTAGGAGAAAGACGTGAAAAAAAAGGAGCCAATATGTGATAAAATCCTGCCGCAAAAAAGGATAAGAAAAAGTGCGGAACACCACCGACATATGGGACTTGACTCGTACAAAGGGATGAAAGAAGGCTCCCTATTTCACTCCTACCACAAAACACTACACTCCTGGTACCTACCTAACGCGGAGGTTGCCACCCTAGAGAGAACCCTACGCCAGTGGCACCCCCACTCGACGACGGCTATCCCTAAAATACCTATCCCTGTAGTCCCTGAATAGGACAGAGAGGGAGGAGAGGCCGTACTAATGGGAATGGAGGATTAACCAGAAAATACTCATTTATTATAGCATGGGTTGGAATGGCATAGGGGTATGTGCCTAGAACTGATAATGATGGCTAGGATCCTGCCTCACGCGGGGGTTGGCACCCTAAATGTGTTGCGTTATGGCGCCCCCACTCACCGAGGACTGTCCCTACCTGAAATATCCCTATAGCCTCTATAGGAGGACTATGTATGTAAGGAAACAAGGCAAAAAGGAAAGAAAAGAAAAAGAAGGGGAAGGGGGGAGGACTTCCCTATAGAAAGCAGTTATACGGTTGTAATTCATTCAGCCCTAATGGTTGGACTGTCTTGAGATAGAAAATCCATCTACTTTCTTTTTGAAGGATGAGTTTGTCCCAGTCCCCCCCTCTAACAGGTGATGAAATTCTGTCTATCCCCACAAAGGTGATTTTCTTGGGGTCACCTTGGTGGAAAGAGTTCATGTGGGTTGCCACTGGGGTTTCTCTGTCATTCACAATATCCCGAAGATGTTCTCCCACCCTCTTTCGGAATTCCCTCTTCGTCTTGCCCACATACTCCAAACCACACTCACAGCTTGCTTTATAAATAACCCCTTTAGTGCCATCCGAGAAGCCAGAGAACGATATGACCATCCGGTTCATCACTAAATATTGCAATGGGGCAGATAACATCAGAGATATCTTTAAAAAGCATTGGCCGGTCTTGTTAATGGACAGGGACATCAAAGAGCATGTTTCCCCATATCCACAAATCACGTACAGGAAAGGGAGGTCTTTGGGTGATAGGCTGGTTCATAGCCACTATGATCCTAAAGGTAATCGCAATTCACGTCTTGATAACACCAAGGGCTGTTTCAAATGTGGCAGATGCAAGGCTTGCTCCTCCATAGTAAACACTAAGAAATTCATGAGCAATGTAACAGGCAGATCCTACACCATCCGACATTTCATCAATTGTCGCACTAAAGGGGTTATTTATAAAGCAAGCTGTGAGTGTGGTTTGGAGTATGTGGGCAAGACGAAGAGGGAATTCCGAAAGAGGGTGGGAGAACATCTTCGGGATATTGTGAATGACAGAGAAACCCCAGTGGCAACCCACATGAACTCTTTCCACGAAGGTGACCCCAAGAAAATCACCTTTGTGGGGATAGACAGAATTTCATCACCTGTTAGAGGGGGGGACTGGGACAAACTCATCCTTCAAAAAGAAAGTAGATGGATTTTCTATCTCAAGACAGTCCAACCATTAGGGCTGAATGAATTACAACCGTATAACTGCTTTCTATAGGGAAGTCCTCCCCCCTTCCCCTTCTTTTTCTTTTCTTTCCTTTTTGCCTTGTTTCCTTACATACATAGTCCTCCTATAGAGGCTATAGGGATATTTCAGGTAGGGACAGTCCTCGGTGAGTGGGGGCGCCATAACGCAACACATTTAGGGTGCCAACCCCCGCGTGAGGCAGGATCCTAGCCATCATTATCAGTTCTAGGCACATACCCCTATGCCATTCCAACCCATGCTATAATAAATGAGTATTTTCTGGTTAATCCTCCATTCCCATTAGTACGGCCTCTCCTCCCTCTCTGTCCTATTCAGGGACTACAGGGATAGGTATTTTAGGGATAGCCGTCGTCGAGTGGGGGTGCCACTGGCGTAGGGTTCTCTCTAGGGTGGCAACCTCCGCGTTAGGTAGGTACCAGGAGTGTAGTGTTTTGTGGTAGGAGTGAAATAGGGAGCCTTCTTTCATCCCTTTGTACGAGTCAAGTCCCATATGTCGGTGGTGTTCCGCACTTTTTCTTATCCTTTTTTGCGGCAGGATTTTATCACATATTGGCTCCTTTTTTTCACGTCTTTCTCCTAAATTCTCAATGAATCGGGGTTCGTTTAATAATTAATTTTTCATTTGCATTTATTAGATAATTTAGTCTACATCATCTGGTCTCGGCAAACCATTTTGACGGTGTCTAACATCGTTGGTCAGGTAAAACACTGCACATATCTGATGGGGGGATAGGACCTTTTCTTAAAAACGGTTGGTCCATCCATACATGCACTGAGTTCCACGGATATGCTCATTATACACATTTGGGCATTACTATTGTGTTACTCGGTCTATTTGAGACGAATTTCGAGAGGGTCTCTTTTTAATAATATGAGAGTATGGAGCTTACATGATTGGTGTGCCGGGCGGCGCTTTATAATGGAGTGGAGCGCTTGCGTTCCATCTCCATGACAACCAGCGTTCCACAGCCCGTAGGACTGCTCTGACATACTAAACACATTGTGCGCATGATAGGAAGCGCGTCACACGCCAGGGGCGGAGCCCTAAAGACGCGCCTCCGTACTTAGCGCTTTTAAAGCACAGATGGGGAAAGATCTGTAAAGCGGCAGTTTTCTCACTCCCCTGATGAGTCCAATCGGACGAAACGCGTCGGGAGACGCTTCAACTGCACGAGGGGCAAGCTCATCCTCTTGAGAGATACGTTAACTCTCTCCAACAGTGGGTGAGATCTAACAGTTTATACAGGGCTCTATGTTGTGAGATATACACATATTGATGCCCGGGGCTAACAGTGCCTGAAACATAAGGATGGTGGCTGCACTGTGGTAACTAATAGGGACGCCTATGCTGAATTCACATGGGGCAGCATGGTCCCTGAATATTGGCCAATCAGTGATTTGTTGTTTAGCCACATAATGTTTATATAGCCTCTCTTATGCTGCTATAAATTTCTGACAGTATCTACTATATAATGGTAACACATGTGGCTTTTGTTTTTGTCCATGACTGATTATGTCAGGTTCATTTGATAGTGATATTAAGTGACAATTGGGTTCATTGTTTACTACACATGATCACAGGATTCATTGCCACATATGTGTATTGATAAATAAGATATAATTGGCGATAATCATGGTTGAAATCCACTACTTGTTCCCAACAATATCTCTATTAGAGCCCTATACACATGGGCCTGTTTTATGGAGAATTGGGACATAGCCCAATATACATTATATAATTGAGCGTATCCTGTATGGAGCACAGGAGGAAGGATATTTACGGAACCATTGACCCTACTATACGCATGGTCTAAAGTGACTCCTTGGTACTGTCAGATGTGTTTGTTTTTTGTTTTTTTAAAAAATTGTTTTTCCTTTTTCATTCTGTGTTTGATAGGGTTCACTTACACAAAAGGGTTCTTTTCCTTGTTATTTGGTATTGTGGTGTGATTTATGTTTGAGTACTTTATACAAACCTATTAAAGGTTAAGTTTTATCCAATTGCTATTTATCATATTACTTCCATTGGAATAAGTACCCGGCTTGCTCACATACTCCTTTAAATAAAACCTATCTATTCTGGACCTACAGTTACCTCTATGATAGGTGAACCCCTCGTGGCCTGGGGTGTGCCGAATATGGACATCCACCAGGCGAGCCTCACTAGCTATACTATTAAGGGCGACGCTATCGTAAGTCAGCTTGTCTCTGGAACCTCCTCTATCTCGGGGCCTCGTGACAGCATTGAAGTCCCCTCCAAAGACAACCTGCCGACTTGTAAAAAGGTAGGGCTTGATCCTCATAAAGAGACACTTCCGGTCCCACTTAGATTGGGGACCATAGATGTTAATGAGCCGGAGCTCTTGTCCCTTCATGAGGACATCTAAGATCAGGCACCTCCCCATTTCTAACTCAATAACCCGTCGGCATTCCACCGGTGCGGTAAAAAGGACCGCCACTCCGCTATACGGCTCGGCCGCAAGAGACCAATGGGAGGGTCCGAGTCTCCACTCCCTCTTAGCTTTAAACACATCTGCCATGTTTGGCAGCCTGGTCTCTTGCAAAAAGAAAATGTCAGCTTCAACCCGGCTGAGAAAATCAAAGGCCGCAAATCTAGCTGTATTTGACTTTATGCTGGCGACATTAATGGACGCCAGCGTCAACGGAGTGGGTTCCGCCATCATTGGTGATTGAGTTAGATGGCTTTCTTTTTCCCACTCCCCTTATCCTCTGCCTCAGAGGAGGAATCCTTCCACCTCTTTAATGACATGGAGGTGTCCATTTCCACGCGTTTTTTATTTTTTTCGTCCTCGTCTTCGGACTCTGGGCCAGTCCCTCCCTCCAAAGATCTTACGTTCCCAGAAGGAGGAGACTCGGCGCCCCCTGTGAGCCCCGCCGAAGCCAGAACCTCACCCTCAGCTTCCTCCTCAGAGGAAGAGATGTTTTCAAGGGCTTGGAACCGGTTAGAAAGACCAACCAGAGGGGAGTTGGTTTTTCCTTCCTTAGGTACCTTGGTCAGAGTGAGAGAAGATTTTTTTTCTCCCTCCTTTCTCTTCTTTTTGGTGCCGAGCTTACGCTTGTCCTCTAGCCACTGCCTTTTATCCTCATCCATACTTTCATAATGGGAGGACTCTGAGGCAGTGGCACTCTCCTCCCTGTGGATCCTCCTGACCTCCTCATCCAACTCATCATCCCTTGGGGCCTCAGCAGCAAGACTGGCATCCAGGACAGGGGCCACCCCAGTAGCCCGAGGCTCGCCCAGCTCCCTATCCTGTCTGCGCTTGTCTAGATGCCTTAGCTGGGCAGGCATCTTTTTATTGCTTTTCTTCCTTGGCCCCTCAGCTCCCTCACCCTTGCTAGTCCCTTCCCCAGCAGAATCAGCCTCACGGCTTTCTCCCACCGGGGTCACGACTGCGTTAGCGAAGGAGCGAGGACAACGGCTGAATGGGTGACCTAACTCACCACACAGGTGGCACCTAATCTCCACACAAGATGCAACAAGATGGCCGACATCCCCACACAATGCACACTTCTGCACAGTGCAGTTTGCGCTGAAGTGTGTGGGGTCGCCGCACTTGTGACAGAGCTTTTGTTGCCCCTGGTAGAAGACCAGGATACGATCCCTACCCAGGAAGGCAGATGATGGTATGTGGGCAACCGTACCACCTGAACGCTTAAGTTTTACCATAAACATCCAGGCCCCTGACCAGATACCAAACTCGTCACGGTTTTTCTTTGGCATCTCCACTACCTCTCCATACCGGCCAAGCCACGTCATGATGTCATAACAAGAAAGTGACTCGTTACATGTCATCACGGTCACTTTCTTGACTTGATTTTTGCGAGACACCGCCTGAACGGCAAAGTCTCGCCAGCCGGGCTCATTTTTTGCCAACTCATAGTTCGACCAGAAAAGTTCAAGCCCCTCCGGCCGAACAAAGCTGACATCAAACTCAGGTGTGGAATAGGGATGTATCAAGGCATAGATGTCAATCGCCTTGAAGCCCATCCTCAGCAGGAGCTCCACAACCTTCGACCTTGAAGGACATGCATCACTGCCCCTCCACCGAAGACAGACCACATTCCTACGCACACTACCCAGCCCGGCTGTTGGGAGGGACCACACTATATCCCTCCCTCTTTGCTCTCGGAAGGCCCCGAGGCCATGCCTCTCTATCCAGAAGGATAGATCAACCTCTCGACCCTCTACCATTAGTGATCTCTCTGCCTTCTTTAGAGCCTCCAGGAGACGCCGTTGCAACATGCCGTCCCCAGAGCCCAGAGACGAGGAGGACGCCCTATTTCCCCCGGAGGTGACAGCAGCATAACTTCTGACAGGCGCTGCCACCACCGGGGGGGCAACTGGACCAGTGACCACATCCACACCAACAGCATCACCATTACCCACCTCCATAACCTCCTCACCCTCCACCAAACCAGCAACCACACCACTAGACAAAGAGTTTTCCTCATCCATACCCACCACCACATTCACTCCTGCTGGACCAGTGACAACAGGGGGTGACATTTTGGCCTCCGCATCATCAGGCACAAGGGGCTGAGTCTCCTCCACAGAACTGGAGGCGACCTCACCCCTGGTTTTATGTGTGCCCTCCGCATCATCAGTTGATATTTTCCGCTGCTTCATGGTTGCTACCAGGCGCCGTTGATCTTTAGCTGCTGTGAGGCACCGCTGATCCTTAGCATCAGGATCTTGTTGACCAGCGGCGCCAACACAGAACAGGACTTTGGTGGGAGGACCGGAACGCCCAGCCCCGGTAACCCCCTCACACTGCCGCCGCTTCTCAACTAAGAGATCAGCGGCAACAGCATTCAGGGGCACCGAGGCTACCGGAGCTGCCCCTGACACCGGGCTGCTCCCCCCTCCCACTGGGGAGCGCACCACAGTATCATGGCCTGATTTTTCGCCCGCCGCCGGGCCGCCCTCACTGTCCAGCCTCTCGGCTGATGCACCTGCTGCTACGTCCCTGCTACTACAAGCAGAGACGTAGCTCTGCGCCTCACTACATTGCTTTGTAGTCTCCCCGCGCCTTTGCACCGGATCCACAGCAGAACCCGGGCTGGGCTGGGCAACGGGGCTTATACAGCGAGCTGACCCTGCAGCCGACTCAGGGGGTACAGGGAGGGGGGCATACACATAGCTTACCGCTTCCTGCAGCTTAGGTTTGATCTTCTTCACCTTTTTCTTGTGGCTCCCAGGTGCCTCCTCTGGCAAATCATCACCAAGATGGAAGTTCTGAAGGCACACTGGGGACTCCAGGAGCTTGATCTCTGCCATTAGTGCCCCTCCCTGGTCGATGTCACTGTCCTCCCCAGAGCCAGCAGAACTGCGACGAGATGTCATTGTCGCCTGTCCAGCAGGGAGCTCGCTGCACGTGGCCTGTGAGTGACTAAGCAGGCTGCCAGGTGGGGCTTTCTGCTGGTCATCCTCCTTCTTCTCATCATCATCATCATCATCATCCACCTGGCTCCCAGGCTGCAGCCCTATCTGCCTTTGCTCTCTGTTATCAGCCATTTCTCTGAATCGGTCTTCATTTTGCAATTTTTCTTTAAATGGTCCACTTTTTTCTTGGATAAAGGCTTTTCTTACCTCTTACCTCCAGGTCATTAATTTCCAGCTTCAGCCTCTTTACCTCAGCCTGGAATTGCGTCTTCCTGGGTCTGGAGGCGCCTGCAGCTTTTGCGCTTGTGCAGCGCAGCTCCTCCCGGAGCCTTCTCAATCTCTTGCTTGCTTCTTCATACTCACGAAGGTGGCTCATGACCCGGGAGGCATAGGTGGACACAGACTCCCGGGGTCTCTGCAGCGCCCAACCCTCCTCAGTGAGGCCGGCCTCACCTCCGTGAGCACTCAGCTTTCCTCCGGAAGGGCCGTCATCCTGCACGCTAGCAAGCTTCTCCTCCATGGAAGCCTTGCGGCTTCTCTGGGTCTCTGCAGACCTGGGGGGAGTAGGAGCCACATTGCTGCGACTCCTGGTGGAGCGTCTCACCCCCGAATCCTCTGATGTGCAGGCTGGTTGCTGGTTCCTTCTGCCCCCCGCCAGCCTGGTCCGGGAAGCGGAAGCCTGGGACTTGGCTCCTTCATTCATCCCAGGAAACCCACTCACTCCCTGGGTAAGAGAGAGAGCATGTCCCCGGGTGGAGAGGTGGTGGTTCCCAGGAGCTCAGGAGCACACTGCAGGTTCAGCAGCGACCGCACCCACAATCAGCACAGTGAGCAGCAGCTGAGCTGCACTCACTACTCTGCTGGTGCAGTCACTGTGTACATACATTACATTACTGATCCTGAGTTACATCCTGTATTATACTACAGAGCTGCACTCACTATTCTGCTGGTGCAGTCACTGTGTATATACATTACATTACTGATCCTGAGTTACCTCCTGTATTATACTCCAGAGCTGCACTCACTATTCTGCTGGTGCAGTCACTGTGTATATACATTACATTACTGATCCTGAGTTACATCCTGTATTATACTCCAGAGCTGCACTCACTATTCTGCTGGTGCAGTCACTGTGTACATACATTACATTACTGATCCTGAGTTACATCCTGTATTATACCCCAGAGCTGCACTCACTATTCTGCTGGTGCAGTTACTGTGTACATACATTACTGATCCTGAGTTACATCCTGTATTATACTCCAGAGCTGCACTCACTATTCTGCTGGTGCAGTCACTGTGTACATACATTACATTACTGATCCTGAGTTACATCCTGTATTATACTCTAGAGCTTCACTCACTATTCTGCTGGTGCAGTCACTGTGTACATACATTACATTACTGATCCTGAGTTACATCCTGTATTATACCCCAGAGCTGCACTCACTATTCTGCTGGTGCAGTCACTGTGTACATACATTACATTACTGATCCTGAGTTACATCCTGTATTATACCCCAGAGCTGCACTCACTATTCTGCTGGTGCAGTCACTGTGTACATACATTACATTACTGATCCTGAGTTACCTCCTGTATTATACTCCAGAGCTGCACTCACTATTCTGCTGGTGCAGTCACTGTGTACATACATTACTGATCCTGAGTTAAATCCTGTAGATCTTTTATTATAAAAATGAAAAACATAACAACAATAATAGCAGAAAACATAACAAAAATATTAGCCAGAAAATAATCAGTATACTGAACACTGGTCCAGCCGCTCATTCTCTCCTCTCACACATATTATACAGTATATACAGAACAATAACTTCAGGTCCGGTCACCAAACAAAATAATAATAACAAATAAAATAAACAATGGAAAACAAAGACTATATACATTAACTTTTTTTTTTTTTTTTTTTTTAAGTTTTAAATAAAATAACTACAAATTAAACAAATATATACAATACTACAAGCTATCCTCCATTCCCAACCCCCCGCACTGACCTGAGAGCTGGTCCTGCGTCTCATGCCTCAGTCCATGTCCAACGTCCATAGGCCAGATCAGGCAGTGCCAGTTTTTCCCCCAAACAACCCAGTGTCCCATAGTCCCACAAGATAATCCCACCTCCCCCCTTTTCCCACCACCCAACCTAATACCTACACCCAATTCTATATCCCTATATACAATATATACACTATATACAGCAGCACACACCACAACAATTACAAAACACGAAGCCCAAGTTCGGCGCCTGCAGCCCTACATCACTGTATAATGATCAAACAAAACAAAAATCTACAGTGTCAGCAGCAGCCCACCACCAGGAAAGGAGATGACCAGACTAGGGCACACTAAAAGAAAAGCCCCTCCAGAGGAGCGCGGCCCTCCGTGCGCCCAGTCTCCCATACTCCAGAGAGCGCACCTTCACCAGGTCACCGAGTATGGTCCTAAACACATCGTCCACTGGGAGGATTTTTCGTTGCGTCGATACTAAGCACCGTGCGTTCCACGTGTGATACCTAACCACTGCGCTAACTAGAAATAAGGTGCAGCGGTCCCGACCACCCAGGTCTCCGAATGCTCCATAGGCCCATTCCGCATAGGAGAGACCGGCCAGCCGAGACCAGCCAATGAAGGCGCCCACCCTGTTGTACACCTCTGTGTTGAAGGGACAATGAAGCAGGAAGTGGTCCATGCTTTCCAGCAAGGTACCACAATGCTCCCGAGGACAATTCCTGTCCTCAGAGCTCCTACACTTCAGATTGTCCCTCACACAAAGTTTCCCATGGAAGCAGCGCCAAGCCAAGTCCCAAAACTTCGAGGGGATCCTGATAGAATTCAAAACATGCAAACCCACCCCAAGATCCCGACTTGGGCAGTCCCTGAGCGCCAGAGGACTCTGGAAATGGGTCAACAGAACCCTACTGTCAAGTAGTTTCCTTGGCAGAGTCCTGATCTCCCACATTCCCAGACCCCACCGACGAATTACCTTCAGAACCAAGGTAGCGTAAGCCGGAAGATGTCCATGCGGTGTGCGAAGATCCTTCACTTGCCCTCCTGTCTCCCATTCCTGGAAGAAAGGCTGAAACCATCCCCTACAGGAGAATACCCACGGAGGAGCCCTCTCTTTCCAGAGGTTTGCGATATTGATCTTAATGAAGGTATCCACAAGGAATACCACAGGGTTGACCATACCCAACCCTCCTAGTCTCCTCGTACGGTAAGTAACCTCCCTCTTGACCAGGTTCAGTCTATTCCCCCATAACAGTTGGAAGAACAAACTGTAGACCCGAGTCCAGAGACATTCCAGCAAGCTGCACACACTGCCCAGATAAATCAGTAAAGGGAGCAGGTAAGTTTTGCTCAGGTTTACCCTTTCCCTTAGGGTCAAAGACCAACCCTTCCATTGGTTCACCTTCTGAGTGGTGATCTCTAGCCTGCTGTCCCAATTTTGTTTGGGGTAATCCCCCTGGCCAAATTCGATGCCAAGGACTTTTGCAGAGACTTTGGGTCCTGGAAGGGTGTCCGGGAGCTCAAAACCAGGATCTCCTCCTCCCAGCCAGAGACTCTCACACTTATCCCGGTTGATCTTGGACCCGGATGCCTCCGAGTAGCGATCTACCTCTGACATCAGCCACCCTGCCTCCTCGTGAGAGGAAGCAAACACAGTGACATCATCGGCATACGCCACCACCCTCAGAGTGGCTTCCGGTGCTGCCTGATCCATCCCGATCCCGGCCAACGGTCCACGCTCCACCCTCCTAAGAAGAGGGTCAATCGCAAACACGTACAGCAGCGGGCTCAAGGGACAACCCTGGCGAACACCGGACCCAACCTCAAAAGAGCTACCAATCCAACCATTCACAAGCGGGAAACTCTCTGCCCCACTGTACAAGGTCTTAAGCCAATCAACAAACCCCCCCGGCAGGCCATATCTCAGAAGGTCGGACCAGAGGTACTCGTGATTAACCCGATCAAACGCTTTTGCCTGGTCCAGTGACAGCATGTACCCCTTCCAGTGACCAGCCCTACCCTGCTCCACTGCCTCTCGGACACAGAGCACAGCACTAAATGTGCTGCGGCCTGGAACAGAGCAATGCTGGGCCCCCGAAAGGAGTCGGGGTGCAAATTTCACCAGCCGATTAAACAGCACCTTTGCCAGAACCTTCCTGTCTGCATTGAGAAGCGCTATGGGATGCCAATTCTCAATGCAAGACGGGTCCTTACCCTTTGACAAGATGATCAGAGCAGACCTCCTCATTGACTTCGGCAGAGTGTCCGAGGAAAGACACTCATTGAATACCTCAGTCAAGAGGGGAACCAAAACGTCCTTAAAGGTCTTATAGAATTCAGATGTTAAGCCATCTGGACCAGGCGATTTTTTGGGAGCAAGCCCTTCAATCGCCAACTGAACTTCCTCTTCCCTGATCATTTCTGTCAAAACGCCAAGAGAGGGGTCTACCCCTGGTTCGGGGACAGCTTCTGCCAGGAAAGCCGACATCTCATCCCAATCAAGATCCCTCTTCCCCAAGAGGTGCGAGTAGAAGGATCTGACAACCTCCAGGATCCCTGATCTGGATCGCCTCAGGGACCCCGTAGTGTCGACCAGTCCTGTAACCACTTTACTATTCACTGACATCTTGCAGTTTCTGTAAGGGTCGGGCGAGCGGTACTTCCCGTAATCCCTCTCAAAAACCAAAGATGCGTGTCTATCGTACTGACACCTCATAAGCAAAGATTTCACTCTGGAGATCTCCTCGCGGCTACCTCCAGTTGAGACAAGATGCTCGAGTTTCCTCCTCAGACTCTGATACAGGCGGTACCTGCTCAGACTCCTGAGGCTCGAGAGCTGGCGGAAGAATCTCGCCACCCTTTCCTTGAACATCTCCCACCACTCTGACCTACTACTACAAAGATCCAGTAAGGGTACCTGGCTCTGAAGAAAATCCTCAAAGGACTGTCTTATCTCCGCTTCTTCCAAGAGAGACGAATTGAGCCTCCAAAAGCCTCTTCCCATCCGGAGGGTCTCTGTAACATTCAGAGAAAACAAAATTAAACAGTGGTCGGAGAACTCCACCTCAACAACAGACACTGCTGAAGAGACAGCTTCCTCCTTTAAATAAAACCTATCTATTCTGGACCTACAGTTACCTCTATGATAGGTGAACCCCTCGTGGCCTGGGGTGTGCCGAATGTGGACATCCACCAGGCGAGCCTCACTAGCTATACTATTAAGGGCGACGCTATCATAAGTCAGCTTGTCTCTGGAACCTCCTCTATCTCGGGGCCTCGTGACAGCATTGAAGTCCCCTCCAAAGACAACCTGCCGACTTGTAAAAAGGTAGGGCTTGATCCTCATAAAGAGACACTTCCGGTCCCACTTAGATTGGGGACCATAGATGTTAATGAGCCGGAGCTCTTGTCCCTTCATGAGGACATCTAAGATCAGGCACCTCCCCATTTCTAACTCAATAACCCGTCGGCATTCCACCGGTGCAGTAAAAAGGACCGCCACTCCGCTATACGGCTCGGCCGCAAGAGACCAATAGGAGGGCCCGAGTCTCCACTCCCTCTTAGCTTTAAACACATCTGCCATGTTTGGCAGCCTGGTCTCTTGCAAAAAGAGAATGTCAGCTTCAACCCGGCTGAGAAAATCAAAGGCCGCAAATCTAGCTGTTTTTGACTTTATGCTGGCGACATTAATGGACGCCAGCGTCAACGGAGTGGGTTCCGCCATCATTGGTGATTGAGTTAGATGGCTTTCTTTTTCCCACTCCCCTTATCCTCTGCCTCAGAGGAGGAATCCTTCCCCCTCTTTAATGACATGGAGGTATCCATTTCCACGCGTTTTTTATTTTTTTCATCCTCGTCTCCGGACTCTGGGCCAGTCCCTCCCTCCAAGGATCTTACGTTCCCAGAAGGAGGAGACTCGGCGCCCCCTGTGAGCCCCGCCGAAGCCAGAACCTCACCCTCAGCTTCCTCCTCAGAGGAAGAGATGTTTTCAAGGGCTTGGAACCGGTTAGAAAGACCAACCACAGGGGAGTCGGTTTTTCCTTCCTTAGGTACCTTGGTCAGAGTGAGAGAAGATTTTTTATCTCCCTTCTTTCTCTTCTTTTTGGTGCCGAGCTTACGCTTGTCCTCTAGCCACTGCCTATTATCCTCATCCATACTTTCATAATGGGAGGACTCTGAGGCAGTGGCACTCTCCTCCCTGTGGATCCTCCTGACCTCCTCATCCAACTCATCATCCCTTGGGGCCTCAGCAGCAAGACTGGCATCCAGGACAGGGGCCGCCCCAGTAGCCCGAGGCTCGCCCAGCTCCCTATCCTGTCTGCGCTTGTCTAGACGCCTTAGCTGGGCAGGCGTCTTTTTATTGCTTTTCTTCCTTGGCCCCTCAGCTCCCTCACCCTTGCTAGTCCCTTCCCCAGCAGAATCAGCCTCACGGCTTTCTCCCACCGGGGTCACGACTGCGTTAGCGAAGGAGCGAGGACAACGGCTGAATGGGTGACCTAACTCACCACACAGGTGGCACCTAATCTCCACACAAGATGCAGCAAGATGGCCGACATCCCCACACAATGCACACTTCTGTACAGTGCAGTTTGCGCTGAAGTGTGTGGGGTCGCCGCACTTGTGACAGAGCTTCGGTTGCCCCTGGTAGAAGACCAGGATACAATCCCTACCCAGGAAGGCAGATGATGGTATGTGGGCAACCGTACCACCTGAACGCTTAAGTTTTACCATAAACGTCCAGGCCCCTGACCAGATACCAAACTCGTCACGGTTTTTCTTTGGCATCTCCACTACCTCTCCATACCGGCCAAGCCACGTCATGATGTCATAACAAGAAAGCGACTCGTTATATGTCATCACGGTCACTTTCTTGACTTGATTTTGGCGAGACACCGCCTGAACGGCAAAGTCTCGCCAGCCGGGCTCATTTTTTGCCAACTCATAGTTCGACCAGAAAAGTTCAAGCCCCTCCGGCCGAACAAAGCTGACATCAAACTCAGGTGTGGAATCGGGATGTATCAAGGCGTAGATGTCAATCGCCTTGAAGCCCATCCTCAGCAGGAGCTCCACAACCTTCGACCTTGGAGGACACGCATCACTGCCCCTCCACCGAAAGACGGACCACATTCCTACGCACACTACCCGGCCCGGCTGTTGGGAGGGACCACACTGTATCCCCTCCTCTTTGCTCTCGGAAGGCCCCGAGGCCATGCCTCTCTATCCAGAAGGATAGATCAACCTCTCGACCCTCTACCATTAGTGATCTCTCTCCCTTCTTTAGAGCCTCCAGGAGACGCCGTTGCAACATGCCGTCCCCAGAGCCCAGAGACAAGGAGGACGCCCTATTTCCCCCGGAGGTGACAGCGGCATAACTCCTGACAGGTGCTGCCACCACCGGGGGGGCAACCGGACCAGTGACCACATCCACACCAACAGTATCACCATTACCCACCTCCATAACCTCCTCACCCTCCACCAAACCAGCAACCACACCACTAGACAAAGAGTTTTCCTCATCCATACCCACCACCACATTCACTCCTGCTGGACCAGTGACAACAGGGAGTGACATTTTGGCCTCCGCATCATCAGGCACAAGGGGCTGAGTCTCCTCCACAGAACTGGAGGTGACCTCACCCCTGGTTTTATGTGTGCCCTCCGCATCATCAGTTGATATTTTCCGCTGCTTCATGGTTGCTACCAGGCGCCGCTGATCTTTCGCTGCTGTGAGGCACCGCTGATCCTTAGCATCAGGATCTTGTTGACCAGCGGCGCCAACACAGAACAGGACTTTGGTGGGAGGACCGGAACGCCCAGCCCCGGTAACCCCCTCACACTGCCGCCGCTTCTCAACTAAGTGATCAGCGGCAACAGCATTCAGGGGCACCGAGGCTACCGGAGCTGCCCCTGACACCGGGCTGCTCCCCCCTCCCACTGGGGAGCGCACCACAGTATCATGGCCTGATTTTTCGCCCGCCGCCGGGCCGCCCTCACTGTCCAGCCTCTCGGCTGATGCACCTGCTGCTACGTCCCTGCTACTACAAGCAGAGACGTAGCCCTGCGCCTCACTACATTGCTTTGTAGTCTCCCCGCGCCTTTGCACCGGATCCACAGCAGAACCCGGGCTGGGCTGGGCAACGGGGCTTATACAGCGAGCTGACCCTGCAGCCGACTCAGGGGGTACAGGGAGGGGGGCATACACATAGCTTACCACTTCCTGCAGCTTAGGTTTGATCTTCTTCACCTTTTTCTTGTGGCTCCCAGGTGCCTCCTCTGGCAAATCATCACCAAGATGGAAGTTCTGAAGGCACACTGGGGACTCCAGGAGCTTGATCTCTGCCATTAGTGCCCCTCCCTGGTCGATGTCACTGTCCTCCCCAGAGCCAGCAGAACTGCGACGAGATGTCATTGTCGCCTGTCCAGCAGGGAGCTCGCTGCACGTGGCCTGTGAGTGACTAAGCAGGCTGCCAGGTGGGGCTTTCTGCTGGTCATCCTCCTTCTTCTCATCATCATCATCATCATCATCCACCTGGCTCCCAGGCTGCAGCCCTATCTGCCTTTGCTCTCTGTTATCAGCCATTTCTCTGAATCGGTCTTCATTTTGCAATTTTTCTTTAAATGGTCCACTTTTTTCTTGGATAAAGGCTTTTCTTACCTCTTACCTCCAGGTCATTAATTTCCAGCTTCAGCCTCTTTACCTCAGCCTGGAATTGCGTCTTCCTGGGTCTGGAGGCGCCTGCAGCTTTTGCGCTTGTGCAGCGCAGCTCCTCCCGGAGCCTTCTCAATCTCTTGCTTGCTTCTTCATACTCACGAAGGTGGCTCATGACCCGGGAGGCATAGGTGGACACAGACTCCCGGGGTCTCTGCAGCGCCCAACCCTCCTCAGTGAGGCCGGCCTCACCTCCGTGAGCACTCAGCTTTCCTCCGGAAGGGCCGTCATCCTGCACGCTAGCAAGCTTCTCCTCCATGGAAGCCTTGCGGCTTCTCTGGGTCTCTGCAGACCTGGGGGGAGTAGGAGCCACATTGCTGCGACTCCTGGTGGAGCGTCTCACCCCCGAATCCTCTGATGTGCAGGCTGGTTGCTGGTTCTTTCTGCCCCCCGCCAGCCTGGTCCGGGAAGCAGAAGCCTGGGACTTGGCTCCTTCACTCATCCCAGGAAACCCACTCCCTCCCTGGGTAAGAGAGAGAGCAGGTCCTCGGGTGGAGAGGTGGTGGTTCCCAGGAACTCAGGAGCACACTGCAGGTTCAGCAGCGACCGCACCCACAATCAGCACAGTGAGCAGCAGCTGAGCAGAGCTGCACCCACTATTCTGCTGGTGCAGTCACTGTGTACATACATTACTGATACTGAGTTACATCCTGTATTATACCCCCGAGCTGCACTCACTATTCTGCTGGTGCAGTCACTGTGTACATACATTACATTACTGATACTGAGTTACATCCTGTATTATACTCCAGAGCTGCACTCACTTTTCTGCTGGTGCAGTCACTGTGTACATACATTACATTACTTATCCTGAGTTACCTCCTGTATTATACTCCAGAGCTGCACTCACTATCCTGCTGGTGCAGTCACTGTGTACATACATTACATTACTGATCCTGAGTTACATCCTGTATTATACTCCAGAGCTGCACTCACTATTCTGCTGGTGCAGTCACTGTGTACATACATCACATTACTGATCCTGAGTTACTTCCTGTGTTATACCCCAGAGCTGCACTCACTATTCTGCTGGTGCTGTCACTGTGTGCATACATTAGATTACTGATCCTGAGTTACATCCTCGTGAGCCATATTGTGTCACATGATACGCTCCCGCTGATTTGTCTTTCTACGTCTTTAGATAACAGAGAACTTATATGTGGATTTTTTTTCCCTTCCGTGACTTCCGTGGTCTCTGTGAGATGTTAGAACTTCATTTTTCTTACTTTCTTGTATCACTTTTGCTCCGGTATCTGACTGATAAGTGTATATGTGCGGCTTTTGTTGTAGCCATCACATTTTTTGTAAGGAAATTATTTTCTTTCTCAGGTCTTGTGACATTTCTCTTCCATGAGGTGCCATTGCTGACAGCATAAATGGGGACATGTTTCCTTTGTTTAAGGGGTTGTCACAAGAATAAAGTAATGCAGGAAGCAAAAAAGTAGAGTTTAAAAAAAAAAACAGCTGAGGAAATGCTTTATCTCAGAAAAACAGTCATCTGTGATGTTCTGTTGTCCTGTCTCTACACTCTTTTGCGTCCTCCCCTGCCCAGGAGCTGTGCTATGATCAGACCATGTTCCTGCACGGTCAGACACGATCATTACACAGTACAGCAGGGGCACATACATGGTCAATGAGAAGGAGGAACCACTGATGTCATCCCCTGAGGTCAAGAGTGTGCTGGCTGTCAGCTCACAAGATCCAGATTGGACAGAGGAAATGGAACAGCTGTGTGAGACAGGGCGTGTGGCTGAGAAGCCCTGGGAAGTGATGCCCGCAGAGCCCGGTGCAGGTGATGAAGAGTCCGGCCTGCATGGTCTTAATTCATTTGACAGAAGATTATATTGTAGATTTATAAAAGGAAGGGAAAAACACTGGAGGCAAATAGTGAGTGGGAGGATTAGTGCTGCAGGTACAGTACGAAAAACTTGAGCCAGCCCTACCCCCCACAACTTTAGCCAAATGACCCCCAATTTTCAATGCCTAACTATTATTATAAGGTAAATTAAGATTGACAAGCTTAAGTAACAAGAATTGATGTTTTTGGCATTAAAATGGGCACTGTAGGTGTTTTCCTGTCCTCCACTCTCTGCCGACTTTGATTCCCCATTGACTTGCATTGGGTTTTGTGTTTCAGTCGGCCCCCGACTTTTCGCAATAATCGGCCGATTTCACCCGACCCGACTTTTGAGAAACTCGGGTTTCGCAAAACCCGACTCGATCCTAAAAAAGTAAAAGTCGCTCAACTCTACTCATCGCCATACAATAAGAGAAAAAAGAATGGATATACCTGTGGCCAAACATTTTTTGTTTCACGGATCACAGCATTATGGAAATGAAATTACTTGTATTGAAAGGTAACTTCAAATCTCAGAGAGACAGAAGAGTCTGGGAATATAAATTTATGGCAACCTTTGACACTCTCAGTGCAGGAATGAATGTGTCGCATGGATTTATGTATTTTTACATCAATTAAGGAATTTGCACTTCAGACCGTGTGGGGCATCATAACACAGAACCAGACCCCAATCAGAGGACAACAAAACATTCACTCCTAATCTAGGAACTTTCCAATATTTATGGACACAACTGTTTATTACTTATCACTCTCCCATAATGACAGTTCTGTGCAGTGTTGTATATAAATATGTGATTCTTCAGAATTTGCTTTAGTCTGTGCCCGATGAAGAGACCGAAGTAGTCTCGAAAGCTGCAATTTGTTACCATCTTTTCAGTTAGCCATTAAAAGGTATCAACCACTGAGGACTCTCAATTCTAAATATTTTTCTTCATTAGAATTTTGGAGTTTAAACTAAGCTTTTCTCTTAAGACTTTCATTGGGGTGTACTCATGTAAGGAGGTTGCTTTCCCTGCTCCTTACCTGGAACCAGTTAGGCTACTTTCACACTAGCTTAGTACGAAGCACGACGGAATGCGTTGTGCCGACGTACCGACCCATACTGTGAAAAAAAAGCACAACGGGGGCAGCGGATGCAGTTTTTCAACGCATTTGCTGCCCCATTGTGATGTCCAGGGAGGAGGGGGCGGAGTTCCGGCTGCACATGTGCGGTCGGAAATGGCGGACACGACGCACAAAAAAAGTTATATGTAACTTTTTTTGTGCCGAAGGTCCGCCAAAACACGACGCATCCGCATCCAAGAAAAAACGCATCCTGCGGGCAACTTTGCAGGATGCGTTTTCTCCAAAACGACGCATTGCGACGTGCGTCGTACAACGCTAATGTGAAAGCACCCTTAGTCAGACAGCTGGGTAAACTGCTCAGTGTGTGTGTAGCATTGCTACTGCAGAGAGACTGCCAGGCTAATATACAGAGACTGGTGCAGCAGAGTGACTCTGTTAGGCTACTTTCACACTAGCGTTAACTGCAATACGTCACAATGCGTCGTTTTGGCAAAAAAACGCATCCTGCAAAAGTGCTTGCAGGATGCGTTTTTTTACCATTGACTAACATTAGCGATGCATTTGCGACGCATTGACACACGTCGCAACCGTCGTGAGACGGTTGCGCCGTGTTGTGGCGGTCCGCCGGGAGCAAAAAACGTTACATGTAACGTTTTTTGCTCCCGACGGTCCGCTTTTTCCGACCGCGCATGCGTGGCCGGAACTCCTCCCCCACCTCCCCGCACTTCCCCGCACCTCACAATGGGGCAGCGGATGCGCTGGAAAAATGCATCCGCTGCCCCCGTTGTGCGGCGCAGAGAACGCTAGCGTCGGTAACCTCAGCCCGACGCACAGCGACGGGCCAAGCCCGACGCTAGTGTGAAAGAAGCCTTACTTCCTTCTTCCAGCTTCACTGGGAAAAAAAACTGCAAAGACTTAACACCGGAGGCTCCAGTTCCCAGGAGACAGAGGAGAGACTTCAGGATCTCAAGCGCTGCTGGTGACTGTACCCACATTGGAATAAGGACCCTCCAGTCAGGACCTCCCTGGACTGATAAGTTACAAGAACATTCATTAACCGTTTCGATTCTGCTTAACTGTTTACTGTTTGCTTTATCTCTATTAATCCCCTGTTTACTCCCTGCGAGGAGAATCTTACTCCTCTTAATAAATCCCCTCTAACAGTTGGTCTGTCTGTTCCGTGGTGACATACTCAACCCTGCACTCTATTACACTTGGCGTAGTCGGCAGGATGTCATACGGTAGCACGGAAAGGGCAGACCAAGCAGTTGGGGGAGGCCCCAGGTCTAGCATCTCCCTGGGGGCCATGTTGGTTAACCTGCCAAAATTCTCGGGAAGCGATGTCATGTTGTGGAGTTAGACGGAGCGCATCCGAGGGATGATGTGGATGCATCCTATGACGCCGGCTCTGCAGGCGGAAATAGCTGTGATGGCCCTAGAGGGGGATGCATGGGATTCTGTTATGCTCAGACCCCCCCAGGTGAGAGATACCCTGGACAAAGTATTACGTATACTTGAGGAGACGCATTGGGACCTGTTGTGAATTTGGTTTTTGGGCTCCCCCGGTGGTCACTGGTGGTACTGGACTTGTGTGCTTCACTTTCTCTGTTCACCTGTTTCCATCAGGATATGGGTGTATCCTATTTAGCCTTGCTGCTCAGTTATTCTAGTGCCGGCCATCAATGTAACCAGAGCCTTTCTGTTGCATGTTCCTGCTTCTAGACTACTATCAGCTAAGTTGGACTCTTAGTCCTAAGTTTGTTTTGCATTTTTGTTCCAGTTCTCAGTTATGTTATTTTTCTGTAGCTGGAAGCTCTTGTGGGCCGAAATTACCACTCCGGTGTCATGAGTTGACACATGAGTCTTAAAGTAATTTCGGGATGGTATTTTAATAGGGTTTTCAGCTGACCGTGAAGTTCCCTATTGTATCTTCTTGCTATCTAGTAAGCGGACCTCGCTTTGCTGAACCTACCTTCATACTGCGTATGTCTTTTCCTCTGAACTCACCGTCAATATATGTGGGGGGCTTCTGTCTCCTTTTTGGGGGAATTTCCCTAGAGGTAAGCCAGGTCTGTCTTTTCCTCTATTGGGGTTAGTTAGTCCTCCGGCTGGCGCTAGGCGTCTAGGGATAAAACGTAGGTACGCCACCCGGCCACTGTTAGTTGTGTGGTAGGTTTAGCTCACGGTCAGCTCGAGATTCCATCACCCAAGAGCTAGTCTGTTGTTTAAGTTCTCTGACGTTCCCTTGCCATTGGGAACCATGACAGTATGGCCGGCCAAGGGTTAAAACCGTTGGCAGAAGAAAGGAGAGAAAAAGAAGTCTGCAGATTTTTTTTTTTTTTTTTCCTTCTGAGTTTGCTTTTTAGTTGACTCAGTTGCATTTTTGCTCTAATTGCAGCCTTTGTCTCTCTCTCTCCTTCTAATCCTTGAATGGCTCTGATCTCACCTGATTAAAATGGATCCTCAGAGTTTGGCTACAGGTTTGAATAATCTTGCTACGAAGGTTCAAAATTTACAGGATTTTGTTATTCATGCTCCTATATCTGAACCTAGAATTCCTATACCAGAATTTTTATCCGGGGATAGATCTCGTTTCCTGAATTTCAAAAATAATTGTAAATTATTTCTTTCCCTGAGATCTCGCTCCGCTGGACATCCCGCACAGCAGGTTAAGATAGTCATTTCCTTGCTGCGGGGTGACCCTCAAAACTGGGCATTTGCATTGGCACCCGGGGATCCTGCGTTGCTCAATGTGGATGCGTTTTTTCTGGCTTTGGGGTTGCTTTATGAGGAACCTAACTTAGAGATTCAGGCTGAAAAAGCCTTGATGGCCCTATCTCAAGGGCAAGATGAAGCTGAAATATACTGCCAAAAATTTCGTAAATGGTCTGTGCTTACTCAGTGGAATGAGTGCGCCCTGGCGGCGAATTTCAGAGAGGGTCTCTCTGATGCCATTAAAGATGTTATGGTGGGGTTCCCTGCACCTACAGGTTTCAATGAGTCCATGACAATGGCTATTCAGATTGATCGGCGTTTGCGGGAGCGCAAACCTGTGCACCATTTGGCGGTGTCTTCTGAGAAGGCTCCAGAAAATATGCAATGTGATAGAATTCTGTCCAGAAGCGAACGGCAGAATTTTAGGCGAAAAAATGGGTTGTGCTTCTATTGTGGTGATTCAACTCATGTTATATCAGCATGCTCTAAACGTACAAAAAAGGTTGATAAGTCTATTTCAATTGGCACTTTACAGTCTAAGTTTATTCTGTCTGTGACCTTGATTTGTTCATTATCGTCAATTACCGCGGATGCCTATGTCGACTCTGGCGCCGCTTTGAGTCTAATGGATTGGTCCTTTGCCAGGCGCTGTGGGTTTGATCTAGAGCCTCTGGAAGTTCCTATACCTCTGAAGGGTATTGACTCTACACCATTGGCTAGTAATAAACCACAATACTGGACACAAGTGACTATGCGTATGAATCCAGACCATCAGGAGATGATTCGCTTCCTTGTGTTGTACAATCTACATGACGTTTTGATGCTCGGATTACCATGGTTACAATCTCATAACCCAGTCCTTGACTGGAAAGCTATGTCTGTGTTAAGCTGGGGATGTCAGGGGGCTCATGGGGACGTACCTTTGGTTTCCATTTCGTCATCTATTCCCTCTGAGATTCCGGAATTTTTGTCTGATTATCGTGATGTTTTTGAGGAGCCTAAGCTTGGTTCACTACCTCCTCACAGAGATTGCGATTGTACCATAGATCTGATTCCGGGCAGTAAATTTCCTAAGGGTCGTTTATTTAATCTATCTGTACCGGAACATGCTGCTATGCGAGAATATATTAAGGAGTCCCTGGAAAAGGGACATATTCGTCCTTCTTCATCTCCCTTAGGAGCCGGTTTTTTCTTTGTATCTAAAAAAGATGGCTCTTTGAGGCCGTGTATTGATTATCGACTCTTGAATAAAATTACAGTCATATATCAGTATCCTCTGCCACTGCTGACTGATTTGTTTGCTCGAATAGAGGGGGCTAAGTGGTTCTCTAAGATTGATCTCCGTGGGGCGTATAATTTGGTGCGAATTAAGCAGGGGGATGAGTGGAAAACCGCATTTAATACGCCCGAGGGCCATTTTGAGTATTTAGTAATGCCTTTTGGTCTTTCAAATGCCCCTTCAGTCTTTCAGTCCTTTATGCATGACATTTTCCGTGAATATTTGGATAAATTTATGATCGTGTATCTGGATGATATTTTGATTTTTTCGGATGACTGGGATTCTCATGTCCAACAGGTCAGGAGGGTTTTTCAGGTTTTGCGGGCTAATTCCTTGTGTGTGAAGGGTTCTAAGTGTATTTTTGGGGTTCAAAAGATTTCTTTTTTGGGGTACATTTTTTCCCCCTCTTCCATTGAGATGGATCCTGTCAAGGTTCGGGCTATTTGTGATTGGACGCAACCTTCTTCTCTTAAGAGCCTTCAGAAATTTTTGGGCTTTGCTAATTTTTATCGTCGATTTATAACTGGTTTTTCTGATGTTGCTAAACCTTTGACTGATTTGACCAAAAAGGGTGCTGATGTTGCTGATTGGTCCCCTGCTGCTGTGGAGGCCTTTCGGGAGCTTAAGCGCCGCTTTTCTTCCGCCCCTGTGTTGCGTCAGCCTGATGTTACTCTTCCTTTTCAGGTTGAGGTCGATGCTTCCGAGATCGGAGCTGGGGCGGTCTTGTCGCAGAAAAGTTCCGACTGCTCCGTGATGAGACCTTGTGCGTTCTTTTCACGAAAATTTTCGCCCGCCGAGCGAAATTATGATATTGGTAATCGGGAGCTTTTGGCTATGAAGTGGGCTTTTGAGGAGTGGCGTCATTGGCTTGAGGGGGCTAGACATCAGGTGGTGGTATTGACCGATCACAAGAATTTGATTTATCTTGAGTCTGCCAGGCGCCTGAATCCTAGACAGGCGCGCTGGTCGTTGTTTTTCTCTCGGTTTAATTTTGTGGTCTCATACTTACCAGGTTCTAAAAATGTGAAGGCGGATGCCCTTTCTAGGAGTTTTGAGCCTGATTCCCCTGGTGATTCTGAACCTACAGGTATCCTTAAGGATGGGGTGATATTATCTGCTGTTTCCCCAGACCTGCGACGGGCTTTGCAGGAGTTTCAGGCGGATAGACCTGATCGTTGCCCGCCTGGTAGACTGTTTGTTCCTGATGATTGGACCAGTAGAGTCATCTCGGAGGTTCATTCTTCTGTGTTGGCAGGTCATCCCGGGATCTTTGGTACCAGGGATTTGGTGGCTAGGTCCTTCTGGTGGCCTTCCCTGTCGCGAGATGTACGAGTTTTTGTGCAGTCTTGTGATGTTTGTGCTCGGGCCAAACCTTGTTGTTCTCGGGCTAGCGGATTGTTGTTATCTTTGCCTATTCCGAAGAGGCCTTGGACTCACATCTCTATGGATTTTATTTCTGATCTCCCTGTTTCTCAGAAAATGTCTGTCATCTGGGTGGTGTGTGACCGTTTTTCAAAGATGGTCCATTTGGTGCCCTTGCCTAAGTTGCCTTCCTCATCCGAGTTGGTTCCTCTGTTTTTTCAAAATGTGGTTCGCTTGCATGGTATTCCGGAGAATATCGTTTCTGACAGGGGGACCCAGTTCGTGTCTAGATTTTGGCGGGCGTTCTGTGCTAGGATGGGCATTGATTTGTCTTTTTCGTCTGCGTTCCATCCTCAGACTAATGGCCAGACTGAGCGAACTAATCAGACCTTGGAGACTTATTTGAGGTGTTTTGTGTCTGCGGATCAGGATGACTGGGTTGCCTTTTTGCCGTTGGCGGAGTTTGCCGTCAATAATCGGGCTAGTTCTGCCACTTTGGTTTCTCCTTTCTTTTGCAATTCGGGGTTTCATCCTCGTTTTTCTTCCGGTCAGGTGGAGTCTTCGGATTGTCCTGGAGTGGATACTGTGGTGGATAGGTTGCATCGGATTTGGGGACAGGTGGTGGACAATTTGGAGTTGTCCCAGGAGAAGACTCGGCATTTTGCTAACCGCCGTCGTCGTGTTGGTCCTCGTCTTCGTGTTGGGGACTTGGTGTGGTTGTCTTCTCGTTTTGTCCCTATGAGGGTTTCTTCTCCTAAGTTTAAGCCTCGGTTCATCGGCCCGTATAAGATTTTGGAGATTCTTAACCCCGTGTCCTTTCGATTGGACCTCCCAGCATCTTTTTCTATCCATAATGTCTTCCATCGGTCATTATTGCGCAGGTATGAGGTACCGGTTGTGCCTTCCGTTGAGCCTCCCGCTCCGGTGTTGGTTGAGGGTGAATTGGAGTACGTTGTGGAGAAGATCTTGGACTCCCGTGTTTCCAGACGGAAACTTCAGTATCTGGTCAAGTGGAAGGGCTACGGTCAAGAGGATAATTCTTGGGTGACAGCCTCTGATGTTCATGCCTCTGATTTGGTCCGTGCCTTTCATAGGGCTCATCCTGATCGCCCTGGTGGTTCTTGTGAGGGTTCGGTGCCCCCTCCTTGAGGGGGGGGTACTGTTGTGAATTTGGTTTTTGGGCTCCCCCGGTGGTCACTGGTGGTACTGGACTTGTGTGCTTCACTTTCTCTGTTCACCTGTTTCCATCAGGATATGGGTGTATCCTATTTAGCCTTGCTGCTCAGTTATTCTAGTGCCGGCCATCAATGTAACCAGAGCCTTTCTGTTGCATGTTCCTGCTTCTAGACTACTATCAGCTAAGTTGGACTCTTAGTCCTAAGTTTGTTTTGCATTTTTGTTCCAGTTCTCAGTTATGTTATGTTTCTGTAGCTGGAAGCTCTTGTGGGCCAAAATTGCCACTCCGGTGTCATGAGTTGACACATGAGTCTTAAAGTAATTTCGGGATGGTATTTTAATAGGGTTTTCAGCTGACCGTGAAGTTCCCTATTGTATCTTCTTGCTATCTAGTAAGCGGACCTCGCTTTGCTGAACCTACCTTCATACTGCGTATGTCTTTTCCTCTGAACTCACCGTCAATATATGTGGGGGGCTTCTGTCTCCTTTTTTGGGGAATTTCCCTAGAGGTAAGCCAGGTCTGTCTTTTCCTCTATTAGGGTTAGTTAGTCCTCCGGCTGGCGCTAGGCGTCTAGGGATAAAACGTAGGTACGCCACCCGGCCACTGTTAGTTGTGTGGTAGGTTTAGCTCATGGTCAGCTCGAGATTCCATCACCCAAGAGCTAGTCTGTTGTTTAAGTTCTCTGACGTTCCCTTGCCATTGGGAACCATGACAGGGACCCCACTGACGTAGGGGAGCTGGGCATGCGACTGTTCTGCCGGGTACAAAGAGAGGGGGAGACCGTGACGCATTATATGACTGCCCTACTGGAGCTCCATACTGCCATTATATGGAAGGATGGGGTAGGTGTGGGGTCAGTTGACGTTGTGCTGCGAGACTAACTGGTAACAGGCTTGCGAGATGTGTTGATGAAACAGGCCCTGCGAGAGCGCATGCGAGTAAAGCCAGATATGACTTTCTCTGAGGTCAGGAGTGAGGCACGCACGCGCGAGCAAGAGAAAGGAGTGGTAGCGCCAGTGTGGAAGGTAAGAAGACCCCTGCTGCAGAGTACAGCCCTCCGGTGCGAGAAAGAGAGGCCACCCCCCAAAGTGAGACTAGTGCCGCTTGGCAAAGAAGACTGCCAACATGCTACAATTGCGGAGCACCCAGTCAGAATAAAGAGGAGATGACATAAACCCAGGATTCCCGGTTGAAGATAAGAAGAATCTGGGAAGAGATTGAGAGTCTGGGGAAAACCCTGACTGCCGTTTTGGGGACCAGCGGCATACCCTGAGGTAACGTGTGGAAGCAGCCAGAAAGAGATAGCGGAGAGGTGCGTAGCATGAAGAAGGCTTCAGTGGTGGCCCCAGAGTGTAACTCTGTATCCTGGGGTGAAGAGCAACTCCAGATGAGAGACGTCTCCCACCAAGGACGACGATCCAGACTAAAGCGCCCTCCAGACAGATGCAGATGTGAGTGCTGGTCGTGCAGAAGGGTGGGGCACATGTCCAGAAATTGCCCTACCCGAGAAGAACGGTGGCAGAGATCCACTCACCCCTCTGAGGGTCCTGCTAACTGGAGGGAATGTCGCCCCTGGAGGGAGTGGTACGGCAGGAACAGAAGAGCCCCACCTAGAGCAAGACAGTACCACAATGTCGGATGCCCAGGAGAAGGGGAGAAAGTGCCAAGTGTTCCTGCGATGCTCGTTTTCAATGTCCTGGTCAATGAGAAGGAGGAACCACTGATGTCGTCCCCTGAGGTGAAGAGTGTGCTGGCTGTCAGCTCACAAGATCCAGATTGGACAGAGGAAATGAAACAGCTGTGTGAGACAGGGCGTGTGGCTGAGAAGCCCTGGGAAGTGATGCCCGCAGAGCCCGGCGCAGATGACGAAGAGTCCGGCCTGCATGGTCTTAATTCATCTGATTCTAGTTTCAACAAGAATGCTCCTGTCAAAGAGAGGGGGAGCTATGAAGAAGAATTACTTGTACTAAGCGCCCAGACTGAGGAGCCCGAGCAAGAAGTCCCTAAAGTTTCCGATAACGACCAGGAAAAGGACGAATCGCCTATGCAAGAATCTGCTAGCAGCAAAGCCAAGAAGAAGAAGAAAAAGAAGACGAGGACAGTGGATGCCATTGGAAACTCTAATGTGACAACACAAAATTCGTCTGAGGAACCTTCTTCTATGGTTGCCGACGAAGTAGAGGAAGAATATCTCAACCTGACTGATGAACAACTCCTAGACCATTTAGTTTGGCAGTATGTGAAAGAAGAAAGACAGAAGGAGATGCAAGAATTGCAGGTATCTGACTCCCCTCAAAAGAACAAAGAGAAGCACGAAGAGTTCTCGCCCGTGGAATGGCAAGCTTCAAGAGAGGGGGAATGTAAGGAGGTTGCTTTCCCTGCTCCTTACCTGGAACCACTTAGTCGGATAGCTGGGTTGTTGGGGGGAGGACTTTCTGCCCTGGACAGAGGGGACCATGTGACTGCTGGGGGCACAGAGGAAGAGAGAGGGGTGTGGTCAGAAAAGAGCGGGAGAGCAGAGCGCGCGAGACAGAGGGGACTGCGCGCCAGAGAGAGTGCAGGCTGCAGCGCCGCGCTCCCCAAGAGAGAGTGCTCCCTGTGAGGGCACTGAGGCTGAGATACCAGCCGTAGTGAAGGCTGGATGTGAGAGTGTGGACTTGGAAGCCTCCGTAATCAGAGAAGATGTATCCCCTGACAATGACCTGAGCGCGCAGCCCCAGTGACCACAGTGACTAGCCAGGACCCCTGAGTGTGACAAGTAAACTGCTCAGTGTGTGTGTAGCATTGCTACTGCAGAGAGACTGCCAGGCTAATATACAGAGACTCTGCAGCAGAGTGACTGTGTTACTTCCTGCTTTCAGCTTCACTGGGAGAAAAGACTGCAAAGACTTAACCCTGGAGTCTCCAGTTCCCAGGAGACAGAGGAGAGACTCCAGGATCTCAAGCGCTGCTGGTGGCTGTACCCACGTTGGAATAAGGACCCTCCAGTCAGGACCTCCCAGGACTGATAAGTTACAAGAACACTCGTTAACCATTTCGATTCCGCTTAACTGTTTACTGTTTGCTTTATCTCTATTAACCCCCTGTTTACTCCCTGCGAGGAGAATCTTAGGGTACCGTCACACAGTACCATTTTAATCGCTACGACGGCACGATCGTGACGTCGCAGCGATCGTATGAGTATCGCTCCAGCGTCGTAGACTGCGGTCACACGTTGCAATCACGGCGCTGGAGCAATGCCGAAGTCCCCGGGTAACCAGGGTAAACATCGGGTAACTAAGCGCAGGGCCGCGCTTAGTAACCCGATGTTTACCCTGGTTACCAGCGTAAACGTAAAAAAAAACAAACAGTACATACTTACATTCCGGTGTCTGTCCCCCGGCATTCTGCTTCTCTCCACTGTGTAAGCAGCAGAGCCGGAAAGCACAGCGGTGACGTCAGACGTCACCGCTGTGCTCGCTTTCTGGCTGGCCGGCGCTCACAGTGCAGAGAAGCTGAGATGCCGGAGGACAGACACCGGAATGTGAGTATGTACGGTTTGTTTTTTATTACTTTTACGCTGGTAACCACAGTAAACATCGGGTTACTAAGCGCGGCCCTGCGCTTAGTTACCCGATGTTTACCCTGGTTACAAGCGAACACATCGCTGGATCGCTGTCACACACAACGATCCAGCGATGTCAGCGGGTGATCAAGCGACGAAAGAAAGTTCCATACGATCTGCTACGACGTACGATTCTCAGCGGGATCCCTGATCGCTGCTGCGTGTCAGACACAGCGATATCGTATGGATATCGCTGGAACGTCACGGATCGTACCGTCGTAGCGATCAAAGTGTGACTGTGTGACGGTACCCTTACTCCTGTTAATAAATTCCCCTCAACAGTTGGTCTATCTGTTCCGTGGTGACATACTCAACCCTGCACCCTATTACACTCATCTTAGGACACTGAGGTCCAGGGCACTGTGGACACTCAGACTGTATTGTCAGATGCACATTGATCTTCTGTTATTTGTTTGCGTCCATTTGCATATCACTCACTGGCACTTAGCACTTTTGTATAAGTCATATGGTGAATTTTTTATTACATAGTGAATAAAAGTTAATTTTACCCATTTGCGTTTTTCCTCTTACTACTCGGTTGATATTCCTAGCTAATTCGTATGTTAATAATCACTGTTGTGTGAATGACGCTTTATTCCGTTTTTGTATCTGGAATGGGGCTAAGATTGGAACATTCGGGAGGAGATGTCCTGCTCTCCTAGATAAGACCCTGACAGCCCCCTCCATAGGGAAAAACACAATCAGCCAGACCTCACTGTACAGACCCGCCGGAGAGCCTGTACTGTATATAGCATGTAACGTACCATTGTGTAAATATATGTGAGTATTGTATCTTTATACACTGTGTATATATGAATCCTGGTACTTACCGGGATCCGGTGCGGTGGGGACTGGTGAGACGGTTTAGCCCGGTGAGTCCTGCGGAGCCGCGCTCTGTGACTTCTGCTTTACTTTCTACTTCCCGCTGACTTTTGGCTGTGTCTCTGAGGTTTTTGCCCCTGACCTTCTGTAACTTTTGTGCTTTTTTTATCTATTGCAACTGCCTTAACCCTTTCATTCCCGGATATTTCCTGATTTTCCAGACTGAGACACATGGAGACAAAAACAGGAATCCGCAATACAATGAAAAGAGGACAGAAGATTAAATTGTAGATTTATAAAAGGAAGGGAAAACACCGGAGGCGAATAGTGAGTGGGAGGATTAGTGCCGCGGGTACAGTATGTAGCACTGGTGTATATATGTGAGCGCGTGTGTATATACAGTATGTGAGCGCGTGTGTATATACAGTATGTGAGCGCGTGTGTGTTTATATGTGTGAGCGTGTGTATATATATGTGAGATCGCGTATATATATGTGAGCGTGTGTGTATATATGTGAGCTTTTTTTTTACTTAAAATAGAAAAATTCTAAACTTTGTGAAAAAAATAACTTTTTATGCTTTCATGAATGGATCTGTGTGTTAAAATCTGAATCTCCTCCTTTTCCAAGTTTAAAAATAAAGAAATGGTAAAATAAAACAATAAAGATATTTGGAAGCATCGTAGCATCTGTAAAAGGTGTAAGGAAACAAAAACTGTAACACCAGAATTGCCATTTTTTGTTGCCCGCACATAACCTAAAAATATATACTAAAAAGTGACCAATGTTCTATCGACCCCAAAATGGTGCTGACAAAAGCATCAGCCCGCCTCGCTAAGGCCATGTGCACACGTTCAGGATTTTTAGCGTTTTTTTCGCGTTTTTTCGCTATAAAAACGTGATAAAAACGCGAAAAAAACGCTAACATATGCCTCCTATTATTTGCAGTGTATTCCGCATTTTTTGTGCAAATGTTGCGATTTTTTCCGCGAAAAAATCGCATAGCGGAAAAAAAAGCAACATGTTCATTAAAAATGCGGAATTGCAGGGATTCCGCACACCTAGGAGTCCATTGATCTGCTTACTTCCCGCACGGGGCTGTGCACACCATGCGGGAAGTAAGCAGATTATGTGCGGTTGGTACCCAGGGTGGAGGAGAGGAGACTCTCCTCCACGCACTGGGCACCATATAAGTGGTCAAAAAATAAGAAATAAAATAAAAAATAGTCCTATACTCACCCTCGATGTCCCGCGCAGTGTTCCCGCCTCACCGCTGCACGCTGCCGTTCGGTTCCTGTAGCTGATGTGCGGCGAAGGACCTTGCCGATGACGTCACTGTCCTGTGATTGGTCGTGAGCGGTCATGTGACCGCTCACGTGACCGTGACGTCACGGAAGGCCCTGTGCGCACAGACCAGCTATAGGAAGACGAACGGACGCCGGTGAGGAGATGTCTGGGTGAGTATAAGCATTTTTTTATTTTTTTTATTATTTTTAAACATTCTATCTTTTACTATAGATGCTGCATAAGCTGCATCTATAGTAAAAAGTTGGTCACACTTGTCAAACACTATGTTTGACAAGTGTGACCAACTTGTCAGTCAGTTTTCCAAGCGATGCTACAGATCGCTTGGAAAACTTTAGCATTCTGCAAGCTAATTACGCTTGCAGAATGCTAAAAAAACGCGAAAAAAACGGAAAAAAAAACGCAAAAAAAAAAATGCGGATTTCTTGCAGAAAATTTCCGGTTTTCTTCAGGAAATTTCTGCAAGAAATCCTGAACGTGTGCACATACCCTAAAACCAAGATCAGCTTGATCAAAAGCTTTATGTCTCAGAAAATGGAGATAAGAAATGTTTTTTTCTACAAAGTTCTGATTTTTTTCTAAGTCAATAAAATAATAAAAAAGTATAAAAGTCTGTCGCTGAGATCGCACCGACGTGGAGGATCGTGCTGTCAAGTCACCTCTACTGCGCAATGGACACTGTAAAAACAAAAAACAATGGCAGAATTGCATTTTTTTTACCACTTCTCCACTCTTGGAAGTTTTTTAATTTATTTATTTTTCAGTAATTTTTATGTTAAGGTGAATGATATAATTCAAAACTACAAATCATCCCACAAAAAATATCAGCCCTTACAGTGATGTGGACGGAAAAATAATAAAGTTAAGTTATTAAAAAAGTTATCCTCCTTCTTGGAAGAAAGAATAAAAAAATGGAAGTTGGACATGTTCTTCTGGGGATAACATCAGAAGAGGGGGAAGGTGTCAGAGACATTCTGCTGCTCAGCCTTAGGCCTCATTTACACCTCAGTTTTTTTCATGTGCAAGAAAAACTGACTAAGGTTCATCCATGATTTTGGTCAGAGCTTCTTCTGAGGTTCATCACTGATTTTGGTCACAGTTCTTCCAAAGTTCATCAGTGATTTTGATCAGGGTTTCTTCCGAGGGTCATCAGTGATTTTGATCAGGGTTTCTTCTGAGGTTCATCAGTGATTTTTGTCAGAGCTTCTTCCGAGGTTCATCATTGATTTTAGTCAAGGTTTCTTCTGAAGTTCATCACTGATTTTGGTCAGTGTTTCTTCTGAGGTTCATCAGTGATCTTGGTCAGAGCTTCTTTCGAGGTTCATCGGTGATTTTGGTCAATCTTTTTTCAATATTCATCAGTGATTTTGGGCAGAGCTTCTTCGAAGGTTCATCACTGATTTTGGGCAGAGCTTCTTCCGAGGTTCATCAGTGATTTTGGTCAGGGTTTCTTCCAAGGTTCATCAGTGATCTTGGTCAGAGCTTCTTTCGAGATTCATTGGTAATTTTGGTCAAGCTTCTTCCAAGGTTTATCAGTGATTTTGGTCAGAGTTTCTTCTGAGGTTCATCAATGATTTTGGTCAGCGCTTCTTCCGAGGTGCATCAGTGATTTTAGTCAGAGCTTCTTCCCATATTCATCAGTGATTTTGGTCAGAGCTTCTTCCCAGGTTCATCAGTGATTTTAGTCAGAGCTTCTTCCCAGGTTCATCAGTGATTTTGGTTAGAGCTTCTTCCCAGGTTCATCAGTGATTTTAGTCAGGGTTTCTTCCAAAATACATCAGCGATTTTGGTCAGGGTTTCTTCTGAGGTTCATCAGTGATTTTGGTCAGTGTTTCTTCTGAGGTTCATCAGTGATCTTGGTCAGAGCTCCTTCCAAGGTTCATCAGTGATTTTGGTCAGGGTTTCTTCCAAGGTCCATCAGTGATCTTGGTCAGAGCTTCTTGCGCAGTTCATCAGTGATTTTGGTCAGGGTTTCTTCTAAGGTCCATCAGTGATCTTGGTCAGAGCTTCTTGTGCAGTTCATCAGTGATTTTGGTCAGGGTTTCTTCCAAGGTTCATCAGTGATGTTGGTCAGAGTTTCTTCTGAGGTTCATCAATTATTTTGGTCAGTGCTCCTTCCGAGGTGCATCAGTGATTTTAGTGAGAGCTTCTTCCGATATTCATCAGTGATTTTGGTCAGAGCTTCTTCCAAGGTTCATCAGTGATTTTGGTCAGAGCTTCTTCCGAAGTTCATCAGTGATTTTAGTCAGGGTTTCTTCCGAAGTTCATCAGCAATTTTGGTCAGGGTTTCTTCTGAGGTGCATCAGTGGTTTCAGTCAGAGCTTCATCCAATATTCATCAGTGATTTTTGGCAGAGCTTCTTCCAAGGTTCATCAGTGATTCTGGATAGAGATTCTTTTGAGGTTCATCAGTGATTTTGGTCAGAGTTTCTTCCAAGTTCCATCAGTTTTTCTTGCATGTGAAAAAAAGAAAAGTTTCTCCTTTTCCTTTATAACAGTCTGTGAAATTCGGAACTTCTGATGGCATCCCAGTGCTGTCTGGTTTCTTCGCTGACCCATAGACTTGCATTGCTTATTTTGATCTGACACATCTTACTGACTGTTTCCAAACAAGGCCTGAAGTTGTTAGCAAGAATTTGAAGAGCTGATAGGTTTGTCAAATACTTGAAAGGTTTGTGGCAGATAGTTGCAGTGTCCAGGTACTTAGGGACCAGGCGTCATGATATGAACCAAAAATACAAGAGGATGGTTAATTCACTGACAGATAGCATCAGTCCTGACCTGTAGAAAGAGACAAATCCTGGAGCTGCAGAGACATAAAGAGATAAGCATTAGGTCTTGATGAAGTTTACAGCTTCTGAATGCAAATATTGAATGTTCATTCATTGACAGTCAGAATAGATACTGAAAGTGGTGCAGAAATGATACACAGCCCAGTCAGCAGTGCTAGTACCCGCTCAAGACCCGGAGGAAAAGGAGATGACCTGAAAGCTTGGTGGGAAGCGGGGATGACAGGACAGATATGGTGAGAAAACTCTGTGTATGAGGGATCAGCTTCTGTGAGGAGGTAAGTTCCCAACTGGAAAAGGGAAACACAGTGGATGTTGTCTATATGATCTTATCAAAGGCGTGTGATATGGGGGTCATATAACAGGTTGGTTCATAAATGAGAATAATGGGTCTATGGGAAAATATGTTTAACTGGGTTATCAACTGGCTCAGTGATAGGAAACAAAGGGTGGTTATCAATGGCACACACTCGGATTAGGTACCACATGGGTCAGTATTGGGTACCATAGGGGTCAGTATTGGGTACCACAAGGGTCAGTATTGGGCCCTCTTCTTTTTACCATATTTATTAATGATCTTGTAGGTGACATACAGAGTAGAATTATAATATTTGCAGACGATACTAAACTCTGCCGGATAATCAACACGGAGGAGGATAATTTAATAATACAGAAGGATTATTAGAAGCTGTTGGTTTGGGCTGAGAAATGTCAATTGAAGTGTAATATAGATGAAGACATTTGGGTTGTGGAAATAAAATGTATAATTCTGTGCGAAATGGTATAACACTGGATAAAACGGTCACGGAAAAAGACTTGGGTGTGTGGGTGGACAGCAAATTCCACTTTAGTGATCAGTGTCAGGCAGCTGCTGCCAAGGCTAATAAAATAAAGGGATGCAATAAAAAAAAGCAGAGATGCCAAAGATGAGAACATAGATTTCCTATATACAAGTCACTAGTGCAGCCACACTTATATACTATGTTCTGTACTGAGCCCCTGTGTATAAGGACAGCGCTCACCTAGAGCGGGTGCAGAAAAGAGCGAATGAGGAATTATTCAGTTTGGAATAACGAAGGTTTAGGGGCGATCTTATTAGAATGTACAAATATGAGGGAACAGTTCACAGATCTGTACAATGATGACAAGGGGGCATTCTCTACATCTAGAAGAAAGTTTAACAATGGATTCTTTACTGTAAGTGCAGTGAGACTATGGATTCTTTTCTGTAAGAGCAGTGAGATTATGGAACTCTCTGCCACATAATGTTGCAATGGTCAACACACCATAAAAGCACAAGGACGGCCTGCATGACTTTCCTGATAAATATAATATCTCATTTTTTCATGGAGTGAACTAAACGTTTTATTGGTACCATCTTAGGATTTATAAGACTTTTTGATCTGTTTTTATTACATTTTTTGGGGAGGTGACTTGACCAAAACTCTAGATTTTCACTTTTAGATTTCTTTTCCGTTTCACCAAATGGAATATTTTTGGATTTTATTTGTTTAGAGAATTCTGCACATCGTGACTCCAAATGTATTATTTTAGCAGTATTTAGATTTTGCTCTTTCCATTTCAGAAAAAGGAAGGTGATTTTTACTTTACTTTTTTTTTATGTTTTCTTGGTTCCTCTACAAGACTAGAACTTGAGCTCTCTTGATTTCCTACACAATACAGCACAATACTGTAATATTGCAGCTGGTTGTGCAATTACTGGCTTCTTATGAAGCCCCTTTTTAGGCCGGGGTCACACTAGCGTAGAATATGGGTGAGTGCTATGCAAGAAAGCATCACATAACACTCGGACCACTGTTAATCTATGGGGCAGCTCACATCACCGTATTTTTTCTCGGGTGTATTCTACGTACGTATAAAATCACAGCATGCTGCGATTGACAGTGTATTACATCTGAGACTCGCCAATGTAAGCCTGTGGGTGCGAGAAAAACTCAGACACCACACGGACCCACCGTCTATCTCGCGACAAATACTCACACATTTTCCTCATTTCAGCCCATGGAGACATTAAATTCAATGGAGAAAAGCAGTGAGAAATGTAAAGCCATACGCATGTCATACGGATACATGGGTGGGAGAAAATCGCATCATCGCATTGCAAACGCATTACACACGGATGACCATGCGGAGAACACTTGTGCGACTCTCGTCAGGGAGACTCAGACCGATTTTTCATACGTTAAGTGTGACCCCGGCTATAGGTGAATTAACAGAACAGACTCAGACGTATTCAATGCCCAGTTGGTCTTTGCTTATAGTATTTAGTAGCTACAAAGCTATGTGCACACAGTAAGTATTTACTACGCTTTTGTTGAGTTTTTTTCCACAAAAATTGTAGGATTTCCTAATCAGGAAAATGAAATGAAATGAAATCCATGAAATGTCGTGAACACGTTGCATACTTTTTTCCTTGAAGATGCGAAGCAGTTTCACATATGCACCACGTCAATTTTTTTGGTGTTTTTGTAATGTTTTTCACCGATTCTAATGAGTGCGGAAAAAAATGTGTAAAAAATGTATCAAAAACACAGCAAAAATGCACCTTGCCGCCTGTTTGTCCTGCCCCTGCCACCTGTCTCCTGCCCCCTGTGTCCTGCCCTCTGCCACCTGTTTGTTCTGCCCCATGCAACCTGTCTCCTGCCCCCAGTGTCCTGCCCTGTGCCACATGTCTTCTGCCCTCTGCCACCTGTGTCTGCCCTCTGCCACCTGTGTCCTTCCAGCTGCCATCTGTGTCCTGCCATTTTTGTCCTGCCCTCTGTCACCTTTGTCCTGCCCCCTGCCACCTGTGTCCAGTCTTTGCAGATGGTTCAGGAGCTTGGCCTTGTCCCCACAGTCTTTGCGGATGGTTCAGGAGCTCAGCCTCATCCCCACAGTCTTTGTAGATGGTTCAGGAGCTCGGCCTCATCCCCACAGTCTTTGCAGATGGTTCAGGAGCTCGGCCTCGTCCCCACAGTCTTTGCAGATGGTTCAGGAGCTCGGCCTCATCCTCACAGCCTTTGCAGATGGTTCAGGAGCTTGACCTCATCTCCACAGTCTTTGTGGATGGTTCAGGAGCTCGGCCTCATCCCCACAGTCTTTGCAGATGGTTCAGGAGCTCGGCCTCGTCCCCACAGTCTTTGCAGATGGTTCAGGAGCTCGGCCTCATCCTCACAGCCTTTGCAGATGGTTCAGGAGCTTGACCTCATCTCCACAGTCTTTGTGGATGGTTCAGGAGCTCGGCCTCGTCTCCACAGTCTTTGTGGATGGTTCAGGAGCTCAGCCTCATACCCACAGACTTTGCAGATTGTTCAGGAGCTTGGCCTTGTCCCCACAGTCTTTGCGGATGGTTCAGGAGCTCGACCTCGTCCCCACAGTCTTTGCGGAGAGTTCAGGAGCTCGGCCTCATCCCCACAGTCTTTGCAGATGGTTCAGGAGTTTGGCCTCATCCCCACAGTCTTTACAGATGGTTCAGGAGTTTGACCTCATCTCCACAGTCTTTTCAGATGGTTCAGGAGCTCGACCTCGTCCCCACAGTCTTTGCGGAGGGTTCAGGAGCTCGGCCTCATCCCCACAGTCTTTGCAGATGGTTCAGGAGTTCGGCCTCATCCCCACAGTCTTTACAGATGGTTCAGGAGTTCGACCTCATCTCCACAGTCTTTTCAGATGGTTCAGGAACTCGGCCTCATCCCCACAGTCTTTGCGGATGGTTCAGGAGCTCGGCCTCATCCCCACAGTCTTTACAGATGGTTCAGGAGTTCGACCTCATCTCCACAGTCTTTGCAGATGGTTCAGGATCTCAGCTTCATCCCCCACAGTCTTTTCAGATGATTCTGGAGTTCGGCCTCATCCCCATAGTCTGTGCAGATGGTTCAGGACCTCAGCCTCATCCCCACAGTCTTTTCAGATGGTTCAGGAGTTCGGCCTCATCCCCACAGTCTTTGCGCACGGTTCAGGACCTCAACCTCATCCCCACAGTCTTTTCAGATGGTTCAGGAGTTTGGCCTCATCCCCACAGTCTTTGCAGACGGTTCAGGAGCTCAGCCTCATCCCCACAGTCTTTGCAGATGGTTCAGGAGTTCGGACTCATCCCCACAGTCTTTGCGAATGGTTCAGGAGCTCAGCCTCATCCCCACAGTCTTCTCAGATGGTTCAGGAATTCGGCCTCATCCCCACAGTCTTTGCAGATGGTTCAGGACCTCAGCCTCATCCCCACTGTCTTTCCGGATGGTTCAGGAGTTCAGCCTCATCCCCACAGTCTTTGCGGATGGTTCAGGACCTCAGCCTCATCCCCACTGTCTTTCCGGATGGTTCAGGACCTCAGCCTCATCCCCACTGTCTTTCCGGATGGCTCAGGAGCTCAGCCTCATACCCACAGACTTTGCAGGTTGTTCAGGAGCTCGGACTTGTCCCCACAGTCTTTGTGGATGGTTCAGGAGCTCGACCTCATCCCCACAGTCTTTTCAGATGGTTCAGGAGCTCAGCCTCATCCCCACAGTCTTTGCAGATGGTTCAGGAGTTCGGCTTCATCCCCACAGTCTTTTCAGATGGTTCAGGAGTTTGGCTTCATCCCCACAGTCTTTTCAGATGGTTCAGGAGTTCGGCTTCATCCCCACAGTCTTTTCAGATGGTTCAGGATTTCGGCCTCATCCCCAAAGTCTTTGCGGATGGTTCAGGAGCTCGGCCTCATCTCCAAAGTATTTTCTGATGGTTCAGGAGTTTGGCCTCATCACCACAGTCTTTGCAGGTGGTTCAGGGGTCCGGCCTCATCCCCACAGTTTTTGCGGATGGTTCAGGAGTTTGGCCTCATCTCCACAGTCTTTTCAGATGGTTCAGGAGCTTGGCCTCATCCCCACAGTTTTTGTGGATGGTTCAGGAGCTTGGCCTCATCTCCACAGTCTTTGCAGATGGTTCAGGAGCTTGACCTCATCCCCACAATCTTTTCAGATGGTTCAGGAGATCAGCCTCATCCTCACAGTCTTTGCGGATGGTTCAGGAGCTCGGCCTCATCTCCACAGTCTTTGCAGATGGTTCAGGAGCTTGACCTCATCCCCATAGTCTTTTCAGATGGTTCAGGAGCTGTCATGTCGGACGCTGTTCATACTAGCGCGTTCGACAGACAGCGGTAATTCCGCTTTTGTCCACTATGCGCTCAGTGGCGTCGGCTAGATTTTGTCTAGCTGGTCTGGGGTTAATTTTGCTGGTGCTAGGATTGGAAGCTTGGTCACGCCCACTGCCTTTAAATTGTTCTTCTGAACATTGGGCGTCGCCGATTATAGCTTCTGTCTTGTGCTTGGTTATCTCGGTCTGGAGTGGTGGTCTAGGAAAAGGAGTATCGTATCTGGTGGTGTATATTTTCCTTTGTCGTATTTTCCTCCTTCCTATATTTGTATTTGTTTTGCCCTGTGCATTTATTGTGTATTCCTGAGTGACTGCGGCGTGGTGTATATTTTCTGTTATCCTTGTCTGTGCTAACTGTGGGTATTGGTTAGTGGTCTCTTCACTGGGTGGTGGGTGGAGTTTTCAGCCTAGGGTTGAAACAGGAGACAGGGAGAGGGTGGAGGCCCAGACATGCACACCATCAGTGTAAACTCTGGGAGAGGGTCAGTCAGGGTTTCCCAGAGTTGAGGGAAATCGCAGGGGCCTGGGTTATTAGCTCTTGTCTACCTAGGCTTCCCGTGACAGGAGCTTGGCCTCATCCCCACAGTTATTGTGGATGGTTCAGGAGCTTGGCCTCATCCCCACAGTCTTTGCAGATGGTTCAGGAGCTCGGCCTCATCCCTACAGTCTTTGCAAATGGTTCAGGAGCTCGGCCTCATCCCCACAGTCTTTGCAAATGGTTCAGGAGCTCGGCCTCATCCCCACAGTCTTTGCGGATGGTTCAGGAGCTCGGTCTCATCTCCACAGTCTTTGCAGATGGTTCAGGAGCTTGGCCTCATCCCCACAGTCTTTACAGATGGTTCAGGAGCTCGGCCTCATCCCCACAGTCTTTGCAGATGGTTCAGGAGCTCAGCCTCATCCCCACAGTCTTTGCAAATGGTTCAGGAGCTCAGCCTCATCCCCACAGTCTTTGCAGATGGTTCAGGAGTTCGGCCTCATCACCACAGTCTTTGCGGATGGTTCAGGAGCTTGGCCTCATCCCCACAGTCTTTGCAGATGGTTCAGGAGTTCGGCCTCATCCCCACAGTCTTTGCAGATGGTTCAGGAGTTCGGCCTCATCACCACAGTCTTTGCAGATGGTTCAGGAGCTTGGCCTCATCCCCACAGTCTTTACAGATGGTTCAGGAGCTCGGCCTCATCCCCACAGTCTTTGCAGATGGTTCAGGAGCTCAGCCTCATCCCCACAGTCTTTGCAGATGGTTCAGGAGTTCGGCCTCATCACCACAGTCTTTGCGGATGGTTCAGGAGCTTGGCCTCATCCCCACAGTCTTTACAGATGTTTCAGGAGTTCGGCCTCATCCCCACAGTCATAGCTGTTTCTGTGCTGCAGATACTTGATTCTGGATGTTCTGGCCGATTTGTCTGTGGTTTGTCTTTTTTTCAGGTCAGAAGGGTCAGAATGCCTTCCTGCAAAATTATTGTTCCTACTGCTACATGTTTAACCCCAAACTTGCCATGTTTGTATTTTATGGACTTTGCATCTGTTTGCCCATTACATGAAAAGGACAGAAAAAATGTTATCTCCCAAGATAAATAATGAAGGTTTTCAGAGAATAATAGCAGCAGAGATCATGGATCCCGTCAGGAATTAATTCCTTTAAATCTTAATGGAAAATGGTACAAAGAATAAATTAATGAAAAGAAATTCTCAGGAGATTTAGTACAAAGATTCCTGGGATCTTACCGGAGCTGCAGATCGGATCTTTTCGTTTTTCTCCTGTAAATAAAAAATAAATAAATAACTAAACATTCTTTCTGAAGTTAGCCCTTTCCCACTGCCGCTAGTTTTGTTCTTTTCGTTTTCATTTTGCCTTTGTCCTTCCTCCAAGAACCATGACTTTTGTATTTTTCTGTCGTCATCGCCACATGAAGGCTTTTTTCTGACATTGGTGCTGCATGAGAGCTTGTCTTTTTTTTTGACCAGTTGGCTGTTTTAACCCCTTAACGACCGCCGATACGCCTTTTAACGGCGGCCGCTAAGGGTACTTAAACCACAGCGCCTTTAATTAACGGCGCTGTGGAAAAAGTGAATAGCGCCCCCCAGAGTTGGATTTTCTCTGGGGTCTCGGTTGCCGAGGGTAGCCGAGACCCCAGAGAACATGATTCGGGGGGTTTTTACCGACCCCCGAGTTGCGATCGCCGGTAATTAACCGTTTACCGGCGGTCGCAAAAAAAACCAAAAAAACGCGATTTGCCTTTTAATTTCTCTGTCCTCATCAGAGGACAGAGAAATAGGGTCCCCGATGGCCCCCGATAGTCCCCCAATACTCACCTATCTCCCCTGGTGCTCCTCGTGGCTCCCGATGGGCGCCGCCATCTTTTTTCCGGGGAAAAAATGGCGGGCGCATGCGCAGTGCGCCCGCCGCCCGGGACCCGGAAGATCTTTGGGGTCTCGGCTGCCAGGGGTAGCCGAGACCCCAGAGAACATGATCGGGGTCGGTTTTTACCGACCCCTGTTTTGCGATCGCCGGTAATTAACTGTTTACCGGCGACCGCAAAAAAAAAAAGCGATCTGTAATTCTCTGTCCTCTGATGTGATCGCACATCAGAGGACAGAGAAATAGGGGGATTCGGGGACCCTATCATACTCACCCGGTGTCCCTGGGTCCTCCTGTGTCTTTTCCTGGCCGCCGGCTCCTTGCCCCGGTAAGAAAATGGCGGGCGCATGCGCAGTGCGCCCGCCATGATCTGCCGGCCGGCAGAAGAAAATTCTTCCCCTTTTTTTATTTTGGTCACTGTGAGATCCTATCACAGTGATCAAAATAAAAAAAATAGTAAATAACCCCCCCCCTTTATCACCCCCTTAGTAAGAAAAAAATAATAAAATTAAAAAAATGTATGAATTTCTATTTTCCAAATAGGGTTAGGGGTAGGGGTAGGGTTAGGGTTAGGGTTAGGGGTAGGGTTAGGGGTAGGGTTAGGGGTAGGGTTAGGATATGTGCACACATAGAATGGTTCTCTGCGGATTTTTCCACAGCGGATTTGATAAATCCGCAGGACCAAAACGCTGCGTTTTTACTGCGGATTTATCGCGGATGTACCGCGGTTTTTGTGCGGATTCCGCTGCGGTTTTACACCTGCGGTTTTCTATTATGGAGCAGGTGTAAAACCGCTGCGGAATCAGCAGAAAGAATTGACATGCTGCGGAATGTAAACCGCTGCGTTTCCGTGTGGTTTTTTCTGCAGCATGGGCACAGCGTTTTATGTTTCCCATAGGTTTACATTGTACTGTAAACTCATGGGAAACTGCTGCGGACCCACAGCTGCGGAAACGCTGCGGATCCGCAGCAAAATCCGCAACATGTGCACCTAGCCTTAGGGTTAGGGTTAGGGCTTGGGTTAGGGTTAGAGCTAGGATTAGGGTTAGAACTAGGGTTAGGGCTAGGGTTAGGGTTGGGGCTAAAGTTAGGGTTAGGGTTGGGGCTAGGTTTAGGGCTAAAGTTAGGGTTTGGGCTAAAGTTAGGGTTAGGGCTAGGGTTGGGGCTAAAGTTAGGGTTAGAGTTGGGATTAGGATTTGGATTAGAGTTCGCATTAGGGTTACATTTGGGATTAGAGTTAGGTTTGGGATTAGGGTTAAGGCTAGGGTTGGGATTAAGGATAGGGGTGTATTGGGATTAGGGTTAGGTTTTGAGGTTAGGGTTGAGATTAGGATTAGGTGGGTGTTGGGTTCAGGGTTTTGATTAGGGTTATGGTTAGCTTTGGGATTAGGGTTAGGGGTGTTTTGGGGGTTAGGGTTGTGATTAGGATTATGGATCAGGTTGGGATTAGGGTTAGGGGTGTGTTGGGGTTAGGGTTGGAGTTAGAATTGGGGGGTTTCCACTGTTTAGGTACATGAGGCGGTCTCTAAACGCCACAGCCAATTTTGTGCTCAAGAAGTAAAATGGTGCTCCCTACCTTCTGAGCTCTGCCGTGCGCCCAAACAGTGGTTTACCCCCACATATGGGGCATCAGCGTACTCGGGATAAATTGGACAACAACTTTTGGGGTCCAATTTCTCCTGATACCCTTGTGAAAATAAAAACTTGGGGGCTAAAAAATCTTTTTTTGTGGAAAAAAAAAATATTTTTTATTTTCACGACTCTGCATTATAAACTTCTGTGAAGCACTTGGGCATTCAAAGTTCTCACCACACATCTAGATAAGTTCCTTGGGGGGTCTAGTTTCAAAAATGGGGTCACTTGTGGGGGGTCTCTACTGTTTAGGTATATCTGGGGCTCTGCAAATGCAACATAACGCCCGCAGACCATTCTATCAAAGTCTGCATTCCAAAACGGCACTCCTTCCCTTCCGAGCTCAGCCATGCGCCCAAACAGTGGTCCCCCCCACACATGGGGTATCAGTGTACTCAGGACAAATTGGACAACAACTTTTGGGGTCCAATTTCTCTTGTTACCCTTGTGAAAATAAAAATTTGGGGGCTAAAAAAAATCTTTTTTGTGAAAAAAATATTTTTTTTTGTTTTCACGACTCTGCATTATAAACTTCTGTGAAGCACTTGGGCATTCAAAGTTCTCACAACACATCTAGATAAGTTCCTTGGGGGGTCTAGTTTCCAAAATGAGGTCACTTGTGGGGGGGGTTCTACTGTTTAGGTACATCGGGGGCTCTGCAAACGCAACATAATGCCTGCAGACCATTCTATCAAAGTCTGCATTCCAAAACGGCGCTCCTTCCCTTCCAAGCTCTGCCATGCGCCCAAACAGTGGTTTATCCCCCACATATGGGGTATCAGCCTACTCAGCATAAATTGCACAATAAATTTTGGCATCCAATTTCTCCTGTTACCCTTGTGAAAGTAAAAATTTGGGGGTGAAAAGATCATTTTTGTGGAAAAAATATGATTTTTTTTTATTTTCATGGCTCTACATTATAAACTTCTGTGAAGCAGTTGGGGGTTCCTAGTGCTCACCACACATCTAGATAAGCTCTTTGGGGGGTCTAGTTTTCAAAATGGGGTCACTTGTGGGGGGTTTCTACTGTTTAGGTACATCAGGGGCTCTGCAAATGCAACATGACACCTGCAGACCATCCCATCAAAGTCTTCATTCCAAGCGGCGCTCCTTCCCTTCCGAGCCCTGATGGGTGCCCAAACAGTGCCCTCCCCCCACATATGGGGTATCAGCGTACTCAGGACAAACTGGTAAACAGATTTTGTGGTCCAATGTCTCCTGTTACCCTTGTTAAAATAAAAAATTGCAGGCTAAAAAATCATTTTTGAGTAAAAAAAAAAGGATTTTTTATTTTCACGGCTCTACGTTATAAACTTCCGTGAAGCACCTAGGGGTTTAAAGTGCTCACCACACATCTAGATAAGTTCTTTAAGGGGTCTAGTTTCCAAAATGGTGTCATTTGTGGGGGGTTTCCACTGTTTACGCACATCAGGGGCTCTGCAAACGCGACATGGCGTCCGATCTCAATTCCAGCCAATTCTGCATTGAAACAGTCAAACGGTGCTCCTTCTCTTCCAAGCTCTGCAGTGCACCCAAACAGTGGTTTACCCCCACATATGGGGTATCGACGTACTCAGGAGAGATTGCACAACAACATTTGTTGTCTAATTTCTCCTGTTACCCTTGTGAAAATAAAAATTTGGGGGCAAAAACATAATTTTTGTAGAAAAAATGCGACTTTTTTATTTTCACGGCTCTACGTTATAAACTTCCGGGAAGCACCTGGGGGTTTAAAGTGCTCACCACACATCTAGATAAGTTCCTTAAGGGGTCTAGTTTCCAAAATGGTGTCACTTGCGGGGGGTTTCCACTGTTTAGGCACATCAGGGGCTCTCCAAATGCGACATGGCATCCGATCTCAATTCCAGCCAATTCTACATTGAAAAAGTAAAACGGCACTCCTTCTCTTCCAAGCTCTGCAGTGCACCCAAACAGTGGTTTACCCCCATATATGGGGTATCGACGTACTCAGGAGAAATTGCACAACAACTTTTGTGGTCTAATTTCTCCTGTTACCCTTGTAAAAATAAGAATTTGTGGGAGAAAATATCATTTTTGTGTAAACAAATGCGATTTTTTATTTTCACGGCTCTACGTTATAAACTTCTGTGAAGCACTTGGGGGCTCAAAGTGCTCAGCACACATCTAGTTAAGTTCCTTAAGGGGTCTAGTTTCCAAAATGGTGTCACTTGTGGAGCGTTTCCACTGTTTAGGCACATCAGGGGCTCTCCAAACGTGACATGGCGTCCGATCTCCATTCCAGCCAATTCTGCATTGAAAAAGTCAAACGGCGCTCCTTCCCTTCCAAGCTCTGCGGTGCGCCCAAACAGTGGTTTACCCCCACATGTGGGGTATCAGCGTATTCAGGAGAAATTGCACAACAAAATGTATGGTTAAATTTCTGTTTTTACACTTGTGAAAATAAAAAAATATGGTTCTGAATTAAAGTGTTTGCAAAAAAAGTTAAATGTTCATTTTTTCCTTCCACATTGTTTGAGTTCCTGTGAAGCATGTAAAGGGTTAATAAACTTCTTGAATGTGGTTTTGAGCACCTTGAGGGGTGCAGTTTTTAGAATGGTGTCACACTTGGATATTTTCTATCATATAGACCCCTCAAAATGACTTCAAATGTGATGTGGTCCTAAAAAAAATGGTGTTGTAAAAATGAGAAATTGCTGGTCAAATTTTAACCCTTATAACTCCCTAACAAAAAAAAAATTTGCTTACAAAATTGTGCTGATGTAAAGTAGACATGTGGGAAATGTTATTTATTAACTATTTTGTGTGACATATCTCTCTGATTTAAGGGCATAAAAATAAAAAATTTAAAAATTGCAAAATTTAAAAAATTTTCACCATATTTCAATTTTTTTCATAAATAATCGCAAGTAATATCGAAGAACTGTTACCACTAACATGAAGTACAATATGTCGTGAAAAAACAGTCTCAGAATCAGCAGGATCCGTTAAAGCGTTCCAGAGTTATAACCTCCTAAAGTGACAGTGGTCAGAATTGTAAAAATTGGCTCGGTCATTAAGTACCAAATTGGCTCTGTCACTAAGGGGTTAATGATATTTTGGGGGTACATACAACACTGTTAATTAGTGAGCTGCAATGACTCAAAAAATTCCATTCCACTTTTTTTTTCTCTACGCCGCCTACCATTCGGTTAATTACTTTTATTTTGATAGATTGAACTTTTACAGGTGTAAAGATGCCAATATGCTCATTTTATTTCTTTATTTTTAACTAGAGAGATAAAGGATGGTGATGCAACTTTTTTTATTTTATATATTCTTTTTTTTGTCCCCCTTAGGGACGTGAACCTCTGATCTGTTGTTCTCGTCCTAAATGAGTGAGCTGCATAAAGTGGGGGAAAAAGTAATTAGTCAGCGACCAATAGTGCAAGTTCTCCCACTTAATAAGATGAGAGAGGCCTGTAATTGACATCATAGGTAGACCACAAATATGAGAGTCAAAATGAGAAAATAAATCAGGAAAATCACCTTGTCTGATTTGGTAAGATTTATCTTGCAAATTATGGTGGAAAATAAGTATTTGGTCACTGAAAACATGCAAGATTTCTGGCTCTCACAGTCCTGTAACTTCTTCTTTAAGAGGCTCCTCTGTCCTCCGCTCATTACCTGTAGTAATGGCTCCTGTGTGAACTTGTTATCAGTATAAAAGACACCTGTCCACAACCTCAAACAGTCACACTCCAAACTCCACTATGGTGAAGACCAAAGAGCTGTCGAAGGACACCAGAAATAAAATTGCAGCCCTGCACCAGGCTGGGAAGACTGAATCTGCAATAGCCAACCAGCTTGGTGTGATGAAATCAACTGTTGGAGCAATAATAAGAAAATGGAAGACATACAAGACCACTGATAATCTCCCTCGATCTGGGGCTCCACACGAGATCTCTCCCTGTGGGGTCAGAATGATCACCACTGTATATTTATCTATAGCTGGCTTATAGCTTAGGATCTTAACATCGTGTCTGTCAGCTTCCAAAGTAAAAGTAAAATGTGCTAAGATCCTAAGCTATAAGAAATACCAGTTGTTAGCTATGTTATCTTTATTCCTGAAAAAACATATCTACACTGTCGAGTGCATGGACAGTACAGAGATTAATCCACTGTGAACAGGTTATGATCCTAGAAACACAGGGACCTGGAAACCCAAGAAAACAGCCTAGAGGAGAGGGAACAACAGTGTACTGAGAAGAAGCAAAGATGGCCGCCAACAATAACTCTGTGAAGTTCACAGTTCCAAATCTGACTAACCAGAAACACCAATCCTGGAAATGCAGGGTAAAGATGCTGCTGATAAGAGAAGGTAGGTGGCAATACACACAGGAGTCTAGATCTGACCCACCACCAGAAGACTGGGTAGAGAAGGATCACAAAACAGAAAGTATGATCTCCCTCAGTATAGATAATGATCAGATTGTGCATGTATGTAAATGTGAAGATGCAAAAGACATGTGGGAATAGCTACAAAAAGTGCATGAAAGGATAAATCTCAGCAATAAACTCTATTTAACGAGAAAACTGTATCAGTCTAAGCTAAATAAGGGGAAAGATATGCAGGATTACATAAAAAAATAGTCTAGAAATTGTGGAGAGCCTGCAGGCATTGGGGAAGATGTAAATGATTTCCATGTTGCTGCACTATTACTAAGTGGCCTATCAGAAAGCTAGGACACACTTGTAACTGCACTAGATGCACGCCCAGATTATGAGCTGACATTGGAGTATGTCAGAGGAAAGCTTGTAGATGAGTATAAGAGAAAGACAGAAAGTGTAGTCAGCAGTGGGGCGTCCAAAACAGAATCTGCTGCAAACAGTCATCCATTGTTTCTACTTTATTGCCAAGGAGACCAGCTACCACTGCTATCTCCTGATGGTGGCTGGACCCCTTTGGCAACAAGCTATAGACAATGGAAGACAAAAGCTAATCTAGCCAGAGAGCACCTGCAGATAGGAAAAGCAAGTCAATTGCAAACTTGTTTAATTTCATACCGCCTGAGAATGACCCCTTGGTCCAACCAGAAACTCCCTCACTTCACACAGTAAGGCCCCGGTCCACGCAGGAACTCCCAATTATAGGTTGGTCTTACACAGGAGTTGACAGCTATGTATTTGTTTTGGGATCTGTTTTTGCTCTGGGGTCTTGGTTCTGACTCAGACTCTAGATTTATATCAGGGGACATATTTATTCAGGGTCTGTATTCTGTGGGCTGGCGTGAGGTATGGATCTATTTTGGGGTCAGATTTGGGTCTTGATGTTGGAGTGCTCGCTGTTTAGTTCAATCTTTGGTCTGCTGTGAGGTCTGTATTCTGGGTCTATATTTCAGGTACAGTTTGGGGTTTTCTGTATTCTATATTTATGCCAGGGTTTTTGCGGGGGTCTTATATATTTGGGGGTTTGGTCTAGGGTCTTTACTGATTTCAGGGTGGCATGAAGAATATTGGATAGCTTGTGATGGCAGTAGAGTTGAAGTGGTTGATTGAATTAGTGTTCTGGCTGAGGTATTGACGGTGAGGGTTAGGGCACGATTCCGTCTTGAGCCTCAGGCAGGAGGACATCGGGGGACTCACCTCCCAGGTAGGCGCAGTTGTAGTAGCTGCAGTGTTGCCCGCTGCTCCTTAGAACATAAGAGTTGTCAGATCTTTTGATGGCAGTAAATTTCTCAGTTATGGGAATTAAAACTTCTTCTTCTTTGAAATCGGAGAAGATCTCAATGTCTGCCCCGAAGCAGCTGAATATCGTGAACTGAGTCCTCGTTCCAAACCTCTGAGCGATTTTCCAGTTTAAAGAAGATGATGCGAAGTGGCCGAAGCGTACATCAGGTGACACGTCCCGGTACGTCATCCAGGAGCCCCGGTAGACCTGGGATCTCTCGTCACAACCAGCACCACCGCCCAGGACTTGTATGGCTCTGGTCAGGTAGTAGTGCAGAGCCTTGAAATGGAACCGCTTCATGTAATGGTCCCGGGAGCGGCCGGCAATGGACACGTTTCGGTTCAGCTGCTGGTATATGGGGAAGGGGTCCTCCTTAGTGTACAGGATCATCGCGATCCCATACTCATCCTTAAAGTCCCGCGGGAAGATGCTGTACGGCTTTATCCTCGTCCAGGTCTGTTCTGCTAGAAGCCACATTATGGCAAATTGCTTATATTTCTTCTCATGGTCCAAAATATTCTGCATCTCTCTCTCCATCTGCCGAGTGCAGCCGATGTACTGATCATCAAACGCATCCGTCATCATGGACAAATCCACCGCCCAACAGGAATTCTGGAAGGAATTAGGTGATAATAGATAAAGATACTGTAGATAGATAGCTAATAGATAAATAGAAAGATAGATAGATAGATAGATAGATAGATAGATAGATAGATAGATAATAGATAGATAGATAATAGATAGATGATAGATAATAGATAGATGATAGATAATAGATAGATAGATAGATAGATAGATAGATAGATAGATAGATAGATAATAGATAGATAATAGATAGATAGATACCCTTGATAGTGAGTGCAGGTAGAGGACAGTGACGACAGCCCGGATCATTCTCTCCTCGCAGGATTACACGGCGACGTCTCGTCAGTTTTCTTATTAAACTGAAAATAAAGCAGACTGATGATACAACGTACTGGGCCGGGTCAGTGGTTAATAGAATCCTACTTCTCTGGTGGTCTAGTGGTGTCAGTGGTTAGTGCATGCACACGTCCATGGTGGGCTGGAGCGTCTTATTGCAGCCTGGCTAATATGTAGATCGCTGGTGGTTTGCAGGACTGGTGGAGTAAGTTGGTTTAGTAGATAATACATCCATGGTGGCGTAGAATGACTTCCTCTGGTCACTAAACCATTCTAGACCACCAGGGATCTATGTACGCATCAAATGCTCGTCCATTATAGACCACCAAGGGTGTATATGTCTATTTCTACTCAGCCACTCTAGACCACCAGTGATGTATATATGTACATATTAACTACTAAGCCATGATACAGACAGACTGTCTATATCTAGTGTGGCTTAGTGGTAAATATATGCCTATATACATCCCTGGTGGTCTAGAGTGGCTTAGTAGTTAATAATTCCTGGTAAATTAAGATGATATACAAAAAAATTGTACAGTAAAGACTAATAAAAATATATTGAATTGAAGAATAACTCCTGGTGGTGTAGAGAGGCTCAGTGGTTAATAGATCTCCACACATATGATACATATACAGGCATACAGTACCTCCCTGATTAGCTACAATGGCTTAGTAATTGCACATACATCTTGTGTGGCTTAGTGGTTAATAAATATTTCCATGCCCGGCGGTCTCGGATAGTGAACGGGTTCAAGTCGATATCGGACATTCATCTCCAGGGAAGGTTCCCCCGTAGGACACGGACCGCCGTCATACACAAGTCTGACAATCTGTGACCCCAATTTACCCTGGTGCAGTAAAGATTGAGGGTCTCACCTGGTTTCTGGAGGGCGCCGGTCTCACAGCAGAAGGGCAGTAGAGGGATGGAGTCTACAGTGCGCCCCGCTATAGAGCCCAGTGATAATGCTCCATTGTTCTGAAAGGTTACGCTGAATGTAGAAGGAACAACCATGGGATCCTGGGACGCAGATAAGAATGTGGGGAATGTGGCGGCACACACTCACCCCATTATCTGCCGCACAGTGTCACTGATTATCCGGGCAGCAGGGGGCGCCACCAGCCAATGTACAAGCACACAGCCGCCATACACTGCGCCAATATAGAACCGAGCGCAGCGCCGCCACTTCAGCTCACACCAGGATCGGAGACGTTTTCGAAGTCACTTTTTTGAAATGTGATTTATTTTCTTTTCTATTGAGATCTGAAATGTATCAAAATGTTGTAGCGTGAATTCTGTGCAAATTATAGGAATATGGGGACATGTAAGTGACGTCAGAGAAAGAGTCTGACGGACCGACCAGACAGAGGAGAAAACTGATCACATCAAGATCAAGAAACGTCCGAAAAAAAGATTCCATTACTGAATCCAAATATTACAGTCTAATATAAGATCAAATTATTGTACCCAAGATAAAGGGTGGAATACAACGATATCACAGAACTGCTGGGGGTGGATCACATGGCCGAACTACTAATAGGGTGAATGAAGAAAAGAGAAATGTAAGTCCCATCAGCATCTGGTGACCGCCCCGTCACCTCCATCATCAGAATCTGGTGACCGCCTGTCACCTCCATCATCAGTATCTGGTGACCGCCTGTCACCTCCATCATCAGAATCTGGTGACCACCCGTCACCTCCATCATCAGTATCTGGTGACCGCCCGTCTCCTCCATCATCAGTATGTGGTGACCGCCCGTCACCTCCATCATCAGTATCTGGTGACCGCCTGTCACCTCCATCATCAGAATCTGGTGACCACCTGTCACCTCCATCATCAGTATCTGGTGACCGCCCGTCACCTCCATCATCAGTATCTGGTGACCGCCCGTCTCCTCCATCATCAGTATCTGGTGACCGCCCGTCACCTCCATCATCAGTATCTGGTGACCGCCTGTCACCTCCATCATCAGAATCTGGTGACCACCCGTCACCTCCATCATCAGTATCTGGTGACCGCCCGTCTCCTCCATCATCAGTATGTGGTGACCGCCCGTCACCTCCATCATCAGTATCTGGTGACCGCCTGTCACCTCCATCATCAGAATCTGGTGACCACCTGTCACCTCCATCATCAGTATCTGGTGACCGCCCGTCACCTCCATCATCAGTATCTGGTGACCGCCCGTCTCCTCCATCATCAGTATCTGGTGACCGCCCGTCACCTCCATCATCAGTATCTGGTGACCGCCCGTCACCTCCATCATCAGTATCTGGTGACCGCCCATCTCCTCCATCATCAGTATGTGGTGACTGCCCGTCACCTCCATCATCAGTATCTGGTGACCGCCCGTCACCTCCATCATCAGTATCTGGTGACCGCCCGTCTCCTCCATCATCAGTATGTGGTGACTGCCCGTCACCTCCATCATCAGTATCTGGTGACCGCCCGTCACCTCCATCATCAGTATCTGGTGACCGCCCGTCACCTCCATCATCAGTATCTGGTGACCGCCCATCTCCTCCATCATCAGTATGTGGTGACTGCCCGTCACCTCCATCATCAGTATCTGGTGACCGCCCGTCACCTCCATCATCAGTATCTGGTGACCGCCCATCTCCTCCATCATCAGTATGTGGTGACTGCCCGTCACCTCCATCATCAGTATGTGGTGACTGCCCGTCACCTCCATCATCAGTATCTGGTGACCGCCCGTCACCTCCATCATCAGTATCTGGTGACCGCCCGTCTCCTCCACTGTCACTGTGTGGTGAATACATATTTGGGTGAAGTGTCCTTCATCAGGACGAAAATCTAGTCACTAGTTGCCTGTCTGGAAGACCTACTTGCACAGACAGCCCACCTGATGGAGACCCAACTTGGAGTCTCCATATTTAAAAAAATTGTTAGTAACATCAGCAGCAGTAGCTACAGCCGGCACGGACGCCACCACAAGGAAGGCACAGACTGCAATAACGCAAGATCAATACATGACACTAAAAACGACACAATCACCTCATCTGTACAGTCTGTGACTGGGGTGCACGCAGGGGCGCCGCTATCATGGGGCAAGTAGAGCCCTTTGCTTCAGGCGGCAGTCATCACAGAAAGATGGGGTGGCAGAGCGGCGGTCAGAACACCTGGTGCCGACTCTCCATAATCACTGACATTTGCTGTCACTAGTGCGGTGTGCGCGCCCCTGCTCACAACCCACGGTGTGCAAGATCAGCCGGTCATCCCTGCACCCGGAGAGCAGCACACCTGGCTGCACAGTGCAAACAGGACCTGTGATGAGGTCACTGGAGGGGAGGAGTCAGGGGTCACGTGATCGGGACCTCCATGCAGGGGCTGACTGGCCCAGGTGGCAAAGAGGCAAATGCCCCCCGGGCCGCTCCCCCAGCAGCTGTTCAGGGCCGGCTGCCTGGTGGTGGCTACATGTTGTGAATTTGGATTCTGGGCTCCCCCGGTGGCTACTGGTGGAATTGAACTTGTGACATCATCTTCCCTGTTCACCTGTTCTGATTAGATCTGGGTGTCGCTATATAACCTGGCTTCTCTGTTAGATGCTTGCCGGTCAACAATGTTATCAGAAGCCTCTCTGTGCTTGTTCCTGCTCCCAGACATCTACTAGATAAGTTGGACATTCGTCCATGTTTTGTTTTTGTATTTTGGTTCCAGTTCACAGCTGCAGTTTCGTTACTGTGTCTGGAAAGCTCTTGTTGATCAGGAATTGCCACTCTGGTATTATGAGTTAATGCCAGAGTCCTAAAGTAATTTCTGGATGTGTTTTGTTAGGGTTTTCTACTGACCATGAAAGTATGCTTTCTGTCTTCTGCTATCTAGAAAGCGGACCTCAAATTTGCTAAAACTATTTTCCTGCTGCGTTTGTTGTTTCATCTCATATCACCGCCAATATATGTGGGGGGCTTCTGTCTCCTTTTGGGCATTTCTCTAGAGGTGAGTCAGGTCTTATATTTCCCTCTGCTAGCATTATTTAGTTCTCCGGCCGGCGCTGGGCATATAGGGATAAAAAGTAGGACATGCTACCTGGCTACTTCTAGATGATGCGGTAGGTTTAGTTCATGGTCAGTACAGTTACATCTTCCAAGAGCTTGTTCCTATAGAGGCTTATGCTAGTTCTCTGGCCATGGAGATCATGACAGTTTGACCGGCCCACTAAAGGGTTAAAATCCTTGGCTGAGAAAGGAGAGAAATAAGAAGTCTGCTGAGAGTTTTTTTTTTTTTTTTTTCTCTGTGCTCTTAATTGGATCACTTGCCAGTCTGTCTATGCTGCAGTCTTTCTTTTTTTTCTCTCTCCTTATAATCTTTGAATGGCTTTGTGTTCACCTGTTAATAATGGATCTTCAGAGTGTAACTGCAGGTTTGAATAATCTCACCACGAAAGTACAAAATTTGCAAGATTTTATTATTCATGCTCCGGTATCTGAGCCGAGAATTCCTTTGCCGGAATTCTTCTCAGGGAATAGATCTAGCTTTCAGAATTTTAGAAATAATTGTAAGCTATTTTTGTCCCTGAAATCTCGTTCTGCTGGAGACTCTGCACAGCAGGTTGGGATTGTGATTTCCTTGCTCCGCGGCGACCCTCAAGACTGGGCTTTTGCATTGGCACCAGGGGATCCTGCGTTGCGCAATGTGGATGCGTTTTTTTTGGCCTTGGGCTTGCTGTATGAGGAACCTCATTTGGAACTTCAGGCAGAAAAAACTTTGATGTCCCTATCGCAGGGGCAAGATGAAGCTGAAATTTACTGCCAAAGATTCCGTAAATGGTCTGTGCTTACTCAGTGGAATGAGTGTGCCTTGGCGGCTACTTTCAGAGAGGGTCTCTCTGATGCCATTAAGGATGTTATGGTGGGGTTCCCTGTGCCTGCGGGTCTGAATGAGTCCATGACAATGGCCATTCAGATCGATAGGCGTCTGCGGGAGCACAAACCTGTGCACCATCTGGCGGTGTCCACTGAGAAGACGCCAGAAAGCATGCAGTGTGATAGAATTCTGTCCAGAAGCGAGCGGCAGAATTTTAGACGGAAAAATGGGTTGTGTTTCTATTGTGGGGATTCTACTCATGTTATATCAGCATGCTCTAAGCGTACTAAAAAGCTTGATAAATCCGTTCCCATTGGCACTTTACAGTCTAAATTTATTTTGTCTGTGACCCTGATTTGCTCTTTGTCATCTATTACTACTGACGCCTATATCGACTCTGGCGCCGCTTTGAGTCTTATGGATTGGTCCTTTGCCAATCGCTGTGGGTATGATTTAGAGCCTTTGGAAACTCTTATTCCTCTGAAGGGGATTGACTTCACCCCATTGGCTAATAATAAACCACAATACTGGACACAAGTGACTATGTGTATTAATCCGGATCACCAGGAGACTATTCGTTTTCTAGTGCTGTATAATCTACATGAGGATTTGGTGCTGGGATTGCCATGGCTGCAGTCTCACAACCCAGTCCTTGACTGGAGAGCTATGTCTGTGTTGAGCTGGGGATGTAAGGGGACTCATGGGGACGTACCTTTGGTGTCCATTTCATCATCTATTCCCTCTGAAATCCCTGAGTTCCTGTCTGATTATCGTGACGTCTTTGAAGAACCCAAGCTGGGTTCACTACCTCCGCACCGTGAGTGCGATTGTGCTATAGATTTAATTCCGGGTAGTAAATACCCAAAGGGTCGTTTATTTAATCTGTCTGTGCCTGAACATACTGCTATGCGAGAATATATAAAGGAGTCCTTGGAAAAGGGACATATTCGTCCATCGTCATCTCCCTTAGGAGCCGGTTTTTTCTTTGTGTCAAAAAAAGACGGCTCTTTGAGACCATGTATTGATTATCGGCTTTTGAATAAAATCACGGTTAAATATCAATACCCATTGCCGTTGCTGACTGATTTTTTTGCTCGCATAAAGGGGGCCAAGTGGTTCTCTAAGATTGATCTCCGTGGGGCGTATAATTTGGTGCGGATCAGGCAGGGGGATGAGTGGAAAACCGCATTTAATACGCCCGAGGGCCACTTTGAGTATTTGGTGATGCCTTTTGGTCTTTCTAATGCCCCTTCAGTCTTCCAGTCCTTTATGCATGATATTTTCCGCGATTTTTTGGATAAATTTATGATAGTGTATCTGGATGATATTCTGATTTTTTCGGATGACTGGGACTCTCATGTCCGGCAAGTTAAGAGGGTTTTTCAGGTTTTGCGGTCTAATTCTTTGTGTGTGAAGGGTTCTAAGTGTGTTTTTGGGGTACAGAGGATTTCCTTTTTGGGATATATTTTTTCCCCCTCTTCCATTGAAATGGATCCTGTCAAGGTTCAAGCTATTTGTGATTGGACGCAGCCCTCTTCTCTTAAAAGTCTTCAGAAATTTTTGGGCTTTGCCAACTTTTATCGTCGATTTATTTCTGGTTTTTCGGATGTCGTTAAGCCATTGACCGATTTGACTAGACAGGGTGCTGATGTTGCTAATTGGTCCCCTGATGCTGTGGAGGCCTTTCAGGAGCTTAAGCGCCGTTTTTCTTCTGCCCCTGTGTTGCGTCAGCCTGATGTGACTCTTCCTTTTCAGGTTGAGGTCGACGCTTCTGAGATCGGAGCTGGGGCAGTGTTGTCGCAGAAAAGTTCTGACTGCGCCGTGATGAGGCCTTGTGCCTTCTTTTCCCGTAAATTTTCGCCCGCTGAGCGGAATTATGATGTTGGGAATCGGGAGCTTTTGGCCATGAAGTGGGCGTTTGAGGAGTGGCGCCATTGGCTCGAGGGGGCCAGACATCAGGTGGTGGTATTGACTGACCACAAAAATTTGATTTATCTTGAGACCGCCAGGCGCCTGAATCCTAGACAGGCGCGCTGGTCATTATTTTTTTCTCGGTTTAATTTTGTGGTATCGTACCTACCAGGTTCTAAGAATGTTAAGGCGGATGCCCTTTCTAGGAGTTTTGAGCCTGATTCACCTGGCAACTCTGACCCCACAGGTATTCTTAAGGAGGGAGTTATCTTGTCAGCTGTTTCTCCAGACCTGCGGCGGGCCTTGCAGGAGTTTCAGGCGGATAGACCGGATCGTTGTCCGCCTGATAGGCTGTTTGTTCCTGATGATTGGACCAGTAAAGTCATCTCTGAGGTGCATTCTTCTGCGTTGGCAGGTCATCCTGGAATTTTTGGTACCAGGGATTTGGTGGCAAGATCCTTCTGGTGGCCTTCCCTGTCACGAGATGTGCGAGGCTTTGTGCAGTCTTGTGACGTTTGTGCTCGGGCCAAGCCTTGTTGTTCTCGGGCTAGTGGATTATTGTTGCCCTTGCCTATTCCTAAGAGGCCTTGGACACACATCTCGATGGATTTTATTTCAGATCTGCCTGTTTCTCAGAAGATGTCTGTCATCTGGGTGGTGTGTGACCGTTTTTCTAAGATGGTTCATTTGGTTCCCCTGCCCAAATTGCCTTCTTCTTCCGAGTTGGTGCCCCTGTTTTTTCAAAATGTTGTTCGTTTGCATGGTATTCCTGAGAATATCGTTTCTGACAGAGGAACCCAATTTGTGTCTAGATTTTGGCGGGCATTTTGTGCTAGGATGGGCATAGATTTGTCTTTTTCGTCTGCTTTTCACCCTCAGACTAATGGCCAGACCGAGCGGACTAATCAGACCCTGGAGACATATCTGAGGTGTTTTGCGTCTGCTGACCAGGATGATTGGGTTGCTTTTTTGCCATTGGCGGAGTTCGCCCTCAATAATCGGGCCAGCTCTGCCACCTTGGTTTCCCCGTTTTTCTGTAATTCGGGGTTCCATCCTCGATTTTCCTCCGGTCAGATGGAATCCTCGGATTGTCCTGGAGTGGATGCGGTGGTGGAGAGATTGCATCATATCTGGGGGCAGGTGATGGACAATTTAAAGTTGTCCCAGGAGAAGACTCAGCTTTTTGCCAACCGTCACCGTCGTGTTGGTCCTCGGCTTTGTGTTGGAGATTTGGTGTGGTTGTCTTCTCGTTTTGTCCCTATGAGGGTCTCATCTCCTAAGTTTAAGCCTCGGTTCATCGGTCCGTATAAAATATTGGAGATTCTTAACCCTGTTTCCTTCCGTTTGGACCTCCCTGCATCCTTTTCTATTCATAACGTTTTTCATCGGTCGTTATTGCGCAGGTATGAGGCACCGGTTGTGCCTTCCGTTGAGCCTCCTGCTCCGGTGTTGGTTGAGGGTGAGTTGGAGTACGTTGTGGAAAAAATCCTAGACTCCCGTGTTTCCAGACGGAGACTCCAGTATCTGGTCAAGTGGAAGGGATACGGCCAGGAGGATAATTCTTGGGTCACTGCATCTGATGTTCATGCCTCTGATCTGGTTCGTGCCTTTCATAGGGCCCATCCTGATCGCCCTGGTGGTTCTGGTGAGGGTTCGGTGCCCCCTCCTTGAGGGGGGGGTACTGTTGTGAATTTGGATTCTGGGCTCCCCCGGTGGCTACTGGTGGAATTGAACTTGTGACATCATCTTCCCTGTTCACCTGTTCTGATTAGATCTGGGTGTCGCTATATAACCTGGCTTCTTTGTTAGATGCTTGCCGGTCAACAATGTTATCAGAAGCCTCTCTGTGCTTGTTCCTGCTCCCAGACATCTACTAGATAAGTTGGACATTCGTCCATGTTTTGTTTTTGTATTTTGGTTCCAGTTCACAGCTGCAGTTTCGTTACTGTGTCTGGAAAGCTCTTGTTGATCAGGAATTGCCACTCTGGTATTATGAGTTAATGCCAGAGTCCTAAAGTAATTTCTGGATGTGTTTTGTTAGGGTTTTCTACTGACCATGAAAGTATGCTTTCTGTCTTCTGCTATCTAGAAAGCGGACCTCAAATTTGCTAAAACTATTTTCCTGCTGCGTTTGTTGTTTCATCTCATATCACCGCCAATATATGTGGGGGGCTTCTGTCTCCTTTTGGGCATTTCTCTAGAGGTGAGTCAGGTCTTATATTTCCCTCTGCTAGCATTATTTAGTTCTCCGGCCGGCGCTGGGCATATAGGGATAAAAAGTAGGACATGCTACCTGGCTACTTCTAGATGATGCGGTAGGTTTAGTTCATGGTCAGTACAGTTACATCTTCCAAGAGCTTGTTCCTATAGAGGCTTATGCTAGTTCTCTGGCCATGGAGATCATGACAGCTACAGCCACACAGCAAATTGTGCGCAGCCATGTCCGCTGTACTGTGACGCGGCCGGCAGCAGACACAGCCGCATAACAGCGCACACGTCTGCGCTGGGTCTGGGAGCTATGCTTGGCTGTCACCTTGACGGCTGCGCAGCTACTGCTCCCTTCATGTTCTCTATACTTCCAGGTTAGGTGTTGGGCATGTGCGATGGCGTCCTCATGCACACGCCGACATGTCCCAAATGCTAGAAGCAGAGAGGCACTGCAGGGGAGCGACTGGTGAGGTAAGTATGAAGAACTTTTTTGTTTTCTTTATAAAATAAATTTAATGGTGGGTAACTGCAAGTTATGAAGTGGGGGGTGTAAGGAGGCTGCACATGATGGAATTTGGGGGTTAAAGGAGACTGCACATGATGGAGTGACGGGGTAACTGGGGCTGCACATGATGAAGGGGGAGTGGGGCTGCACATGATAGTTTAGTGGATAAAGGAGACTTCACATGATGAAATGGGGAGAGTGGGGCTGTACATGATGGAATGGGGCAGCACATGATGATGCGGGGGTAAGGGGGATTGCGCATGATGAAGGGGGAGTGGGGCTGCACATGAAGTGGGGGTAAGGGGGACTGCACATGATGAAGTGGGGGGTAAGGGGGACTGCACATGATGAATTGGGGGTTAAAGGGGACTGCACATGATGAAGTGGGGGTAAGGTGATCTGCACATGAAGTGGGGGGTAATGGGGACTGCACATGATAAAGTGGAGTGTAAGATGGACTGCACATGAAGTGGGGGGTAAAGGTGACTGCACATGATGAAGTAGGGGGTAAGGGTGACTGCACATGATGAAGTGGGGGGTATGGGGACTGCACATGATGAAGTGGGAGAAGGGGACTGCAGGACTGCTCATGATGAAGTGTGTCTGATGTGGGACTGCTCATGATGAAATGGAAGGGGGATAGGGGGCTGCAAATGATGAAGGGGCACTGCAGATGAAGTGAGGGGGTGATAGGGGACTGCAATGAATGAAGTAAGGGGACTTCAAATTAAAGTGGGGGGACTGCAAAATTATAAATTCAGTGTGAGGGACAGGGGACAGCAATTTATTTGAAGGTGGGGAGAGCAAATGATCAATTGAAGAGGGGGTGGGGAGAGCAAATGATGATCTAGGGGAAGAACAAATAATGAATTTTAAGGGTGGGGGAGTAAATGATGTATTGAATGTGGTGTAGAGCAGTTGATAATGAATAGAGGGTGAGAGAGAAAGACATGACAATGAATTGGGGCGGGAGGGGCATGTAAATATAATGAATCGGGGTTAGGGTTAGAGTGGTAGGTACATAGTGGGGGGCCCGTTGAGGATGAAGTGACTGGTAATGAATTGGGGGAAAGAGTACAGGTGCTAATTAATTTATATATTAAATGGGGAAAGTGGCTATTTATAGTTAGTGGGTGCACAGTGGTGGATTATAATTTATATTTGGAATGGTCAGTTAATAATAATAATTATAATAATTTTATTTCTATAGTGCCAACACTTTACATTTTAGAGGGGACTTGTACAGACAATGGACATTAAGCATAGCAATAAACACATAGATCAACAGATACCAAAAGGAATGAGGGCCCTGCTCGCAAGCTTACAATCTATGAGGTTGCATAATAACCAATTATATATTGTTTGTGGGTGCACCTCTGTATTCCGATGTCTAGTGTACACCATGTTCCAAATTATTATGCAAATTGGATTTAAGTGTCATAAAGATTTAATTGTTTTGTTTTTCAAATAAACTCGTGGATGGTATTGTGTCTCAGGGCTCAATGGATCACTGAAATCAATCTTAAACACATGTGATCATTAGTTTTCCAGGTGATTCTAATTAAAGGAAAACTACTTAAAAATGATGTTCCACATTATTAAGCAGACCACAGGTTTCAAGCAAAATGGGAAATAAAAAGGATCTCTCTGCTGCTGAAAAGCATTAAATAGTGCAATGCCTTGGTCAAAGTATGAAAACATTAGATATTTCACGAAAACTTAAGAGTGATCATCATACTGTGAAGAGATTTGTGACTGAAACAGAGCACAGACAGAGTTCATGCAGATAAAGGCATAATGAGGAAGGTTTTTTGCCAGACAAATTCATTGGATAAAGAGAGCAGCTGCCAAAATACCATTACAAAGCAGCAAACAGTTATTTGAAGCTGCTGGTGCCTCTGGAGTCCCTCGAACCTCAAGGTGTAGGATTCTTCAAAGGCTTGCTGTGGTGCATAAACCTACTATTCGGCCACCCCTAAACAGTGTTCACAAGCAGAAACGGTTGCAGTGGGCCCAGACACACATGAAGACTGATTTCCAAACAGTCTTGTTTACTGATGAGTGTCGAGCAACCCTGGGTGGTCCAGATGGATGGAGTAGTGGATGGTTGGTGGATGGCCACCATGTCCCAACAAGGCTGCAACGTCAGCAAGGAGATGGATGTGTGATGTTTTGGGCTGGAATCGTGGGGAAACAGCTGAAAGGGCCCTTTAAGGTACCTGAAGGTGTGAAAATGATCTCTGCAAAGTATATAGAATTTCTGACTGACAACTTTCTTCCATAGTATAAAAAGCAGAAACGTGCCTTCAGGAGCAGAAGCATCTTCATGCATGACAATGCACCATTTCGTGCTGCAAAGAAAACCACTGGGTCATTGGCTGCTATGGGCATAAAAGGAGATAAACTCATGGTGTGGCCACCATCTTCCCCTGACCTCAACCCTATAGAGAACCTTTGGAGGATCATCAAGCAAAAGATCTATGAGGGTGGGAGGCCGTTCACATCAAAATAGCAGCTCTGGGAGGCGATTCTGACTTCATGCAAAGAAATACAAGCAGAAACTCTCCAAAAATTCACAAGTTCAATGGAGGCGAGAATTGTGAAGGTGATAACAAAGAAGGATTCCTATGGTAACATGTGACTTGGCCTGTTAGGATGTTTTGGAGTTAAATATCTTTTTTGTTCAGTGAATGTGACCTCCTAATGCTGTAAATTCCACAAATGAGCATTTTCAGTTCTTTAAAACAGATCAAATATTTAGAAATTCTACTGGGCCTAATAACATGGAACAGTGCATTGTGGGGTTTTATTCATTTTGGAGATTATACTGTTATCATTGGGAGGTTTCGCCAATAAAATTTGATGTATACTCTATCGGGTGATGACTTTTATTAGACTGACTGTCATTTGCACCGACCATTTAGGAAAATCCGAGAAAAATATAATTTGCATAATAATTTGGAACATGGTGTAGAAGAAAGGGAAAAAGTGGGGAATGTGGTCTGGAAGCCGTGCTCTAGGTAACTGTGTTATTTTATGCAGAGATGAGTCCTGGCTGGAAGAAATGATGGCAGTCTGTGCTGGATGAAAATGAAAAGCAAAGATGAAGGACTTCAGCTAGAGACATCACTAGTGAGTCAGTGTATTACCTGTACACTGACACTATACACTGTATACAATATACAAAGCTCCTGTGTATAATGTCACTGGCAGTGGTGATCACTGTATTACCTGTACACTGACACCTTATACAGATCTCCTGTGTATAATGTCACCAGTGATCACTGTAGTATCTTTACACTGACCGTAAATACAGAGTTCCTGTATACAATGGCACTTAGTGTTGTGCTTTTTTAAAATTAATGATCAGTATTGTAGTATATTAGTAGTAAAAGTTGTACGCTCCCTGACAGAAGTAATGTCGCTTATCCATGTTATGTAAATAAAAGCTTATAACCTGATGTTAAATTCATCCATTGGTTGTATAAATTATTCTTTTGAAAGCTGAAACCTTCCAAAATGTGGTTTAGGTTAAGAAAATAAATTGACATCAATGCAGAAATATTGATCAGTTAATGGACACAGAATGGTCAGATTTTAGCAAGACAAAAGTTTTGTCGCCTGGTCATGTAACGACCGTTATGCCGGTCGCTGCTCGAGAACAGAATACGGCGCTGCTATGAATGACTCAGGGCACAATATGATATTAAACCAACTTTTCTTTATAACTATTGCAAAAAATGACAGAATTTCTCTCCCAACACAATATGGGCCACAACAGCCACAACTCACAGAATACAAGTTATACAGCCTGAGAGACCCCAAGTGCCAGCTTCACAGACAGGAATCAGACTACCCCACAACTGTACCACTCCCTCCCTTATCTGTAACGGGCCTACACGGGGTTATACTGTGCCTGTGACACGTGGTCCTCTCAGGAATACAATCTTACACCCGCCTCCCCCTAATTTACAATAAATCACGGGTACCCGGTTTTTCCCAACATATATATATATATATCTCACAGTATATACTCAGTGTATACGCAGTGTACTGTCTTATTATTGAGTGCTCAGAGTGTACTCTTTCACAATATATGCTTCAGCGGTAAATAACTGAATTTGTTACAGATGTCCAGCAGCGGATTAAATAGGTATTTGAGCCACCAAATCTTCTGATGCAGATCCAGATAAAGTTCACAAATAATTCCAGGAATATCCCACAGCCAGAATCGTGAAGCGCAGGAATCCACACAGTGTCTATTAGTTGTCAGGCAATTCTTCATACAAGAGTGTCCTTAAATAGGCTGTGATTCCTATCTAGCTATCCCTAGCTAACTACACAGTCGGTGACCGGTCACACTTCTGTTTACTCACAAAAATAGCTTTCTTGAAATCACACAGTCCCAAACAGGAATGCCTCAAGATCTGGATTCCCCACTCTCCATCACCGCGCTGCTTCTTCTCAAACGCCCAGAAACTCTCTCTGAGGTAACTGTCCTGTTTCCAGAATCTTCTTGTCTTTTACTTCTGGGTGACCTCTGGTGGCTGAACCAAATTACTGCAACAACATTGTAATTATCCTGTCTATTACTCAAGGGTGACCTCTGGTGGCTGAACACAGTTACTGTATCAACACTGTTTATGATTTAAAAAAAAAACCCATCACCATTTTACACTCCACCCCACTTTCAATTTGGCGTCCCGACAAATGGCTTCTCACAACTCACACGCAACACATACTCATCAGGATTATATCGTATCGGAGGAATTCCGGCTGTGCTCCTCTCTGACCTCCGTAAGCCAGTACCTGTCGGGTTCAACGAAACATTTGTCGTATCTGGTGGAACAGTAACATCAGTGGGCATATCAGGAGTTTGCACTGTCGGACTCTGCATTTCTGAGAGGTCGCCATCACAGTCATCCCAACAGTAACACTCAACATTGCTCGGTTGCACCATCATTGGATCAGATGACTCAGGGGAACAGACAGGTGCGTCGGATATACACCGCTTTAACCAATTCCGATGCATCGTGCGACGAGGTCCGATACACCCCTCAGGGACCACAGTGTACACACTTCCTCCTGGGAACACCCTTTCCACTACTGTGTAAGGCGTATCCTCCCACCTGTCACTCAACTTCCCTTCTGGACGTGTAACCCGCACTAGCACCTTGTCACCCACCTGGAACTCATCCCCGTGCACTGGTTTTCGATCTCGGTGTGGATGATCCCGTACACGTTCTTTCACTATCTGATGGATCTCTCGCAGTTTTCTTCGGTGGTCCTGGACCCACTCACTGGCTGTACGATACTGCGGCTCATCCGGTACTGTCAGACTCAGCTCTCCAATTTCTCGTCCTGGCCGGCCGAACATCATCGCATAAGGCGTGAACCCTGTAGTGTTATGGACTCTGTTATTATAAGCCCACATAAGTTCAGGGAGAAACTCAGGCCATCGCCCCTTTTGCCTTTGTTCCAGCGTTCTCAGCATCTGGAGCAGCGTTCGGTTGAATCTCTCACAAGCTCCATTTCCCTGCGGGTGATAGGGCGTCGTCCGTGATTGCTGAATCCCATAGACCTGCAGCAACTCAGTCATGAGCTGACCCTGAAAACAGGTACCTTGGTCTGAATGCACTCTTTGGGGGCAGCCATACACCGGCATGAAATGTTTACAGATCGCCTCTGCTGCGGACTTAGCAGTTTGATCTTTAGTGGGAATGGCCACAGCAAATTTTGTGAAATGATCGGTCATGACCAGGCATGAGTGATGACCGCTGCTGGAGTACCCAATGGACAGATAATCCACCATTAATACTTCCAGCGGGGCAGACGTCACGATTGTCTGAACTGGAGCTCTCTGTTCTGGAGACTTATTCAATTCACAGGGTCGGCACTTAGCACACACCTCTCTCACGACTTCTTCCAAGCCAGGTGTGTACACAAATCGATGCAACCATCTATACGTCTTTTCAGGTCCAAAATGTGCACCCTGCGTATGAGCCTCTCGGGCAATGTCTGGAGCCATTGAGGCTGGGATCACCACCTGCCAACGGTACCCCAGCTCTGCCGCTATATAGATCCAGCGATACAGTACCCCTTCCGTTATGGCCAATCGATCCCACTGCCGTAGCAGTTTCTGCCCCTCTGCACCCAGCCGAGCTCTCACCCTTCTGTCGGGCCAGGACTTTTGACTCAGCCACTGCTTTACTCGTGACAGCTCGGAGTCTGCATCCTGTAAATCGGCCCACTCCTGACGAGTCTTTCCCAGCAAAGTGGCGACCTGTGTCGCCACCCCACTTAACCGTGCCACATCCACAAACACAGGTAATCGTCTCAGGTCAGGAATCTCGGTATCCTCAAGGTCTTCATCCACAACATGCCGGGGAGTACCACAAGTCACTCGTGACAGTGCATCGGCATTGGAGTTCTCTTTACCAGAACGGAACCGAATCCGGTAATTAAACTTGGACATCCGTGCTACCCACCTCTGCTCTAGGGCTCCGAGCCTGGCATTCTCTAGGTGTGCCAGCGGGTTATTGTCAGTCATCACAAAAATCTCAGAGCCAGCAAGGTACTCTGCAAATTTCTCAGTCATAGCCCACACCAAGGCCAACATCTCCAACTTAAATGAGCTATAATTATCTGGGTTTCGCTCGGTGTCTCGTAGAGACCGACTGGCATATGCAATAACCCGTTCACGCCCCTCCTGCTCTTGGGCTAACACAGCTCCCAGGCCATGGAGGCTCCCGTCAGTGTACAGAATGAAAGGTCGGTCAAAACGTGCATACGCCAACAAAGGTGCCTGCACAAGGGCATCCCGGATCTGATCGAATGCCTGTTGTTGTCGATCTGTCCATTGGATGGGTTGGTTCTTGGGCCCTCGCGCCGTCCCTCTCAACAGCTCATTCAGTGGCTCAGCCACTTTAGCAAAGTCTTTTACAAATCGGCGATAGTATCCGGCTAGACCGAGAAATGCCTGTACTTCTCTCCGGGTCTTGGGTCTGGGCCACCCTTGAATGGCCTCAATTTTACTCGGTGCTGGTTGCACACCCTCAGCCGACACTACATGCCCCAGGTACTCAATCTGCGTCCGGAACAGTTGACATTTTTTTGGCTTGATCTTAAGTCCATTGTCTCTCAGTCGGTGCAACACTTGTCGCAGCTTTTTCAGGTGATCATCGAATGAATTTCCGAATACGATTACATCATCCAGATAGATCAACACAGATTCAAAATTGTAGTCACCCAAGCAATACTCCATCAATCGCTGAAATGTTCCTGGGGCATTACCCAGTCCAAAGGGCATCCGATTAAACTCGAACAGACCCATCGGCAAGATGAATGCTGTCTTCTGCCGATCTCGAGCCGCCACGGGCACCTGCCAGTAGCCACTGGCTAAATCAAGCGTAGAGAAATACTTCGCCTTCCCTAGTGCGGACAAGGATTCCTCGATTCTTGGTAATGGATAAGAATCACGTACAGTATGTGCATTCAGCTTGCGGTAATCAACACAAAACCGTATGGACCCATCCTTCTTCCGTACCAACACGACTGGTGCGGCCCAAGGACTCTGACTCTGGCGGATCACCCCATTGTCTAGCATTTGCGCTATCATCCGCTTAACCTCTTGATAGAGGTTCGGCGGGATCTGACGATATCTCTCTCGAATCGGAGGGGTATCTCCTGTGGGTATTTCGTGTTCCACTGCCTTTGTGCAACCAAAGTCTTCATCATCCCTGGAGAAAGCAGCCTGATATTCCCACAGTGTATCCTCCAGCCTGCGCGCCTGCTCAAATGTTAACTGGGACTCATCCACCCCCATAATCTCCATGATCTTCCTGCCATTCCACGCAGGTGTGGGGGACTCTTCGGTTGTCATCTGCATTGACAGAGTCCAGGCAGTCCTGTGGTCTGCTCTTAGTGTAAACTGACTTTTGGGAATGACTCTCTCGCCGCACACATATACATCAGCCAGCTTGGTGCCTGCCGCCAGAGTCATCTCATGATCTTGCAGATTCAAGCACCTTATCGGTACACTTCCATATCGTACAACGGCCACTGTTCGGGCTACCATTAGACTATTAGTGTCTTCTGACCGACTGGTCGGTTCCAGAATCACCTCCACACCATTCAGTTTTCTGTGTGTCCCTACCGGCATCAATACAAGCTTCTCTTGACCCGGACCGATCACAACAGCAGACCCGCGTGGGACATACACCGCTCCCACTGCTCTTCCTTCTGCCGAACTCTTCTGAATGCCGCATGAACGGACCACCTGCTGTAGGACTCTCTGAGTGACTTTGTGGGGCGTCACCCGCTTCCAATAACGCGGACCATCACGTTCAAACAGAAGGGAATCCAGCTCTCTCAGGATGTTCATTCCCAGAACCACCGGAAGGTTTGGTCTCGCCTGCGTCGTCACGAGCACCACTCCCTTGGTCCCCAACTCCTGACCACACAGCTGTACCTTCATCCACGCAATGCCCGCCACTGGGATTTCCTCATTATTGGCAGCCTTTAGTTTTAATAAATGTCCCGACTCCGGTTTGACAGTCCCTTCGAAGTGCTCCTTAAAAAACTTCATTGGCATCGTAGTCACCTCCGACCCGGTATCCACCAGACATGCCACCTTCTTGCCTGCAAACTGCACCTCCAAAGTTGGACTGTCCTCAATCAGATCCTCAGAACAGACATTGGGCACTGATTTTCGTTCCTGCCCCGCCGTATGCCCAACTACAGCGAGGGCCTCTCTTTTACTGATGATGAAGCTTCATCTGCCAGCTTCCTCTGGCAGTCTCGCTGCAAATGACCAAATTCCCTGCATCGCCAGCATTGCACCGGTCTTCTTGCCAAACCTCTGGATGGCCAGGGTCTTATAGCAGTCGACATTTCCCTTGAGGCATAGGGTAACCGCCCATACAATGGAATAGAGGGGTTAGGCGGTGCCGGGTACATCGGAGGTGTTTCCCGAACCTGCATCTGCTGCATCTGCTCTGCCAGGCTTTCCACGGTTTTCTGTAAAGCTGCCAGCTGTGTCTGGATGGGATCTGGCCCCGGCCCTTGTGTATCAGCCACTTGCAGGTTACTCCTCTGCAGAACGGGCTTTACTTCTAAGGTCCGTGCTACTGCTTCTTCCTGAATTTCAGCATATGTAATACCAGGAATACTTCGAGCTTTCAGCAACAATTCACTCCTTAGTGTCTCACTTTGGATCCCCTCAATGAACTGATCCCGAAGAATGCTGTCAACCTCGGCCTCAGTACCCACAGTCACAGTTGACTTCCTTTTAACCTCCTGATGCAGCTCCTCCAATGCTATAGCATACTGGATCAGACTTTCTCCGTCTCTCTGGGTCCGAGCGAAAAACTGTACTCGCAGTTGCCCTGCCGCTGCCACGTGATCAAATGCATTTTTCAATATCCGAATGATGTCATCAACTGTTCTTCGCTTATCCTCGGATTTCAACAAGACAACTTTGCGGGCATCCCCCTCCAAAGCATTCAACGCGACTTCTGGCTGCAGTCGGGGGCTAACACCGAGCAAGGCAATGGCATTCTTTAACCTGCCTTCCCAATCACTGAGCAGCAGATTGTATCCATCAAATTTGGCCAGATGATTAAGCAGCGCTCCCGTGGCAGAGCAACCCACTAATCGATCTCTAACAGAAACAATGGGGAAAGGGGGGTGAATAACTACAGCAGGAGCGACAGCGCCTTCTGTTCCATCAGTAACATCCATAGCGAGCACCGTATCCTGCCGACTACGCCAAAATGTAACGACCGTTATGCCGGTCGCTGCTCGAGAACAGAATACGGCGCTGCTATGAATGACTCAGGGCACAATATGATATTAAACCAACTTTTCTTTATAACTATTGCAAAAAATGACAGAATTTCTCTCCCAACACAATATGGGCCACAACAGCCACAACTCACAGAATACAAGTTATACAGCCTGAGAGACCCCAAGTGCCAGCTTCACAGACAGGAATCAGACTACCCCACAACTGTACCACTCCCTCCCTTATCTGTAACGGGCCTACACGGGGTTATACTGTGCCTGTGACACGTGGTCCTCTCAGGAATACAATCTTACACCCGCCTCCCCCTAATTTACAATAAATCACGGGTACCCGGTTTTTCCCAACATATATATATATATATCTCACAGTATATACTCAGTGTATACGCAGTGTACTGTCTTATTATTGAGTGCTCAGAGTGTACTCTTTCACAATATATGCTTCAGCGGTAAATAACTGAATTTGTTACAGATGTCCAGCAGCGGATTAAATAGGTATTTGAGCCACCAAATCTTCTGATGCAGATCCAGATAAAGTTCACAAATAATTCCAGGAATATCCCACAGCCAGAATCGTGAAGCGCAGGAATCCACACAGTGTCTATTAGTTGTCAGGCAATTCTTCATACAAGAGTGTCCTTAAATAGGCTGTGATTCCTATCTAGCTATCCCTAGCTAACTACACAGTCGGTGACCGGTCACACTTCTCTGTTTACTCACAAAAATAGCTTTCTTGAAATCACACAGTCCCAAACAGGAATGCCTCAAGATCTGGATTCCCCACTCTCCATCACCGCGCTGCTTCTTCTCAAACGCCCAGAAACTCTCTCTGAGGTAACTGTCCTGTTTCCAGAATCTTCTTGTCTTTTACTTCTGGGTGACCTCTGGTGGCTGAACCAAATTACTGCAACAACATTGTAATTATCCTGTCTATTACTCAAGGGTGACCTCTGGTGGCTGAACACAGTTACTGTATCAACACTGTTTATGATTTAAAAAAAAAACCCATCACCATTTTACACTCATATAATGCACCCAATCCTAGTTTACATCCTTACCTGTGCTCAGTAAATGATCGGTTATTTAGTGTGTGTGTGTATAAAAAGAAACCCAGCACCCCAGACCTTCACTTGAACTGCAACTTGAGCTCTTGACAACATGCCAAAAATCCACCCTGCGATCAAAGCCTGGATTATCAAGAGGCTGAAGACCAGATCCACTGCAGAGGTGGCGGGCACCTTTAATGTCTGAAAAAGAGGTAACTGGCCGACAGCACAGCAGATGAGCGGATGCACGTCCTAGTTCCACTGGACCCCCATGGAAAATGTACATACCACATAAGAAATGAAGGACAGCATCCAATCCAGGTGAAAGTGTTCAAAAACGATTTCCTTTATTTGCCAAAATGCAACGTTTCAACCCACATGGGTCTTTATCAAGCTTGATAAAGACCCATGTGGGTTGAAACGTTGCATTTTGGCAAATAAAGGAAATCGTTTTTGAACACTTTCACCTGGATTGGATGCTGTCCTTAATTTCTTATGGGGCACCTTTAATGTGTCGCAGCATCAAGTACAAAGAATTAAAAAAAAGATTTGAAGAGACTGGAGATGTGTTGACTAGCCCTGGTCCGGCAGACCCCGCAAGACAACTGCTCAGGAGGAATGTTTGTTGGTTAGAAAATCCAAAGCAAGCCCCTCTTCCACAGCAGTAGAGCTCCAACAGGTCTGGTCGCCTCAAGTCCCTGTGTCAACTAGTAAAAGTTAAATTCACCACACGTGACATGCCGATCGTTAGCAAGGCGCGGGAGCGCCGCTTGTCATAACAGACACTGCAGGTCCACACTACTGGACAGGATCTTCCATAGGCGGACATTTAGATTACAATAGAGCTTATATTGCACCGCTGGGACTTTCCGCCTTCTCTGTATATCACTATTTTAGCTGGAACAAGCGATTACGTGACAAAGGCTCTGGTTGAGCCGAAACGTTGTATATAAAAAATCACAGATGCTGTAATATTCTGTTACGCTCCCAGTTTATGTATAATAAATTTATACCAGACTTTGCATAAGAAACCTAGAGAGAGTGCAGTGAATTTAACTTTTACTGTTATTCTGGGCCATTGGTCCGTTACACCAGCACCTCGCCATATTAAGGCTGAGTGCACACCTAAACCTTTACCTGTGTCAACTAGAACAGTTTGTAGGATTCTGTCTCAAAATGGCCTCCATGGTCGAATCAGTGCCAAGAAGCCAGCACTAAACAAAAGGCAAATAAAAAACCGTGTGGCATTTGCAAACTCCCACAGCCTGCTAAATAGATGGACCTGGAAAAGTGGCAGAAGGTGGATTTCTCTTCAGTAGAATTACACCACAGCTGCCACAAACACTGCAGGAGACTTACTGGAGCCAGTATGGATCCAAAATACACCCAGAAGACAGTTAAATTTGGTGGTTGAAAGATCATGGTCTGGGGTTACATTCAGTATGGGGGTGTGCGAAACATTTGCAAGGTGGAAGGCAATATCAATAGCCTAAAATATCAAGAAGTATTAGCTTCCTCTTATATTCCAAATCATAAAAGGGGACACATTCTGCAGCAGGATGGTGCTCCATCTCATACATCCATCTCTACAACAAAGTCCCTCCAGGCAAAAAAGACCAAGGTGCTCAAGGACTGGCCAGCCCAGTCACCAGACATGAACATCATTGAGCATGTTTGGGGAAGGATGAAAGAGGAAGCTTGGAAGACAAAGCCAAAGAATCTAGATGAGCACCACAACTTCATTCACCAATGTCATGCAACATATATTTGTATTTTAAGTTAATTATTTGTCTGTGGGCAACAAAAATTTTGTCTTGCCAAAATCTGACCATTCTGTGTCCACTAACTGATCAATATTTCTGCTTTGATAGCAATTTATTTTCTTAACCTAAATCACATTTTGGAGGGTTCCAGCTTTCAAAAGAATAACTTATACAACCAATGGATGAATTTAACATCAGGTTATAAGCTTTTATTTACATAACATGGAAAAGAGACATAACTTCTGTCAGGGAGTATATGGTGGCATCATTGGTCTTTGTATAGAATGTAGTTTCATGTAAAGGTAATGGTGATATTATAATGTTATGTATTCTCTGTGTAGTGGTGATAGTACTAGGCACTGTGTAGCTGTATTGTTGTGTGTATGTTTGTAAGTAAGCTCCGTTATGGCACCATATCTAAGCAGTAAGCTTGGTTCTGGTACTCTATCAATGTAGTAATCCAGATTATGGTACTGTATGTATGTCGTAATCTCAGTTCTGCTCCAGTTTCTATGTAGCAGACTTGGTTCCATGTAGTAGACTTATTAAGCTCGGTTCTGCTCCCTTATCTCTGTAGTAAGCTCGGTTCTGCTCCCATATCTCTGTAGTAAGCTCGGTTCTGCTCCCTTATCTCTGTAGTATGCTAGGTTCTGCTCCCATATCTCTGTAGTAAGTTTGGTTCTGCTCCCATATCTCTGTAGTAAGGTCGATTCTGTTCCCATATCTCTGCAATAAGCTCGGCTCTGCTCCCATATCTCTGTAGTAAGCTCGGTTCTGTTCCCATATCTCTGTAGTAAGCTCGTTTCTACTTCCTTATCTCTGTAGTAAGCTCGTTTCTGCTCCCATATCTCTGTAGTAAGCTCGGTTCTGTTCCCCTATCTCTGTAGCAAGCTTGGTTCTGCTCCCTTATCTCTGTAGTAAGCTCGTTTCTGCTGCCATATCTCTGTAGTAAGCCCCGTTCTGCTCCCATATCTCTGCAGTAAGCTTGGTTCTGCTCCCATATCCTTGCTGTTAGCTCGGTTCTGCTCCCATATCTCTGTAGTAAGCTCGGTTCTGCTCCCATATCTTTGCAGTAAGCTCGGTTTGGCTCCCATATCTCTGAATCTAGTAAGTTCGGTTCTGCTCCCATATCTCTATAATAGGCTCTGTTCTGCTCCCATATCTCTGTAGTAAGCTCCGTTCTGTTCCCATATCTGTGTACCAGCCTGTTTTTAAAGCCTGTTCTCTCTGCTACTTTAATGCAGTGGCCAGATATAAGCAGGGAAAAGGAGGGCCACCGCAACTCGAGGGCCACTGCCTTGTGATTGCCCCCCAGGCTGAAAATTGCCAGCCAGCCCCTGCCTCCATGGATCGCAGGACTCTGCTGTGCTGGTTGCCATGGTAAGCGTGTGTATGAGGTGTATGGAGCGGAGCCGGGCGTGTATGAGGTGTATGGAGCGGAGCCGGGCGTGTATGAGGTGTATGGAGCGGAGCCGGGCGTGTTTGAGGTGTATGGAGCAGAGCCGTGTGTGTATGAGGTGTACGGAGCGGAGCCGGGCATGTATGAGGTGTATGGAGCGGAGCCGTGTGTATATGAGGTGTATGGAGCGGACCCGTGTGTGTATGAGGTGTATGGAGCGGAGCTGGGCATATATGAGGTGTATGGAGCGGAGCCGGGCATGTATGAGGTGTATGGAATGGAGCCGGGCGTGTATGAGGTGTATGGAGCAGAGCCGTGTGTGTATGAGGTGTATGGAGCGGAGCCATGTGTATATGAGGTGTATGGAGCGGAGACGCGTGTGTATGAGGTGTACGGAGTGGAGCCAGGCGTGTATGAGGCGTATGGAGCAGAGTTGTGTGTGTATGAGGTGTACAGAGCGGAGCCTGGTGTGTATGAGGTGTACGGAGCGGAGCCGGGTATGTATGAGCTGTATGGAGCAGAGCCATGTGTGTATGAGGTGTACGGAGTGGAGCTGAATGTGTAGGAGGTGTACGGAGCGGAGCCGTGTGTATATCAAGTGTATGGAGCGGAGCCGCGCGTGTATGAGGTGTACGGAGCGGAGCCGGGTAGGTATGAGGTGTATGGAGCGGAGCCGTGTGTGTCTGAGGTGTACGGAGCAGAGCCTGGTGTGTATGAGGTGTACGGAGCGGAGCCGGGTATGTATGAGGTGTATGGAGCAGAGCCATGTGTGTATGAGGTGTACGGAGCGGAGCCGTGTATGTATGAGGTGTATGGAGCGGAGCCGTATGTGTATGAGGTGTACAGAGCGGAGCCGTGTGTGTATGAGGTGTACGGAGTGGAGCCGTGTGTATATGAGGTGTATGGAGCGGAGCCGTGTGTGTATGAAGTGTACGGAGCGGAGCCGGGTATGTATGAGGTGTATGGAGCGGAGCCGTGTGTGTATGAGGTGTACGGAGCAGAGCCTGGTGTGTATGAGGTGTATGGAGCAGAGCCATGTGTGTATGAGGTGTACGGAGCAGAGCCGCATGTGTATGAGGTGTACGGAGTGGAGCCGTGTGTGTATGAGGTGTACGGAGTGGAGCCGTGTGTGTATGAGGTGTACGGAGCGGAGCCGGGTATGTATGAGGTGTACGGAGCAGAGCCTGGTGTGTATGAGGTGTACGGAGCAGAGCCTGGTGTGTATGAGGTGTATGGAGCAGAGCCTGGTGTGTATGAGGTGTATGGAGCAGAGCCGCATGTGTATAAGGTGTACGGAGTGGAGCCGTGTGTGTATGAGGTGTACGGAGCGGAGCCGGGTGTATATGAGGTGTATGGAGCGGAGCTGTGTGTGTATGAGGTGTATGGAGCGGAGCCGCGTGTGTATGAGGTGTATGGAGCGGAGCTGAATGTGTACGAGGTGTATGGAGCGGAGCCGTGTTTGTATGAGGTGTATGGAGCGGAGCCTTGTGTGTTTGAGGTGTATGGAGCGGAGCCGTGTGTGTATGAGGTGTACGGAGCGGAGCCGCATGTGTATGAGGTGTACGGAGTGGAGCTGGGTGTGTATGAGGTGTATGGAGCGGAACCGAGTGTATATGAGGTGTATGGAGCGGAGCCGCCTGTGTATGAGGTGTATGGAGAGGAGCCTGGTGTGTATGAGGTGTATGGAGCAGAGACTGAGGTGTATGGAGCAGAGCCGCATGTGTATAAGGTGTACGGAGTGGAGCCTTGTGTGTATGAGGTGTATGGAGTGGAGCTGTGTGTGTATGAGGTGTATGGAGAGGAGCCGCGTGTGTATGATGTGTACAGAGCGGAGCCATGTGTGTATGAGGTGTACGGAGCAGAGCCGGGTGTGTATGAGGTGTATGGAGCGGAGCCGTGTGTGTATGAGGTGTACGGAGGGGAGCCAGGTGTGTATGAGGTGTACGGAGCAGAGCCGGGTGTGTACGAGGTGTACGGAGCGGAGCTGGGCGTGTATGAGGTGTATGGAGCGGAGCCGTGTGTATGAGGTGTATGGAGCGGATCCGCGTGTGCATGAGGTGTACGGAGCGGAGCCGCGTGTGTATAAGGTGTACGGAGCGGAGCTGGGTGTGTATGAGGTGTACAGAGTGGAACCGCGTGTGTATGAGGTGTACGGAGTGGAGCTGAATGTGTACGAGGTGTATGGAGCGGAGCCGTGTGTGTATGAGGTGTATGGAGCGGAGCCGCGTGTGTTTGAGGTGTACAGAGAGGAGCCGTGTGTGTATGAGGTGTACGGAGCAGAGCCGAGTGTGTATGACGTGTATGGAGAGGAGCCATGTGTGTATGAGGTGTATGGAGCGGAGCCACGTGTGTATGAGGTGTACGTGGCGGAGCCGCAGGTGTATGAGGTGTACGGAGTGGAGCCGCGTGTGTATGAGGTGTACGGAGCGGAGCCTGGTGTGTTTGAGGTGTATGGAGCGGAACCGTGTGTGTATGATGTGTACGGAGCGGAGCCGTGTGTGTATGAGGTGTACGGAGCAGAGCCGGGTGTGCATGAGGTGTATGGAGCGGAGCCGTGTGTGTATGAGGTGTACAGAGGGGAGCCAGGTGTGTATGAGGTGTATGGAGTGGAGCCGTGTGTGTATGAGGTGTACGGAGCGGAGCTGGGCGTGTATGAGGTGTATGGAGCGGAGCCGTGTGTATGAGGTGTATGGAACGGATCCGCGTGTGCATGAGGTTTACGGAGCGGAGCCGCGTGTCTATAAGGTGTACGGAGCGGAGCTGGGTGTGTATGAGGTTTACAGAGTGGAACCGCGTGTGTATGAGGTGTACGGAGCGGAGCTGAATGTGTACGAGGTGTATGGAGCGGAGCCGTGTGTGTATGAGGTGTATGGAGCGGAGCCGCGTGTGTTTGAGGTGTACAGAGCGGAGCCGTGTGTGTATGAGGTGTACGGAGCGGAGCCGAGTGTGTATGAGGTGTATGGAGCGGAGCCATGTGTGTATGAGGTGTACGGAGCGGAGCCGCAGGTGTATGAGGTGTACGGAGTGGAGCCGCGTGTATATGAGGTGTACGGAGCGGAGCCTGGTGTGTTTGAGGTGTACGGAGCGGAGCCTGGTGTGTTTGAGGTGTATGGAGCGGAGCCAGGTGTGTTTGAGGTGTACGGAGCGGAGCCTGGTGTGTTTGAGGTGTATGGAGCGGAACCGTGTGTGTATGAGGTGTACGGAGAGGAGCCGTGTGTATATGAGGTGTACGGAGTGGAGCCGTGTGTGTATGAGGTGTACAGAGCGGAGCTGGGTGTGTATGAGGTGTACGGAGTGGAGCCGCGTGTGTATGAGGTATGCGGAGCGGAGCCGGGTGTGTGTGAGGTGTATGGAGCAGAGCCGTGTGTGTATGAGGTGTGTTGTAATTTGCTTTTTGCTCCCTCTAGTGGTTACTAGTTTTTTGACTCTGGTTTTTCTGTCATTCCTTTTATCCGCACCTGGGTCGTTAGTTAGGGGTGTTGCTATATAAGCTCCCTGGACCTTCAGTTCTATGCCTGGCAACGTAGTTATCAGAGCTAGTCTGCTGTGCTCTTGTCTACTGATCCTGGTTCCAGTTATATCAGCTAAGGGCCCCTTCACACTGTGCAATCAAAGTCTGAACGAGCGTTCGATTTGTGACGTTTATCCGTCCTCGTTCCGAGGTTGCAAAGTGTGACATGGCGTTACGATCTGCGACGCAGCCCAGCATCGTACGATGTGAAAGAAAGAGCAGAACTTTCTTTCGTCGTAAATGTCTCGCTGTGGCGGTCGAAATCGTAGTATGTGACGGCGGTCATACGAGCTCGTAATGCGACTACGTGGGTTGGGCTTCCGCATACCTGTCTCCTGATTGGGCGTGACGTTTTAGCATGCCCATGCTGGTAATACGTCACGCTCGGAGTCGTAGGACTATGGCGGTGTGAAGGGTAGCGTACGATTGCGACGCGTGACGTTCACATCGCAACTACGTCAGAAAAAGCGTTAACATCGTAGAGTGTGACCGCTGGCTACGAGCTCGTACTGCGATGTCGAATATGACGCAAATGCGTCGTAATCGTAGCAGAATCGACCAGTGTGAAGGGGCCCTAAGTCTGCCTTTTGCTTTTTGCTATTTGTTTTGGTTTTGTATTTTTGTCCAGCTTGTTCCAAATCTATATCCTGACCTTTGCTGGAAGCTCTAGGGGGGCTGGTGTTCTCCCCCCGGACCGTTAGACGGTTCGGGGGTTCTTGAATTTCCAGTGTGGATTTTAATAGGGTTTTCTGTTGACCATATAAGTTACCTTTCTTTATTCTGCTATCAGTAAGCGGGCCTCTCTGTGCTAAACCTGGTTCATTTCTGTGTTTGTCATTTCCTCTTACCTCACCGTCATTATTTGTGGGGGGCTTCTATCCAGCTTTGGGGTCCCCTTCTCTGGAGGCAAGAAAGGTCTTTGTTTTCCTCTACTAGGGGTAGCTAGATTCTCCGGCTGGCGCGTGTCATCTAGAATCAACGTAGGAATGATCCCCGGCTACTTCTAGTGTTGGCGTTAGGAGTAGATATATGGTCAACCCAGTTACCACTGCCCTATGAGCTGGATTTTTGTATTCTGCAGACTTCCACGTTCCTCTGAGACCCTCGCCATTGGGGTCATAACAGTTTGCCAGGCCAGTATTAAATGTTTAATGCATTGCAGAAGAGGGATTATAAGAAAGAAGATTCTGAGTTTTTTTTTTTTTCTCCTTCCCCTTTACCTCAGAGTGGCTATGCTTGCTGCAGACATGAATGTCCAGACCTTGATTACAAGTGTGGACCAGCTGGCTACTCGTGTGCAGGGCATACAAGACTATGTTATCAGAAATCCTAGGTCAGAACCTAAAATACCGATTCCTGAACTGTTTTCCGGAGACAGGTTTAAGTTTAGGAATTTCAGGAATAATTGTAAATTGTTTTTGTCCCTGAGACCCTGTTCATCTGGAGATTCTGCTCAGCAAGTAAAAATTGTTATTTCGTTCTTACGGGGCGACCCTCAGGATTGGGCTTTTTCGCTGGCGCCAGGAGATCCGGCATTGGCTGATCTTGATGCGTTTTTTCTGGCGCTCGGTTTACTTTATGAGGAACCCAATCTTGAGATTCAGGCAGAAAAGGCCTTGCTGGCTATGTCTCAGGGGCAGGACGAGGCTGAAGTGTATTGCCAAAAATTTCGGAAATGGTCCGTGCTGACACATTGGAACGAGTGTGCACTGGCCGCTAATTTTAGAAATGGCCTTTCTGAAGCCATTAAGAATGTTATGGTGGGTTTTCCCATTCCCACAGGTCTGAATGATACTATGGCACTGGCTATTCAAATTGACCGGCGGTTGCGGGAGCGCAAAACCGCAAATTCCCTCATGGTGTTGTCTGAACAGACACCTAATTCGGTGCAATGTGATAGAAAAACCGCAAATTCCCTCATGGTGTTGTCTGAACAGACACCTGATTTAATGCAATGTGATAGAATCCTGACTAGAAATGAGCGGAAAATTCATAGACGCCGGAATGGCTTGTGCTACTACTGTGGTGATTCTACACATGTTATCTCAGCATGCTCTAAACGTATAGCTAAGGTTGTTAGTCCTGTCACCGTTGGTAATTTGCAACCTAAATTTATTCTGTCTGTAACTTTGATTTGCTCACTGTCATCTTATCCTGTCATGGCGTTTGTAGATTCAGGTGCTGCCCTGAGTCTCATGGATCTCTCATTTGCTAAGCGCTGTGGTTTTACTCTTGAACCATTAGAAAATCCTATTCCTCTTAGGGGTATTGATGCTACACCATTGGCAGCAAATAAACCGCAGTATTGGACACAGGTTACCATGTGCATGACTCCTGAACACCGCGAGGTGATACGTTTCCTGGTTTTACATAAAATGCATGATTTGGTTGTTTTAGGGCTGCCATGGTTACAGACCCATAATCCAGTCCTGGACTGGAAGGCTATGTCAGTCTCAAGTTGGGGCTGTCGTGGTATTCATGGGGATTCCCTGCCTGTGTCTATTGCTTCCTCTACGCCTTCGGAAGTTCCGGAGTATTTGTCTGATTATCAGGATGTCTTCAGTGAGTCTGAGTCCAGTGCACTGCCTCCTCATAGGGACTGTGACTGTGCTATAGATTTGATCCCAGGCAGTAAATTTCCTAAGGGAAGACTGTTTAATCTGTCGATACCTGAACATACCGCTATGCGTTCATATATCAAGGAGTCTCTGGAGAAAGGACATATTCGTCCGTCTTCTTCCCCTCTTGGTGCGGGATTCTTTTTTGTGGCAAAAAAGGACGGATCTTTGAGACCTTGTATTGATTATCGGCTTTTAAATAAGATCACTGTCAAGTTTCAGTATCCTTTACCGCTGTTGTCTGACTTGTTTGCCCGGATTAAGGGTGCCAAGTGGTTCACCAAGATAGACCTTCGTGGTGCGTACAACCTTGTGCGCATTAGGCAGGGTGATGAATGGAAAACCGCATTCAATACGCCCGAAGGTCATTTTGAGTACTTGGTGATGCCTTTTGGGCTCTCCAATGCGCCTTCAGTTTTTCAGTCCTTTATGCATGACATTTTCCGGAAGTATCTGGATAAATTTTTGATTGTTTATCTGGATGATATTTTGGTTTTTTCTGATAATTGGGATTCGCATGTGGAGCAGGTCAGGTTGGTCTTTAAAATTTTGCGTGAAAATTCTTTGTTTGTCAAGGGCTCAAAGTGTCTCTTTGGTGTACAGAAGGTTCCCTTTTTGGGGTTCATTTTTTCCCCTTCTGCTGTGGAGATGGACCCAGTCAAGGTCCGAGCTATTCTTGATTGGACTCAGCCCTCGTCAGTTAAGAGTCTTCAGAAGTTCTTGGGCTTCGCTAACTTCTACCGTCGTTTTATCGCTAATTTTTCTAGCATTGTGAAACCTTTGACGGATATGACCAAGAAGGGCTCCGATGTAGCTAACTGGGCTCCTGCTGCCGTGGAGGCTTTCCAGGAGTTGAAACGCCGGTTTACTTCGGCGCCTGTTTTCTGCCAGCCCGATGTCTCACTTCCCTTTCAGGTTGAGGTGGATGCTTCGGAGATTGGGGCAGGGGCCGTTTTGTCGCAGAGAGGCCCTGGTTGCTCTGTTATGAAACCTTGTGCCTTTTTCTCTAGGAAGTTTTCGCCTGCCGAGCGAAATTATGATGTGGGCAATCGGGAGTTGTTGGCCATGAAATGGGCATTTGAGGAGTGGCGTCATTGGCTCGAGGGTGCTAAGCATCGTGTGGTGGTCTTGACTGATCACAAAAATCTGATGTATCTCGAGTCTGCTAAACGCCTTAATCCGAGACAGGCCCGCTGGTCATTGTTTTTCTCCCGCTTTGATTTTGTTGTCTCGTATTTACCAGGTTCAAAGAATGTGAAGGCCGATGCTCTTTCTAGGAGCTTTGTGCCTGATGCTCCTGGAGTCGCTGATCCTGTTGGTATTCTTAAAGATGGAGTTATCTTGTCAGCTATTTCTCCGGATCTGCGACGTGTGTTGCAGAGATTTCAGGCTGATAGGCCTGAGTCTTGTCCACCTGACAGACTGTTTGTCCCGGATAAGTGGACCAGCAGAGTCATTTCCGAGGTTCATTCCTCGGTGTTGGCAGGTCACCCGGGAATTTTTGGCACCAGAGATCTGGTGGCCAGGTCCTTTTGGTGGCCTTCCTTGTCAAGGGATGTGCGGTCATTTGTGCAGTCCTGTGGGACTTGTGCTCGAGCTAAGCCTTGCTGTTCTCGTGCCAGCGGTTTGCTCTTGCCCTTGCCTGTCCCGAAGAGACCTTGGACACATATCTCCATGGATTTCATTTCTGATCTTCCGCTATCTCAGGGCATGTCCGTTATCTGGGTGATATGTGATCGCTTTTCCAAGATGGTCCATTTGGTTCCTTTGCCTAAGCTGCCTTCCTCTTCCGATCTGGTTCCTGTGTTTTTTCAGAACGTGGTTCGTTTGCACGGCATCCCTGAGAATATTGTGTCAGACAGAGGATCCCAGTTCGTTTCCAGGTTCTGGCGATCCTTTTGTAGTAGGATGGGCATTGATTTGTCGTTTTCGTCTGCTTTCCATCCTCAGACTAATGGACAGACGGAGCGAACTAATCAGACTTTGGAGGCTTATTTGAGGTGTTTTGTCTCTGCTGATCAGGACGATTGGGTGACATTCTTGCCGTTGGCTGAGTTTGCCCTTAATAATCGGGCTAGTTCCGCCACCTTGGTTTCGCCTTTTTTCTGCAACTCTGGTTTCCATCCTCGTTTTTCTTCGGGTCATGTGGAGCCTTCTGACTGTCCTGGGGTGGATTCTGTGGTGGATAGGTTGCAGCAGATCTGGAATCATGTGGTGGACAACTTGAAGTTGTCACAGGAGAAGGCTCAGCGCTTTGCCAACCGCCGCCGCGGTGTGGGTCCCCGACTACGCGTTGGGGATTTGGTATGGCTTTCTTCCCGCTTTGTTCCTATGAAGGTCTCCTCTCCTAAATTTAAACCTCGTTTTATTGGGCCTTACAAGATATTGGAAATCCTTAATCCTGTATCTTTTCGTCTGGATCTTCCTGTGTCGTTTGCTATTCACAATGTATTTCATAGGTCCTTGTTGCGGCGGTACATTGTGCCTGTAGTTCCTTCTGCTGAGCCTCCTGCTCCGGTGTTGGTTGAGGGCGAGTTGGAGTACGTGGTGGAGAAGATCTTGGATTCTCGCCTCTCCAGGCGGAGGCTTCAGTACCTGGTCAAGTGGAAGGGCTATGGTCAGGAGGATAATTCCTGGGTGGTCGCCTCTGATGTTCATGCGGCCGATTTAGTTCGTGCCTTTCATGCCGCTCATCCTGATCGCCCTGGTGGTCGTGGTGAGGGTTCGGTGACCCCTCACTAAGGGGGGGGTACTGTTGTAATTTGCTTTTTGCTCCCTCTAGTGGTTACTAGTTTTTTGACTCTGGTTTTTCTGTCATTCCTTTTATCCGCACCTGGGTCGTTAGTTAGGGGTGTTGCTATATAAGCTCCCTGGACCTTCAGTTCTTTGCCTGGCAACGTAGTTATCAGAGCTAGTCTGCTGTGCTCTTGTCTACTGATCCTGGTTCCAGTTATATCAGCTAAGTCTGCCTTTTGCTTTTTGCTATTTGTTTTGGTTTTGTATTTTTGTCCAGCTTGTTCCAAATCTATATCCTGACCTTTGCTGGAAGCTCTAGGGGGGCTGGTGTTCTCCCCCCGGACCGTTAGACGGTTCGGGGGTTCTTGAATTTCCAGTGTGGATTTTGATAGGGTTTTTGTTGACCATATAAGTTACCTTTCTTTATTCTGCTATTAGTAAGCGGGCCTCTCTGTGCTAAACCTGGTTCATTTCTGTGTTTGTCATTTCCTCTTACCTCACCGTCATTATTTGTGGGGGGCTTCTATCCAGCTTTGGGGTCCCCTTCTCTGGAGGCAAGAAAGGTCTTTGTTTTCCTCTACTAGGGGTAGCTAGATTCTCCGGCTGGCGCGTGTCATCTAGAATCAACGTAGGAATGATCCCCGGCTACTTCTAGTGTTGGCGTTAGGAGTAGATATATGGTCAACCCAGTTACCACTGCCCTATGAGCTGGATTTTTGTATTCTGCAGACTTCCACGTTCCTCTGAGACCCTCGCCATTGGGGTCATAACAGAGGTGTATGGAGCGGAGCCATGTGTGTATGAGGTGTAAGGAGCGGAGCCGCGTGTGTATGAGGTGTACGGAGCGGAGCCGCGTGTGTATGAGGTGTGCGGAGCAGAGCCGCGTGTGTATGAGGTGTACGGAGCGGAGCCGTGTGTGTATGAGGTGTACGGAGCGGAGCCGGGTGTGTATGAGGTGTACGGAGTGGAGCCGCATGTGTATGAGGTGTACGGAGCGGAGCCGTGTGTGTATGAGGTGTACGGAGCAGAGCCGGGTGTTTATGAGGTGTACGGTGCGGAGCCGGGTGTTTATGAGGTGTACGGAGCAGAGCCGGGTGTGTATGAGGTGTACGGAGCGGAGCCGTGTGCGTATGAGGTGTATGGAGCGGAGCTGCATGTGTATGAGGTGTGCGAGGTGTTTGGAGCAGAGCAGCGTGTGTAGGAGTAACTATGTGTGGCCATTATACAGTATGGAGCATCATGTGAGGCCATTATACAGTATGGAGCATCATGTGTGACCATTATACAGTAAGGAACATCATGTGTGGCCATTATACAGTATGGAGCATCATGTGAGGCCATTATACAGTATGGAGCATCATGTGTGACCATTATACAGTATGGAGCACTGTGTGGCCATTATACAGTATGGAGCATCATGTGTGACCATTATACAGTATGGAGCATCATGTGTGACCATTATACAGTATGGAGCACTGTGTGGCCATTATACAGTATGGAGCATCATGTGTGGCCATTATTCAGTATGGAGCACTGTGTGGCCATTATACAGTAAGGAATATCATGTGTGGCCATTATACAGTATGGAGCACTGTGTGGCCATTATACAGTATGGAGCATCATGTGTGACCATTATACAGTATGGAGCATCATGTGTGCCCATTATACAGTATAGAGCACTGTGTGGCCATTATACAGTATGGAGCATCATGTGTTGCCATTATACAGTATGGAGCATCATGTGTGGCCATTAAACAGTATGGAGCATCATGTGTGGCCATTATACAGTATGGAGCATCATGTGTGACCATTATACAGTATGGAGCATCATGTGTGACCATTATACAGTATGGAGCACTGTGTGGCCATTATACAGTATGGAGCATCATGTGTGGCCATTATTCAGTATGGAGCACTGTGTGGCCATTACAGGTCCTTCTCAAAAAATTAGCATATAGTGTTAAATTTCATTATTTACCATAATGTAATGATTACAATTAAACTTTCATATATTATAGATTCATTATCCACCAACTGAAATTTGTCAGGTCTTTTATTGTTTTAATACTGATGATTTTGGCCTACAGCTCCTGATAACCCAAAAAACCTGTCTCAATAAATTAGCATATTTCAACCGTCCAATCAAATAAAAGTGTTTCTTAATAACAAACAAAAAAACCATCAAATAATAATGTTCATTTATGCACTCAATACTTGGTCGGGAATCCTTTGGCAGAAATGACTGCTTCAATGCGGCGTGGCATGGAGGCAATCAGCCTGTGACACTGCTGAGATGTTATGGAGGCCCAGGATGCTTCAATAGCGGCCTTAAGCTCATCCAGAGTGTTGGGTCTTGCGTCTCTCAACTTTCTCTTCACAATATCCCACAGATTCTCTATGGGGTTCAGGTCAGGAGAGTTGGCAGGCCAATTGAGCACAGTAATACCATGGTCAGTAAACCATTTACCAGAGGTTTTGGCACTGTGAGCAGGTGCCAGGAAGCATGAAGTGCTCCAAAATCTCCTGATAGCTAGCTGCATTGACCCTGCCCTTGATGAAACACAGTGGACCAACACCAGCAGCTGACATGGCACCCCACACCATCACTGACTGGGTACTTGACACTGGACTTCAGGCATTTTGGCATTTCCTTCTCCCCAGTCTTCCTCCAGACTCTGGCACCTTGATTTCCGAATGACATGCAAAATTTGCTTTCATCAGAAAAAAGTACTTGGGACCACTTAGCAACAGTCCAGTGCTGCTTCTCTGTAGCCCAGGTCAGGCGCTTCTGCCGCTGTTTATGGTTCAAAAGTGGCTTTACCTGGGGAATGCGGCACCTGTAGCCCATTTCCTGCACACGCCTGTGCACGGTGGCTCTGGATGTTTCCACACCAGACTCAGTCCACTGCTTCCTCAGGTTCCCCAAGGTCTGGAATCGGTCCTTCTCCACAATCTTCCTCAGGGTCCGGTCACCTCTTCTCGTTGTACAGCGTTTTCTGCCACATTGTTTCCTTCCAACAGACTTACCATTGAGGTGCCTTGATACAGCACTCTGGGAACAGCCTATTTGTTGAGAAATTTCTTTCTGGGTCTTACCCTCTTGCTTGAGGGTGTCAATGATGGCCTTCTTGACATCTGTCAGGTCGCTAGTCTTACCCATGATGGGGGTTTTGAGTAATGAACCAGGCAGGGAGTTTTTAAAAGCCTCAGGTATCTTTAGCATGTGTTTAGAGTTAATTAGTTGATTCAGAAGATTAGGGTAATAGGTCGTTTAGAGAACCTTTTCTTGATATGCTAATTTATTGAGACAGGTTTTTTGGGTTATCAGGAGTTGTATGCCAAAATCATCAGTATTAAAACAATAAAAGACCTGACAAATTTCAGTTGGTGGATAATGAATCTATAATATATGAAAGTTTAATTGTAATCATTACATTATTGTCATGATCTCCATGGCCAGAGAACTAGCATAAGCCTCAATAGGAACAAGCTCTTGGAAGATGTAACTGTACTGACCATGAACTAAACCTACCGCATCATCTAGAAGTAGCCAGGTAGCATGTCCTACTTTTTATCCCTATATGCCCAGCGCCGGCCGGAGAACTAAATAATGCTAGCAGAGGGAAATATAAGACCTGACTCACCTCTAGAGAAATGCCCAAAAAGGAGACAGAAGCCCCCCACATATATTGGCGGTGATATGAGATGAAACAACAAACGCAGCAGGAAAATAGTTTTAGCAAATTTGAGGTCCGCTTTCTAGATAGCAGAAGACAGAAAGCATACTTTCATGGTCAGTAGAAAACCCTAACAAAACACATCCAGAAATTACTTTAGGACTCTGGCATTAACTCATAATACCAGAGTGGCAATTCCTGATCAACAAGAGCTTTCCAGACACAGTAACGAAACTGCAGCTGTGAACTGGAACCAAAATACAAAAACAAAACATGGACGAATGTCCAACTTATCTAGTAGATGTCTGGGAGCAGGAACAAGCACAGAGAGGCTTCTGATAACATTGTTGACCGGCAAGCATCTAACAGAGAAGCCAGGTTATATAGCGACACCCAGATCTAATCAGAACAGGTGAACAGGGAAGATGATGTCACAAGTTCAATTCCACCAGTAGCCACCGGGGGAGCCCAGAATCCAAATTCACAACAGTACCCCCCCCTCAAGGAGGGGGCACCGAACCCTCACCAGAACCACCAGGGCGATCAGGATGGGCCCTATGAAAGGCACGAACCAGATCAGAGGCATGAACATCAGATGCAGTGACCCAAGAATTATCCTCCTGGCCGTATCCCTTCCACTTGACCAGATACTGGAGTCTCCGTCTGGAAACACGGGAGTCTAGGATTTTTTCCACAACGTACTCCAACTCACCCTCAACCAACACCGGAGCAGGAGGCTCAACGGAAGGCACAACCGGTGCCTCATACCTGCGCAATAACGACCGATGAAAAACGTTATGAATAGAAAAGGATGCAGGGAGGTCCAAACGGAAGGAAACAGGGTTAAGAATCTCCAATATTTTATACGGACCGATGAACCGAGGCTTAAACTTAGGAGATGAGACCCTCATAGGGACAAAACGAGAAGACAACCACACCAAATCTCCAACACAAAGCCGAGGACCAACACGACGGTGACGGTTGGCAAAAAGCTGAGTCTTCTCCTGGGACAACTTTAAATTGTCCATCACCTGCCCCCAGATATGATGCAATCTCTCCACCACCGCATCCACTCCAGGACAATCCGAGGATTCCATCTGACCGGAGGAAAATCGAGGGTGGAACCCCGAATTACAGAAAAACGGGGACACCAAAGTGGCAGAGCTGGCCCGATTATTGAGGGCGAACTCCGCCAATGGCAAAAAAGCAACCCAATCATCCTGGTCAGCAGACACAAAACACCTCAGATATGTCTCCAGGGTCTGATTAGTCCGCTCGGTCTGGCCATTAGTCTGAGGGTGAAAAGCAGACGAAAAAGACAAATCTATGCCCATCCTAGCACAGAATGCCCGCCAAAATCTAGACACAAATTGGGTTCCTCTGTCAGAAACGATATTCTCAGGAATACCATGCAAACGAACAACATTTTGAAAAAACAGGGGCACCAACTCGGAAGAAGAAGGCAATTTGGGCAGGGGAACCAAATGGACCATCTTAGAAAAACGGTCACACACCACCCAGATGACAGACATCTTCTGAGAAACAGGCAGATCTGAAATAAAATCCATCGAGATGTGTGTCCAAGGCCTCTTAGGAATAGGCAAGGGCAACAATAATCCACTAGCCCGAGAACAACAAGGCTTGGCCCGAGCACAAACGTCACAAGACTGCACAAAGCCTCGCACATCTCGTGACAGGGAAGGCCACCAGAAGGATCTTGCCACCAAATCCCTGGTACCAAAAATTCCAGGATGACCTGCCAATGCAGAAGAATGTACCTCAGAGATGACTCTACTGGTCCAATCATCAGGAACAAACAACCTATCAGGCGGACAACGATCCGGTCTATCCGCCTGAAACTCCTGCAAGGCCCGCCGCAGGTCTGGAGAAACGGCTGACAAGATAACTCCCTCCTTAAGAATACCTGTGGGGTCAGAGTTGCCGGGTGAATCAGGCTCAAAACTCCTAGAAAGGGCATCCGCCTTAACATTCTTAGAACCCGGTAGGTACGATACCACAAAATTAAACCGAGAGAAAAATAATGACCAGCGCGCCTGTCTAGGATTCAGGCGCCTGGCGGTCTCAAGATAGATCAAATTTTTGTGGTCAGTCAATACCACCACCTGATGTCTGGCCCCCTCGAGCCAATGGCGCCACTCCTCAAACGCCCACTTCATGGCCAAAAGCTCCCGATTCCCAACATCATAATTCCGCTCAGCGGGCGAAAATTTACGGGAAAAGAAGGCACAAGGCCTCATCACGGCGCAGTCAGAACTTTTCTGCGACAACACTGCCCCAGCCCCGATCTCAGAAGCGTCGACCTCAACCTGAAAAGGAAGAGTCACATCAGGCTGACGCAACACAGGGGCAGAAGAAAAACGGCGCTTAAGCTCCTGAAAGGCCTCCACAGCATCAGGGGACCAATTAGCAACATCAGCACCCTGTCTAGTCAAATCGGTCAATGGCTTAACGACATCCGAAAAACCAGAAATAAATCGACGATAAAAGTTGGCAAAGCCCAAAAATTTCTGAAGACTTTTAAGAGAAGAGGGCTGCGTCCAATCACAAATAGCTTGAACCTTGACAGGATCCATCTCAATGGAAGAGGGAGAAAAAATATATCCCAAAAAGGAAATTCTCTGAACCCCAAAAACGCACTTAGAACCCTTGACACACAGAGAATTAGACCGCAAAACCTGAAAAACCCTCTTAACTTGCCGGACATGAGAGTCCCAATCATCCGAAAAAATCAGAATATCATCCAGATACACTATCATAAATTTATCCAAAAAATCGCGGAAAATATCATGCATAAAGGACTGGAAGACTGAAGGGGCATTAGAAAGACCAAAAGGCATCACCAAATACTCAAAGTGGCCCTCGGGCGTATTAAATGCGGTTTTCCACTCATCCCCCTGCCTGATCCGCACCAAATTATACGCCCCACGGAGATCAATCTTAGAGAACCACTTGGCCCCCTTTATGCGAGCAAACAAATCAGTCAGCAACGGCAATGGGTATTGATATTTAACCGTGATTTTATTCAAAAGCCGATAATCAATACATGGTCTCAAAGAGCCGTCTTTTTTTGACACAAAGAAAAAACCGGCTCCTAAGGGAGATGACGATGGACGAATATGTCCCTTTTCCAAGGACTCCTTTATATATTCTCGCATAGCAGTATGTTCAGGCACAGACAGATTAAATAAACGACCCTTTGGGTATTTACTACCCGGAATTAAATCTATAGCACAATCGCACTCACGGTGCGGAGGTAACGAACCAAGCTTGGGTTCTTCAAAGACGTCACGATAATCAGACAGGAACTCAGGGATTTCAGAGGGAATAGATGATGAAATGGACACCAAAGGTACGTCCCCATGAGCCCCCTTACATCCCCAGCTCAACACAGACATAGCTCTCCAGTCAAGGACTGGGTTGTGAGACTGCAGCCATGGCAATCCTAGCACCAAATCATCATGTAGATTATACAGCACCAGAAAGCGAATAATCTCCTGGTGATCCGGATTAATACGCATAGTTACTTGTGTCCAGTATTGTGGTTTATTATTAGCCAATGGGGTGGAGTCAATCCCCTTCAGAGGAATAGGAGTCTCCAAAGGCTCTAAATCATACCCACAGCGATTGGCAAAGGACCAATCCATAAGACTCAAAGCGGCGCCAGAGTCGACATAGGCGTCCGTGGTAATAGATGACAAAGAGCAAATCAGGGTCACAGACAAAATAAATTTAGACTGTAAAGTGCCAATGGGAACGGATTTATCAAGCTTTTTAGTACGCTTAGAGCATGCTGATATAACATGAGTAGAATCCCCACAATAGAAACACAACCCATTTTTCCGTCTAAAATTCTGCCGCTCGCTTCTGGACAGAATTCTATCACACTGCATGTTTTCTGGCGTCTTCTCAGTGGACACCGCCAGATGGTGCACTGGTTTGCGCTCCCGCAGACGCCTATCGATCTGAATGGCCATTGTCATGGACTCATTCAGACTTGCAGGCACAGGGAACCCCACCATAACATCCTTAATGGCATCAGAAAGACCCTCTCTGAAAGTAGCCGCCAAGGCACACTCATTCCACTGAGTAAGCACAGACCATTTACGGAATCTTTGGCAGTAAATTTCAGCTTCATCTTGCCCCTGCGATAGGGACATCAAAGTTTTTTCTGCCTGAAGTTCCAAATGAGGTTCCTCATAAAGCAAGCCCAAGGCCAGAAAAAACGCATCCACATTGCGCAACGCAGGATCCCCTGGTGCCAATGCAAAAGCCCAGTCTTGAGGGTCGCCGCGGAGCAAGGAAATCACAATCCCAACCTGCTGTGCAGGGTCTCCGGCAGAGCGAGATTTCAGGGACAAAAATAACTTACAATTATTTCTAAAATTCTGAAAGCTAGATCTATTCCCTGAGAAGAATTCCGGCAAAGGAATTCTCGGCTCTGATACCGGAGCATGAACAACAAAATCTTGCAAACTTTGTACTTTCGTGGCGAGATTATTCAAACCTGCAGTTACACTCTGTAGATCCATTATAGACAGGTGAACATAGAGCCATTCAAAGATTAGAAGGAGAGAGAAAAAAAAGAAAGACTGCAGCATAGACAGACTGGCAAGTGATCCAATTAAGAGCACACTAACTACTAGAGAAAAAAAAAAAAAAAAAAAAAAATTTTCAGCAGACTTCTTATTTCTCTCCTTTCTCAGCCAAGGATTTTAACCCTTTAGTGGGCCGGTCAAACTGTCATGATCTCCATGGCCAGAGAACTAGCATAAGCCTCAATAGGAACAAGCTCTTGGAAGATGTAACTGTACTGACCATGAACTAAACCTACCGCATCATCTAGAAGTAGCCAGGTAGCATGTCCTACTTTTTATCCCTATATGCCCAGCGCCGGCCGGAGAACTAAATAATGCTAGCAGAGGGAAATATAAGACCTGACTCACCTCTAGAGAAATGCCCAAAAAGGAGACAGAGGCCCCCCACATATATTGGCGGTGATATGAGATGAAACAACAAACGCAGCAGGAAAATAGTTTTAGCAAATTTGAGGTCCGCTTTCTAGATAGCAGAAGACAGAAAGCATACTTTCATGGTCAGTAGAAAACCCTAACAAAACACATCCAGAAATTACTTTAGGACTCTGGCATTAACTCATAATACCAGAGTGGCAATTCCTGATCAACAAGAGCTTTCCAGACACAGTAACGAAACTGCAGCTGTGAACTGGAACCAAAATACAAAAACAAAACATGGACGAATGTCCAACTTATCTAGTAGATGTCTGGGAGCAGGAACAAGCACAGAGAGGCTTCTGATAACATTGTTGACCGGCAAGCATCTAACAGAGAAGCCAGGTTATATAGCGACACCCAGATCTAATCAGAACAGGTGAACAGGGAAGATGATGTCACAAGTTCAATTCCACCAGTAGCCACCGGGGGAGCCCAGAATCCAAATTCACAACACATTATGGTAAATAATGAAATTTTACACTATATGCTAATTTTTTGAGAAGGACCTGTATACAGTAAGGAACATCATGTGTTGCCATTATACAGTATGGAGCACTGTGTGGCCATTATACAGTATGGAGCACTGTGTGGTCATTATACATTATGGAACATCATGTGTGGCCATTATACAGTATGGAGCACTGTGTGGCCATTATGCAGTATGGAGCATCATGTGGGGCTCATTATACTGTATGGAGCAATATATGGGGCTCATTATACTGTATAGAGCAATATATGGGGCATGTTATTCTGTATGGGGCGCTGTGCGGTACCCACAATGCTGTATGGAGCAATATATGGGGCAAATTATACTGTATGGAGCAATATATGGGGCTCATTATTCTGTAAGGAGCACTGTGGTGCCCAGAATACTGTATGGAGGACTATACTGTCTGATTTATGACCTATTGTAGAATGTACAATAGTTATCACTCATGTATGGGGGGACTGTATATGAGATGGGAGCCCTATAGTGGGGCTGTACTGTATACAGGTCCTTCTCAAAAAATTAGCATATAGTGTTAAATTTCATTATTTACCATAATGTAATGATTACAATTAAACTTTCATATATTATAGATTCATTATCCACCAACTGAAATTTGTCAGGTCTTTTATTGTTTTAATACTGATGATTTTGGCCTACAACTCCTGATAACCCAAAAAACCTGTCTCAATAAATTAGCATATCAAGAAAAGGTTCTCTAAACGACCTATTACCCTAATCTTCTGAATCAACTAATTAACTCTAAACACATGCAAAAGATACCTGAGGCTTTTAAAAACTCCCTGCCTGGTTCATTACTCAAAACCCCCATCATGGGTAAGACTAGCGACCTGACAGATGTCAAGAAGGCCATCATTGACACCCTCAAGCAAGAGGGTAAGACCCAGAAAGAAATTTCTCAACAAATAGGCTGTTCCCAGAGTGCTGTATCAAGGCACCTCAATGGTAAGTCTGTTGGAAGGAAACAATGTGGCAGAAAACGCTGTACAACGAGAAGAGGTGACCGGACCCTGAGGAAGATTGTGGAGAAGGACCGATTCCAGACCTTGGGGAACCTGAGGAAGCAGTGGACTGAGTCTGGTGTGGAAACATCCAGAGCCACCGTGCACAGGCGTGTGCAGGAAATGGGCTACAGGTGCCGCATTCCCCAGGTAAAGCCACTTTTGAACCATAAACAGCGGCAGAAGCGCCTGACCTGGGCTACAGAGAAGCAGCACTGGACTGTTGCTAAGTGGTCCCAATTACTTTTTTCTGATGAAAGCAAATTTTGCATGTCATTCGGAAATCAAGGTGCCAGAGTCTGGAGGAAGACTGGGGAGAAGGAAATGCCAAAATGCCTGAAGTCCAGTGTCAAGTACCCACAGTCAGTGATGGTGTGGGGTGCCATGTCAGCTGCTGGTGTTGGTCCACTGTGTTTCATCAAGGGCAGGGTCAATGCAGCTAGCTATCAGGAGATTTTGGAGCACTTCATGCTTCCATCGGCTGAAATGCTTTATGGAGATGAAGATTTCATTTTTCAGCACGACCTGGCACCTGCTCACAGTGCCAAAACCACTGGTAAATGGTTTACTGACCATGGTATTACTGTGCTCAATTGGCCTGCCAACTCTCCTGACCTGAACCCCATAGAGAATCTGTGGGATATTGTGAAGAGAAAGTTGAGAGACGCAAGACCCAACACTCTGGATGAGCTTAAGGCCGCTATTGAAGCATCCTGGGCCTCCATAACATCTCAGCAGTGTCACAGGCTGATTGCCTCCATGCCACGCCGCATTGAAGCAGTCATTTCTGCCAAAGGATTCCCGACCAAGTATTGAGTGCATAACTGAACATTATTATTTGATGGTTTTTTTGTTTGTTATTAAAAAACACTTTTATTTGATTGGACGGGTGAAATATGCTAATTTATTGAGACAGGTTTTTTGGGTTATCAGGAGTTGTAGGCCAAAATCATCAGTATTAAAACAATAAAAGACCTGACAAATTTCAGTTGGTGGATAATGAATCTATAATATATGAAAGTTTAATTGTAATCATTACATTATGGTAAATAATGAAATTTAACACTATATGCTAATTTTTTGAGAAGGACCTGTATGTGTTTGGAGGGGCGCAGTTTTGAAGTTCGCCTCAGGCAGCAGTGTGGATAGGTTCACCCCTGGGTGCACAAGTCCTTGGAGATCCATGACTTGTTCATTTTGATGAAAGTTGGGTGGTCTACACTTTGAGTGGACAGTCGACTGTGCTTATCCATCAGGACACCACCACCAGCGCTGAAGACACGTTCTGAGAGAACACTTGGCTGCCGGGCATGATAAAACCTCCAAGGTGTGACAGGCAACCTTAAGCCAATGTTCCAATTTGAAGACCAAAATGCAAAAGGGTCCAAACCCTCCCAATGGCATTGATATTAAAGGGAACCTGTCACCCCCAAAACTGAAGATGAGCTAAGCCCACTGGCACCAGGGGCTTATCTCCAGCATTCTGTAATGCATTCTGTAATGCTGTAGATAAGCCCCCGATGTATCCTGAAAGATGAGATGGTGGCAGCATCATGCTATGGGGGTGTTTTTCAGCTGTAGGGACAGGACGACTGGTTGTCATTGAAGGAAACATGAATGTGGCCAAGTACAGAGATATCCTGGATGAAAACCTCTTCCAGAGTGCTCCGGACCTCAGACTTAGCCGAAGGTTCACCTTCCAACAAGACAATGACCCTAAGCACACAGCTAAAATAACAAAGGAGCAGCTTCAGGACAACTCTGTGACCATTCCTGACCGGCCCAGCCAGAGCCCTGACCTAAACCTAATGGAGCATCTCTGGAGAGACCTGAAAATGGCGTCCACCAGCGTTCACCATCCAGCCTGACGGAACTGGGGAGGATCTGCAAGGAAGAATGGCCGAGGATCCCCAAATCCAGGGGGGGAAACTTGTTGTATCATTCCCAAGAAGACTCATGGCTGTACTAGCTCAAAAGGGGCTTCTACTCAATACTTTTTTTTTTTTTTAATATTTATTTTATTTTCAAACAATAACACATAACAACAAAAACATACATTATTTCCATTACAAATTATAATAATAATATATAAAAAAAAAAAAATTCCAACAGCTGTGTTAGGGCAAATAGTATTTACTCACAGTCCAGGTTTGCCAAATCTTTGCTACTTTTTTTCTCCTAATGCGAGACTGAGACATTAATTCATATTTACAGTTCACATTCAGCTTTTCGGTCAGCTCTTTTAGGGTTGGAGGAAAGGTCTCCTTCCATTTTCTAGCCAACAGTATCCGAGCCGCTATCAATATATGTGATATCAACCCTCTAATTTGTTTAGGAAATATTTCCAAACCGATGTGTAAAATCGCCATTGAGGGTGTAATATGTGCCATTACCCCCGTAATCTCCATAATCAGCTTCAACACACTGCCCCAAAAGGATAGAAGCCTCGGGCACGAGTACCAGATATGTCTCTGGTTGCCTACTAGTCCACATCCTCGCCAACACAAATGGGAGGATTGCGGATTAAATTTTGCAATTCTCTCTGGGCATAGATACCATCTCATTTGAGTTTTCTTTAATTGTTCCACGTGATTTATACACGATGACACTCTCTTAACCTCCTTTATACTATTTCCCCATAGTTTTAATTCTAATACCTCCCCTAACTCTAGTTCCCATTTTTGCATATAAGGCAGTTTAATCTCTTCCACTGGATTAATAAAAGCTCTATAAAACACTGATATTCCTTTTATAATTGGACCTGATGTTACTATGAGTTTTCCCATCTTTCCCTCTCCCGTAGTACCAGAATGTCTCGCTATTGCAATTTTATTTAGAAAATTCCTAATTTGTAAATACTGATAAAAATATTTTCTTATTCCAGTATGTTTATTGGCCAATTGATCAAAAGGGATAACTCCAGTGATTTCCATTATGTCTGCTAACGTTTGTATACCTGCCCCTCGCCAATGTTGGAGGTTTAAATAAGGAATATGGGGCTCAATTGCATATATTGATAATGTTTCACATGGAATCCCCAGCAACGAGGGCAATAACAGTCTCCATAACCTAATTGCCGCCTGCATTGTTGGCAATAAGGGGGAGGTGGGTCCAGTTTGAATTAACTCTGTCTCTAGCGCCAGACGCGTGGAGCCCCGTCTAGAATAACATTTTTCTATCTGCATCCATCTGTGGTTTCCAGTCATCTGCCACCATTCTTTTAACCCCACTAATATTGAAGCTCTATGATATGCCATTAAATCCGGGAATCCCATCCCCCCGCTTCTACTCAATACTGAGCAAAGGGGCTGAAGACTTATGACCATGGGAGATTTCAGATTTTCTTTGTTAATAAATTTGCAAAACTTTCTACATTTCTGGGGGGGTTTCAGTCAAGATGGGGTGCAGAGTGTTAGGTGCCGGAATTCTTCCTCTGCACAGGATAGATCCCAGGCCTTATCTTCGCCCGCAGTACACGCTGCTCAGCAAAGACGTCAGTCTCAGCATCTTGCTCAGACTCGGGCTGTGCGCATTGTTACTGCTGCCTCTCCAGGTTAAGCTATGGTAACTAATAATAGACAGCAGCGAGTAGTTATTCCTCTGTCTAAGTCCAGGATTCGCTTTACTGAGCATGCTCGTGAGGTGGTGACCTCTCATTGGTGGTTGGTTGTGAGCTGCTCAGGTCCTGTGCTGGCTTCGGATTGGCCCGCGAGCAAGGTCCTGTCTGATTTATAGACTGTGCCAAAGGATCTCTACGGTAGTGTGGACTTGTTTGTGTGTGCTCAGGGCAGACGTATAGCCTTTAGAATTCCGGCACGTCCAGAGAGGAGTTTGTGTGAGTGCATACGCTGTGACTTTGTCCACTACCTGTTTCCTTGCCCGTGAGACGGTTGCGTACACCTGTGATGTAACAGGGGATTTCACGTAGCGTCATTTTCACTAGCGTGGCATCTAGCTGCACCATACTGTCCAGGGACAGCTGTATTTCTGTCTCTACCCCTCTGTGAAGCTAACAGAGCTGGGTAATTACTTTCTATTCACACAGGGTGACTTTTAACCCCATGTGTTTTCAAGATTGCTTGCCGCACGCTTCTGGCTGCAATGAAACAAAGAGTGAAACATGTAAGGCTACTTTCACACTTCCATCTTTATAAAGACGTTGCAATGCGTCGTTCTGTGGAAAAAACGCATCCTGCAAAATTGCCCACAGGATGCGTTTTTTGCACATAGACTTGTATTATCGACGCATCACAACGTATGGACACACGTTCCATACGTTGTGCGACGGATGCGTAGGTAATTGGTTGGTGGACCAACTTTTTTTGTGCGACTTGTCCGCCATTTTCGACCGCGCATGCGTGGCCGAAACTCCGCCCCCTCCTCCCCGGAACTCATAAAGGGCAGTGGATGCGTTGTAAGACTGCATCCACTGCCCACGTTGTGCATAATTGTGCACAACGTCCGTCGGGCCGACGGTTTGTGACGGCCCCATACCGACGGATGTCTGAAAGTAGCCTAAAGGGGTCTGAATACTTTCCGTACCTGCTATATATATATATATATATGTATATATATATTGTAATGCTGTGGTAGCACCGTACGCAGTGAAGAGGCAGTGACCCACAAAGTTCAAACACAAAAGTCTCTTTAATGTGTTACTTCACACATATAGGTGCACAGCAGTTTATAGTACCCAACATCAAAGTTCAACACACACAGTAACATCTCGTCTCAGTGCCCGTTTCATAGCACTACACATCCTATGGCTTTTAGATTGCAGTCCCTAAACACGCCGGACCTCTCCTTGTCTAGTATCCGTGGGGTGACCGCACACCATATTACAGTCTCCAAATACAGCTTCACATGTTGCACACACTACACATGCCAGTCCTCCTCTGACTAGTTTCCGTAGGTGTCCTGCACCAGTGTATCACAGATTCTTTACTCACACAGCTGTACACAGCCCAGGATATCCTCCAGATAGCAGCTGGGCACCATATCCACCTGTTTGCAATCGTTACACATGCCAGTCCTCTTTCAGGCACAGGACATCCACCTCCGGTTCACCTCCGGGCTCAGGACTGTCCACATCCAAGACCAGTTACCATGGACAACTTGCATCGCTGTATACGCTGCGGGTGCCAGACTATTCAGCTGCCATAGCTGCTGGCTCCGCTGGCCTGTGCTGGTTCACACACACAGCCAGCTTTCTGCAGGCATTCTGTGCTGCACAACAGCACACACCAGACTGACACTGACATTGCACCTGACCCCTGACACACCCATACCCCTTACTGCAGGGTTCTTAAACAAACCTGTGGCCTTCAGCCACATGGAAAACTGTTGTGAATTCTGCTCTTGGGCTCCCTCCGGTGGTTGTAAGTAGTAGCGCTGCTGTCTCTGAATCGCAGCATTTGTCAGGTGTGTTCACTTTTTGCAATTCTGACTGGGCTATTTAGTCTGGCTTCACCCTTTAGTCAGTGCCAGTTGTCCATTGTTCCTGGAGGATTCACATATCTGCCTGGTCTCTCCTGCTTTGCAGTTAATTTCAACAAAGATAAGTTCTGGCCTTGATTTTTTGCTGTCCACATGCTGTGGCCTTATTGTTCAGTTCTTTTCCATGTTTTTGTCTTTTCCAGCTTGGTCTGTATAAGGATTTGTTTATCCAAGCTGGTATCTCTGGAGATGCAGATATACCCTCCATATCTTTAGTTAGATGTGGAGATTTTGTATTTTCTGTGGTGGATATTTTCTAGTGTTTTAATACTGACCGCATAGTACTCTGTCATATCCTTTCTATTTAGCTAGAAGTGGCCTCCTTTGCTAAATTCTGATTTCAGTCTGTGTATGTTTTTTCCCTCTCCTCTCACAGTCAATATTTGTGGGGGGCTGTCTATCCTTTGGGGATTTTCTCTGAGGCAAGATAGTTTTCCCTTTTCTATCTCTAGGGGTAATTAGTCCTCCGGCTGTGTCGAGATGTCTAGGGAGCGCTAGGTACATTCCACGGCTACTTCTAGTTGCGGTGTTAAGTTCAGGGTCTGCGGTCAGTACAGGTACCACCTTCTCCAGAGTACGTCTCATGCTGCTCTTAGGCCACCAGATCATAACAGTACAACTGGCCAACAATGAGTTAATCGCATCTCAGAAGAAGGGAAGGAAATTGCTGAGCCATTTTTTTTTCTGTAGTCTGTTGTGTTTTTTGTTTTTTTTCTTCCCTCTTTACCTCTGGGTGGCTCAGGAGTTCGGCGCTGGTATGGATGTTCAGGGATTGGCTTCTCGTGTGCATCAACTTGCTGCTAGAGTACAGGGTATTTCCGATTATATCATTCAGACTCCGGTTTTAGAGCCTAGAATTCCAACTCCTGATTTGTTTTTTGGGGACAGGTCCAAATTTCTGAGCTTTAAAAATAACTGTAAACTGTTTTTTGCTCTGAAACCCCGTTCCTCTGGTGATCCCATCCAGCAGGTTAAAATTGTTATATCTCTGCTGCATGGTGACCCCCAGGATTGGGCATTTGCCCTGGAACCTGGGAATCCGGCGTTGCTTAATGTAGACACCTTTTTTCAGGCGCTTGGGTTATTGTATGACGAACCTTATTCAGTGGATCATGCTGAGAAGACCTTGTTGGCCCTGTCTCAGGGTCAAGAAGCGGCAGAATCATATTGCCAGAAGTTTAGAAAATGGTCTGTACTGACTAAATGGAATGAAAATGCCTTGGCGGCAATCTTCAGAAAGGGTCTTTCTGAATCCGTTAAGGATGTTATGGTGGGGTTCCCCACGCCTGCTGGTCTGAGTGATTCTACGTCTCTGGCCATTCAGATTGATCGGCGCTTGCGCGAGCGCAGAGTTGTGCACACTATGGCATTGTCTTCCGAGCGGAGTCCTGAGCCTATGCAGTGTGATAGGATTGTGTCTAGAGCTGAATGACAAGGATTCAGACGTCAGAATAGGTTGTGTTTTTACTGCGGCGATTCTGCTCATGTTATTTCTGATTGCCCTAAGCGTACCAAGAGAATCGCTAGTTCTGTTACCATCAGTACTGTACAACCTAAATTTCTGTTATCTGTGACCCTGATCTGCTCATTATCGTCATTTTCTGTCATGGCATTTGTGGATTCAGGCGCCGCTCTAAACTTAATGGACTTAGAATTTGCCAGACGTTGTGGTTTCCCCTTGCAGCCATTGCAGAGTCCTATTCCTTTGAGGGGCATTGATGCTACACCATTGGCTAAAAATAAACCTCAGTTTTGGACACAGCTGACCATGTGCATGGCGCCAGCCCATCAGGAAGATTGTCGTTTTCTGGTGTTGCATAATTTGCATGATGCTATTGTGCTGGGTTTCCCATGGTTATAGGTGCATAATCCGGTATTAGATTGGAAATTATGTCTGTGACTAGTTGGGGTTGTCAGGGGGTTCATTGTTGTGAACTCTGTTTTTGGGCTCCCTCTTGTGGTTCTTTGGGTCATTCTGCAGGTCTGAGGCTGATCAGCTGTCTCGTTATCTGTTAGCTGGTTCCTATTTAGTTCACCTGGACTCTCAGTTGTTGCCTGCTGTCAATGTCTTCAGTGCTATTTTGGAGCTCTCCTGCAGTCCTTCGTTATCAGTCTCTTCAAGAAAAGCTAAGTTTTGCTTGGTTCATTTTTTGACCATCAGTGGTCATATGTTTCTTGGTTTATTTATGTTTCTTGTCCAGCTTGCTAAATATGTGATTTCCTTGCTTGCTGGTAGCTCTAGGGGGCTGAGTTTCTCCCCTCACACCGTTAGTTGGTGTGAGGGTTCTTGTATTCTCAGCGTGGATATTTTGCATAGGGTTTTTTAATGACCGCACAGTTCCCTATCTGTCTTCTGCTTTCTAGTATTAGCGGGCCTCATTTGCTGAATCTGTTTTCATTTCTACGTTTGTGTTTTCCCCTTACCTCACCGTTATTATTTGTTGGGGGCTTCCTATATCTTTGGGGTGATTTCTCTTGAGACAAGTGAGGTCTTACTTTCCCTCCAGGAGTAGATAGTTTCTCAGGCTGCGTCGAGATGTCCAGGATTTTAGGCACGTTCACCGGCTGCCTTTAGTGTGTTGGTTAGGATCAGGTTTGCGGTCAGTCCAGTTACCACCTCCCTAGAGCTCGTGTCTATCTTCATATACTTAGCTAGTCCGTTTTGTGATCCTCAGCCACTAGGATCATAACAGTACAGCAGGCCATAAAGTGTTTAGTGCATCGCAGAAGTGGGATAAGAGAAGCCCTGAGTACAATTTTTTTTTTTTTCCTCTCTATCTTTGCTGCAGTCTGTCCAGCTTCTCTCATCCCCTTAATCTCTGGGTGGTTTTGTGTTCAGCTGCAGACATGGATATTCAGAGTCTGACTTCTAGTGTGGATCATCTTGCTGCAAGGGTGCAAAGCATTCAGGATTTTGTTGTTCATAGCCCTATGTCAGAGCCAAAAATACCTATTCCTGAGTTGTTTTCTGAAGATAGATCTAGATTTCTGAATTTTAAGAATAATTGTAAATTATTTCTATCTTTGAGACCTCGTTCCTCTGGTGATTCCGCTCAGCAAGTTAAAATTGTTATCTCCTTGTTACGTGGCGACCCTCAAGATTGGGCTTTCTCTCTGGTGCCAGGAGATCCTGCATTGCTGAATGTGGATGCGTTTTTTCTGGCGCTTGGACTGCTTTATGAGGAACCTAATCTTGAGAACCAGGCAGAAAAGGCCTTGCTGGCTCTTTCTCAGGGCCAGGATGAAGCTGAGGTGTATTGTCAAAAATTTCGGAAATGGTCGGTGCTTACTCAATGGAATGAGTGTGCTCTGGCTGCAAATTTCAGAGAAGGTCTTTCTGAAGCCATTAAGAATGTTATGGTGGGGTTCCCCACGCCTGCAAGTCTGAATGACTCAATGGCTTTGGCCATTCAGATTGATCGGCGTTTGCGGGAGCACAAATCTGCGCACCATCTGGCGGTGTTTTCTGAACAGAGACCTGAGTCTATGCAATGTGACCGAGTTCTGACCAGAATTGAGCGGCAAAATCATAGACGTCAAAATGGGTTGTGCTTTTACTGTGGTGATTCAACTCATGTTATCTCAGCATGCTCTAAGCGCGTTAAAAAAATCGCTAAACCTGTCACCATTGGTACTATGCAGCCTAAATTCATTTTGTCTGTTACTTTAATTTGTTCTTTGTCGTCCTACTCGGTTATGGCTTTTGTGGATTCAGGTGCTGCCCTGAATCTGATGGATTTGTCATTTGCCTGGCGCTGTGGTTTTGTCCTGGAGCCTTTGGAGTTCCCTATTCCACTGAGGGGAATTGATGCTACACCATTGGCTGAGAATAAGCCTCAATATTGGACTCAAGTGACCATGTGCATGACTCCTGTGCATCAGGAGGTGATTCGCTTTCTTGTGCTGCATAATTTGCATGATGTTGTCGTGTTGGGTCTGCCATGGCTGCAGGCCCATAATCCAGTTCTGGATTGGAAAGCTATGTCTGTGTCAAGTTGGGGTTGCCAGGGGATTCATGGCGATGCTCCTTTGGTATCAATTGCTTCTTCCACTCCTTCTGAGGTCCCTGAGTTTTTGTCGGACTACTAGGATGTATTTGATGAGCCCAGATCCGGTGCCCTGCCTCCTCACAGGGATTGTGATTGTGCTATAAATTTGATTCCTGGTAGTAAGTTCCCTAAGGGACGACTTTTTAATTTGTCTGTACCAGAACATGCCGCAATGCGGAGCTATATAAAGGAGTCTTTGGACAAGGGACATATTCGCACGTCCTCCTCCCCTCTTGGCTCAGGATTCTTTTTTGTGGCCAAGAAGGATGGGTCTCTGAGACCTTGTATAGATTATCGTCTTCTAAATAAAATCACAGTCAAATTTCAGTATCCTTTGCCATTGTTGTCTGATCTGTTTGCTCGGATTAAGGGGTCCAGTTGGTTCACCAAGATAGATCTTGGATTCTCGTATTTCTAGATGGAGGCTTCAGTATTTGGTTAAGTGGAAGGGCTATGGTCAGGAGGATAATTCCTGGGTTGTCGCCTCTGATGTTCATGCGGCCGATTTGGTTCATGCCTTCCATGTGGCTCATCCTGATCGCCCTGGGGGTTTTGATGAGGGTTCGGTGACCCCTCCTCAAGGGGGGGGTACTGTTGTGAACTGTGTTTTTGGGCGCCCTCTTGTGGTCACAACTGGTACTGTGTGAGTGCTGTCTTTGGGCTCCCTCTGGTGGTTCTTTGGGTCATTCTGCAGGTCTGAGGCTGATCAGCTGTCTCATTATCTGTTAGCTGGTTCCTATTTAGTTCACCTGGACTCTCAGTTGTTGCCTGCTGTCAATGTTTTCAGTGCTATTTTGGAGCTCTCCTGCAGTCCTTCGTTATCAGTCTCTTCAAGAGAAGCTAAGTTTTGCTTGGTTCATTTTTTGACCATCAGTGGTCATATGTTTCTTGGTTTATTTATGTTTCTTGTCCAGCTTGCTAAATATGTGATTTCCTTGCTTGCTGGTAGCTCTAGGGGGCTGAGTTTCTCCCCTCACACCGTTAGTTGGTGTGAGGGTTCTTGTATTCTCAGCGTGGATATTTTGCATAGGGTTTTTTACTGACCGCACAGTTCCCTATCTGTCTTCTGCTTTCTAGTATTAGCGGGCCTCATTTGCTGAATCTGTTTTCATTTCTACGTTTGTGTTTTCCCCTTACCTCACCGTTATTATTTGTTGGGGGCTTCCTATATCTTTGGGGTGATTTCTCTTGAGACAAGTGAGGTCTTACTTTCCCTCCAGGAGTAGATAGTTTCTCAGGCTGCGTCGAGATGTCCAGGATTTTAGGCACGTTCACCGGCTGCCTTTAGTGTGTTGGTTAGGATCAGGTTTGCAGTCAGTCCAGTTACCACCTCCCTAGAGCTCGTGTCTATGTTCATATACTTAGCTAGTCCGTTTTGTGATCCTCAGCCACTAGGATCATAACAGTTCATGGTGACGTTCCTTTGATGTCAATTGCCTCCTCCCCCTCTTCTGAAATTCCTGAGTTTTTGTCAGATTTCCAGGATGTATTCAATGAGCCCAAGTCCATTTCCCTTCCACCGCATAGGGACTGTGATTGTGCTATTGACTTGATTCCAGGCTGTAAGTTCCCTAAGGGCCGACTTTTCAACCTGTCTGTGCCAGAACATACCGCCATGCAGAGCTATGTTAAGGAGTCCTTGGAGAAGGGGCATATTTGGCCATCTTCTTCACCATTGGGAGCAGGTTTTTTTTTTGTTGCCAAAAAAGATGGCTCCTTGAGACCCTGTATTGATTATCGCCTCTTGAATAAGATCACGGTCAAATTCCAATAACCTTTGCCTTTGCTTTCTGATCTGTTTGCTAGGATTAAGGGGGCTAGTTGGTTTACTAAGATTGACCTTCGAGGGGCATATAATCTTGTTCGTATTAAGCAGGGTGATGAATGGAAAACTGCATTTAATACGCCCGAAGGCCATTTTGAATACCTTGTGATGCCATTCGGACTCTCTAATGCTCCATCTGTGTTTCAGTCCTTCATGCATGATATATTTCGGAATTATCTTGATAAATTCATGATTGTATATTTGGATGATATTTTGATTTTTTCAGATGATTGGGAGTCTCATGTGAAACAAGTCAGGATGGTATTTCAGATCCTTCGTGATAATGCCTTGTTTGTGAAGGGGTCTAAGTGCCTCTTTGGAGTGCAGAAGATTTCTTTTTTGGGCTTCATTTTTTCTCCCTCATCTATAGAAATGGATCCTGTTAAGGTCCAAGCCATTCATGATTGGATCCAGCCCACATCCGTGAAGAGCCTTCAGAAATTTTTGGGCTTTGCTAATTTTTATCGCCGTTTCATTGCCAACTTCTCCAGTGTGGTTAAACCCCTGACCGATTTGACGAAGAAAGGCGCTGATGTGACGAATTGGTCCTCTGCGGCTGTTTCTGCCTTTCAGGAGCTTAAACGCCGATTTACTTCTGCCCCTGTGTTGCGTCAGCTGGATGTTTCTCTTCCTTTTCAGGTTGAGGTTGACGCTTCTGAGATTGGGGCAGGGGCCGTTTTGTCTCAGAGGAATTCTGATGGTTCCTTGATGAAACCGTGTGCCTTCTTTTCTCGAACGTTTTCGCCTGCGGAACGCAATTATGATGTCGGCAATCGTGAGTTGTTGGCTATGAAGTGGGCATTTGAGGAGTGGCGACATTGGCTTGAGGGGGCCAAGCACCGTATTGTGGTCTTGACCGATCATAAGAATCTGATTTATCTCGAGTTTGCCAAACGGCTGAATCCTAGACAGGACCGATGGTCCTGGTTTTTCTCCTGTTTTGATTTTGTGGTCTCGTATCTTCCGGGTTCTAAGAATGGTAAGGCTGATGCCCTCTCTAGGAGCTTTTTGCCTGATTCCCCTGGGGTCCTTGAGCCGGTCGGTATTCTGAAGGAAGGGGTGATTCTTTCTGCCATCTCTCCTGATTTATGACGGTTCTTCAGGAATTTCAGGCTGATAAACCTGACCGTTGTCCAGTGGGGAAATTGTTTGTTCCTGACAGATGGACTAGTAAAGTGATTTCGGAGGTTCATTGTTCTGTGTTAGCTGGTCAACCTGGGATTTTTGGTACCAGAGATTTGGTTGGTAGGTCCTTTTGGTGGCCTTCTTTGTCACGGGATGTGCGTTCTTTTGTGCAGTCCTGTGAGACTTGTGCGCGGGCCAAGCCTTGCTGTTCCCGCGCTAGTGGGTTGCTTTTGCCTTTGCCGGTCCCTGAGAGGCCTTGGACGCATATTTTTATGGATTTTATTTCGGATCTTCCGGTTTCCCAGAGGATGTCAGTTATCTGGGTGGTTTGTGACCGGTTTTCTAAGATGGTTCATTTGGTACCTTTGCCTAAGTTGCCTTCCTCTTCTGATTTGGTTCCGTTGTTTTTTCAGCATGTGGTTCGTTTGCATGGCATTCCGGAGAATATTGTGTCCGATAGAGGTTCCTGTTCCTATTCTGACCAGTTCAGCAAAGATAAGTCCTTGCTTTGTTCTTTTGCTTTCCACTTGTTGTGGACTTAATCGTTCAGCACATTCTATGTTTTTTCTAGTCCATCTTGTCAGTATGGATTTATTCAGTTAAGCTGGAAGCTCCGGAAAGCAGATTTACCCTCCGCACCTTTAGTCAGGTGTGGAGATTTTTGTAAACTCTGTGGTGGATTTTTCTAGTTTTTAATACTGACCGCACAGTATTCTGTCCTGTTCTATCTATCTAGCTAGATTGGCCTCCTTTGCTACATCCTAGTTTCATTCTGTGTATGTCATTTCCCTCTCCACTCACAGTCAATATTTGTGTGGGGCTGTCTGTCCTTTGGGAATTTTCTCTGAGGCAAGATAGCTTTCCTGTTTCTATCTTTAGGGGTAGTTAGTCCTCCGGCTGTGACGAGGTGTCTAGGGAGTGACAGGAACATCCCACGGCTACTTCTAGTGTTGTGTTAAGCTCAGGAACTGCGGTCAGTACAGGTACCACCTCCTCCAGAGCACGTCCCATGTTGCTCCTAAACCACCAGTTCATAACAGTACAACTGTCCAGAAATGAATTAAATGCATCTCAAAAGAAGGGAAAAAGAAAAATTCTGAGCCATTTGTTTTTTCTGCAGTCTGTTTTGTCTCTTTTTTCCTCTTAATCTCTGGGTGGTTCAGGATTTTGGCGCTGGCATGGATGTTCAGGGTTTGTTTTCTCTGTGGATCAACTTGCTGCAAGAGTACAGAGTATCCAAAATTATGTTGTCCAGACTCCGGCTTTAGAGCCTAAAATTCCTACTCCTGATTTGTTTTTTGGGGACAGATCCAAGTTTTTGAACTTTAAAAATAACTGCAAATTGTTTTTTGCTTTGAAACCCCGTTCCTCTGGTGATCCCATTCAGCAGGTTAAAATTGTCATCTCTCTGTTGCGTGGTGACCCTCAGGACTGGGCATTCTCCCTTGAATCAGGGGATCCGGCATTGCTTAATGTAGACGCATTTTTTCAAGCGCTCGGATTATTGTATGACGAACCTAATTCTGTGGATCATGCAGAAAAAACCTTGTTGGCCCTATGTCAGGGTCAGGAAGCGGCAGAATTATACTGCCAGAAATTTAGAAAATGGTCTGTGCTCACTAAATGGAATGAGGATGCTCTGGCAGCAATTTTCAGAAAGGGTCTTTCTGAAGCCCTTAAAGATGTTATGGTGGGGTTCCCCACGCCTGCTGGTTTGAGCGAATCTATGTCTCTAGCCATTCAGATTGATCGGCAGTTGAGTTGTGCACCATATGGCAGTGTCCTCTGAGCGGAGTCCTGAGCCTATGCAATGTGATAGGATTTTGACTAGAGCAGAACGGCAGGGATTCAGACGTCAGAATGGGCTGTGTTTTTACTGTGGTGATTCTGCTCATGCTATTTCTGATTGCCCTAAGCGTACTAAGAGGGTCGCTAGGTCTGTTACCATCAGTACTGTACAGCCTAAATTTCTCTTATCTGTGACCCTGATTTGCTCATTATCGTCCTTTTCTGTCATGGCATTTGTGGATTCAGGCGCTGCCCTGAACTTAATGGACTTGGAATTCGCCAGGCGCTGTGGTTTTTCCTTGCAGCCTTTGCAGAGCCCTATTCCTTTGAGGGGGATTGATGCTACACCGTTGGCCAAGAATAAACCTCAGTATTGGACTCAGCTGACCATGTGCATGGCTCCAGCACATCAGGAAGATTGCCGTTTTCTGGTGTTGCATAACTTGCATGATGTTGTTGTACTGGGTTTTCCATGGTTACAGGAACATAATCCGGTGCTGGATTGGAAATCTATGTCTGTGACTAGTTGGGGTTATCAAGGGGTACATTGTGACGTTCCTTTGATGTCAATTTCCTCTTCCCCCTCTTCTAAAGTCCCTGAGTTTTTGTCGGATTTCCAAGATGTATTTGATGAGCCCAAGTCCAGTTCCCTTCCTCCACATAGGGACTGTGATTGTGCTATTAACTTGATTCCTGGCTGTAAGTTCCCTAAGGGCCGACTTTCAATCTGTCTGTGCCAGAGCATGCCGCCATGCGGAGTTATGTCAAGGAGTCTTTGGAGAAGGGGCATATTCAGCCGTCTTCGTCACCATTGGGAGCGGGATTCTTTTTTGTTGCCAAGAAGGATGGCTCCTTGAGACCCTGTATTGATTATTGCCTTCTTAATAAGATCACGGTCAAATTCCAATACCCTTTACCTTTGCTTTCTGATTTGTTTGCTCGGATTAAGGGGGCTAGTTGGTTTACTAAGATTGACCTTCGAGGGGCATATAATCTTGTTCGTATTAAACAGGGTGACGAATGGAAAACTGCATTTAATACGCCCGAAGGCCATTTTGAATATTTTGTGATGCCTTTCGGGCTTTCTAATGCTCCTTCTGTATTTCAGTCCTTCATGCATGATATTTTCTGCAATTATCTTGATAAATTCATGATTGTGTATTTGGATGATATTTTGATTTTTTCCGATGATTGGGAGTCTCATGTGAAGCAGGTCAGGATGGTATTCCAGATCCTTCGTGATAATGCTTTATTTGTGAAGGGGTCTAAGTGCCTATTTGGAGTTCAGAAGGTCTCTTTTTTGGGTTTTATTTTTTCTCCCTCGGAATTCTGATGGTTCTTTGATGAAACCGTGTGCTTTTTTTTCCAGAAAGTTTTCGCCTGCGGAGCGCAATTATGACGTTGGCAATTGGGAGTTGTTGGCTATGAAGTGGGCATTTGAGGAGTGGCGACATTGGCTTGAGGGAGCCAAGCACCGCGTTGTGGTCTTGACCGATCATAAGAATCTGATTTACCTCGAGTCGGCCAAGCGGCTGAACCCTAGACAGGCTCGATGGTCCCTGTTTTTCTCCCGTTTTGATTTTGTGGTCTCGTATCTTCCGGGATCTAAGAATGTTAAGGCTGATGCCCTCTCTAGGAGTTTTTTGCCTGATTCTCCTGGAGTCCTTGAGCCGGTTGGCATTCTTAAAGAAGGGGTGATTCTTTCTGCCATCTCCCCTGATTTGCGGCGGGTGCTTCAGGAATTTCAGGCTGATAAACCTGACCACTGTGCAGTGGGGAAGCTGTTTGTTCCTGATAGATGGACTAGTAAGGTAATTTCTGAGGTTCATTGTTCAGTGTTGGCTGGTCAACCTGGGATTTTTGGTACCAGAGATTTGGTTGCTAGGTCCTTTTGGTGGCCTTCCTTGTCGCGGGATGTGCGTTCTTTTGTGCTTGTCGCGGGATGTGCGTTCTTTTGTGCAGTCCTGTGGGACTTGTGCGCGGGCCAAGCCTTGCTGTTCCCGCGCTATTGGGTTGCTTTTGCCTTTGCCGGTCCCTGAGAGGCCCTGGACGCATATTTCCATGGATTTTATTTCGGATCTTCCTGTTTCCCAGAAGATGTCTGTTATCTGGGTGGTTTGTGACCGGTTCTCTAAAATGGTCCATTTGGTACCTTTGCCTAAATTGCCTTCCTTCTCTGATTTGGTTCCATTGTTTTTTCAGCATGTGGTTCGTTTGCATGGCATTCCGGAGAATATTGTGTCTGACAGAGGTTCCCAGTTTGTTTCTAGGTTTTGGCGGGCCTTTTGTGCTAGGATGGGCATTGATTTGTCTTTTTCTTCGGCGTTCCATCCTCAGACAAATGGCCAAACTGATATGATAACAGCTTTATTTAATACAAGATAATAAACAGAAAAAACACAGGACAGATGACAGGGAACACACCATGGCGGTGGCACCACAGGATACAGCAGGCAAAACTAATTACAAAAGCATCACAATGAGCCTAACTAATGTGCACCCAAACCTAATAAACATACATGTGTAACAATATGTTTGGGCAAATGCCAGTAGTAAGGGACACCAATACAGAATGGCTTCAGAAAGATGCGACAGAATGACAATGAAAAGAATATTACCTGCGGGACCGTGATGCCACCCACCCCAACGCCGCGTTTCGGCCTCGTGCCTTCTTCCGGGGGTGACCCGGAAGGGGTAGGGAGGTGGCTTGTCAGTTGATGCTGAGAGCAGGTCCTGAGAAGCCTCCTGCACTGCCTGTCAGATCGCTGATCTGATACAGTGCTCTGCAAAGTGTCAGATCAGCAATCTGACTTTATACAGTGATGTCCACCCTGGGACAATGTAAAAAAAAGTAAATTTAACATGTGTAAAAAAAAAAATTTTTAAATTCCTAAATAAAGAAAAATAAATAAATATTTTTCCAAAAAATACATTTGTTTATGTTAATAAAAAAAACAGTAAAACATAGTTAGTATCGCCACATCCGTAATGAATTGACCTATAAAACTGTCCCGCTAGTTAACCCCTTCAGTGATCATCGTCAAAAAATAAATTAATAAAAAACTAGGCAAAAAACAACGCTTTATCATTCCGCTGAACAAAAAGTGGAATAACACGCGATCAAAAAGACGGATATAAATAACCATGGTACCGCTGAAAACGTCATCTTGTCGCGCAAAAAACGAGCCACAATACAGCGTCATCAGTGAAAAAATAAAAAAGTTATAGCCCTCAGAATAAAGCGATGCAAAAATAATTATTTTTTATATAAAATAGTTTTTATTGTATAAAAGCACCAAAACATAAAAAATTATATAAATGAGGTATCGCTGTAATCGTACTGACCTGAAGAATAAAAATGCTTTATCCATTTTACCACACGCAGAATGGTATAAATGCCCCCCCCCCCAAAAAAAAAGAAATTCATGAATTGCTGGCTTTGTTCATTCTGTCTCCCAAAAATCATAATAAAAAGCGATCAAAAAATGTCATGTACCCAAAATTGATACCAATAAAAACGTCAACTCGTCCCGCAAAAAACAAGACCTGACATGACTCTGTGGGCCAAAATATGGAAAAATTATAGCTCTCAAAATGTGGTGGTGCAAAAACTATTTTTTGCAATAAGAAGTGTCTTTTAGTGTGAGACAGCTGCCAAACAAAAAACCTGCTAAAAAAACCCACTATAAATAGTAAATCAAACCCCCTTTTATCACCCTCTTAGTTAAAAAATAACAAAATGAAAAAAATGTATTTATTTCCATTTTCCCATTAGGGTTATAATAATAATAATAATAATAATTTTATTTATATAGCGCCAACATATTCCGCAGCGCTTTACAACTTATAGAGGGGACTTATACAGACAATAGACATTACAGCATAACAGAAATCACAGTTCAAAACAGATACCAGTAGGAATGAGGGCCCTGCTCGCAAGCTTACAATCTATGAGGAAAAGGGGAGACACGAGAGGTGGATGGTAACAATTGCTTTAGTTATTTGGACCAGCCATAGTGTAAGGCTCGGGTGTTCATGTAAAGCTGCATGAACCAGTTAACTGCCTAAGTATGTAACAGTACAGACACAGAGGCTATTAACTGCATAAAGTGTATGAGAACATGATGGAGGAACGTGATTATGTTTTTTTTTTTTTTTTTTTATTAATAGGCCACACAGGGATAATTAGGTTAATGCGTTGAGGCGGTAGGCCAATCTGAACAAATGAGTTTTTAGTGCACGCTTAAAACTGTGGGGATTGGGGATTAATTGTATTAACCTGGGTAGTGCATTCCAAAGAATCGGCGCCGCACGTGTAAAGTCTTGGAGACGGGAGTGGGAGGTTCTGATTATTGAGGATGCTAACCTGAGGTCATTAGCAGAGCGGAGGGCACGGGTAGGTTGGTAGACTGAGACCAGAGAGGAGATGTAGGGTGGTGCTGAGCCATGGAGTGCTTTGTGGATGAGGGTAGTAGTTTTGTACTGGATTCTGGAGTGGATGGGTAGCCAGTGTAATGACTGGCACAAGGTAGAGGCATCGGTGTAACGGTTGGCGAGGAATATGATCCTGGCAGCAGCATTCAGGACAGATTGGAGCGGGGAGAGTCTGGTAAAAGGTAGGCCAATTAGTAGAGAGTTACAATAGTCCAGACGAGAATGAATAAGTGAGACAGTAAGAGTTTTTGCAGAGTCGAAAGTAAGAAAAGGGCGAATTCTGGAAATGTTTTTGAGATGCAGATAAGAAGAGCGAGCCAGTGATCGGATGTGGGGGGTGAATGAAAGCTCAGAATCAAGGATGACTCCAAGGCAGCGGGCATGTTGCTTTGGAGTAATGGTGGAACCGCACACAGAGATGGGTTAAGGCTAATGTTAGGGTTGGGGCTAAAGTTAGGGTTAGGGTTGGGGCTAAAGATAGGGTTAGGGTTGGGGCTAAAGTTAGTGTTAGGGTTGGACTAGAGATGGTGTTAGGGTATGGATTATGTTTACAGTTTGGATTAGTGTTGGATTAGGGTTAGGGCTTTGTCAGGGTTAGGGGTGTGGTTATGGTTATGGTTCAGATTAGGGTTATGGGTGTGGTGAAATATGTGTATATGTGTATATACATATATATATGTGTGTGCAGTGACCTATGTATAGGTATTGTGTGACAAGTAACATCTGTCCTGAAGGCTGCATGTCTCACCCAGGTGTTAATATGTATTTTCCTGAAACAAGCAGACTTCTGTCTCCAAATCTCACCAGGGGGTCTAGCTAGGACCAAGAAGAAAGGGTAACACTTGACACCTCCTAGCTTTTGGAAGAGAGATGTCAATTACGGCCTGATAGTATCTCTGTGAGAATGTTTACACAAAGGATCTCAAGAGAAAATAATATATTCATTGGTAGCACGGCCGTGGTCCAATCAAAAACAAGCAATTATGATATTAACCTGAGGGGCTGGTCTAGAAATTTGACCTCCAGACCAAAGCTATAAATTAGACCTGTACACCTAGAATCGTGTTCACATGTGGGCAGCCTGAGAAGCTGATGTGTTCCACCAACTCCATATTCATCCCTCCTCAGGGAGCAGAAAGCAGACTACCAGTTAGATAACTTCTGTAAGTTTCTCCTGTTATTTTATACTGTTTTGCCTAAGTTGTATGTCTTTTTATTATCATATTTTTTACCTTTTCTTACTGTAAGCACTGAACCTTTTGTATTAAAGTATAAACTTTAACAAGTTGAACCTTGAATGTTCTAACGAATCCATAGCCTAAGGTGTGTGAGCCTTATGAGTGGTAGACATTATTATTATTAATATTTCCGGGACTCATCAACCGTGTGTTCGATGAGTGGTGGCAGCGTGTATGAGCGGGTGTGTGGCCTGGGTCGGTGTGTGATTTATGCTCCCATTATAGCATAGGACAGAGGTTGAATGCTGGACTGAAAGTGGGGAGATAGATTAACCCTTGCAGGCACCACCCCAAGTCATGTGCTGAGAGGGGATACGTGATGAATTAGTGACACCACGGAGTGGGGATCCGTGACATGGGGTTAGGGGTGTGGTTAGGGTTGGGACTAGGGTTAGGGGCATGTTTGGATTAGGGGTGTGGTTAGGGTTATGGTTAGGGTTGGGATTAGGGTTATTGGTGTGTTCGGGTTAGGGTTGGAGTTAGAATTCGGGGGTTTCCACTGTTTAGGGGCTCTCCAAACACTACATGGTGTCCGATCTGAATTGCAGCCAATTCTGCCCTGAAAAAGTAAAACAGTGCTCCTTCCCTTCCAAGCTCTGCTGTGCGCCCAAACAGTAGTTTTCTCCTACATATGGCATATCAGCGTACTCAGGACAAATTGCACAACAATTTTTGGGGTCCCATTGCTCCTGTTACCCTTGGAAAAATAAAAATTGGTGACAAAAATATCATTTTTGTGAAAAAAATATGATTATTTATTTTTACGGCTCTACGTTAAAAACTTCTATGAAGCACTTGGTGGGTCAAAGTGCTCACACACATCTAGATAAGTTCCTTAGGGGGTCTAGTTTCCAAAATGGTGTCACTTGTGGGGGGTTTCCACTGTTTAGGCACACGGGGGCTCTCCAAACGCAACATGGCGTCCCAACTCAATTCCAGCCAATTTTGTATTTAAAATCAAATGGCACTCCTTCTCTTCCGAGCTCTACCATCCGCCCAAACAGTGGTTTACCCCCACATATGGGGTATCGACGTACTCAGGAGAAATTGTACAACAATTTTTGTGGTCCAATTTCTCCTGTTCCCCTTGGTAAAATAAAACAAATTGGATCTGAATAAATTTTTGTGAAAAAAAGTTTAATGTTCATTTTTTTAAACATTCCAAGAATTTCTGTGAAGCACCTGAAGGGTTAATAAACTTCTTGAATGTGGTTTTGAGCACCTTGAGGGGTGCAGTTTTTAGAATGGTGTCACACTTGGGTATTTTCCATCATATAGACCCCTCAAAATGACTTCAAATGAGATGTGGTCCCTAAAAAAATGGTGTTGTAAAAATGAGAAATTGCTGGTCAACTTTTAACCCTTATAACTCCCTAACAAAAAAAAATGTTGGTTCCACAATTGTGCTGATGTAAAGTAGACATGTGGGAAATGTTACTTATTAAGTATTTTGCGTGACATATCTCTGTGTGTTTTAAGGGCATGAAAATACAAAGTTGGAAAATTGCGAAACTTTCAAAATTTTCGCCAAATTTCCATTTTTTTCCCAAATAAACGCAAGTAATATCAAAGAAATGTTACCACTATCATGAAGTACAATATGTCACGAGAAAACAATGTCAGAATCACCCGGATCTGTTGAAGCGTTCCAGAGTTATAACCTCATAAAGGGACAGTGGTCAGAATTGTAGAAATTGGCCTGGTCATTAACGCGCAAACCACCCTTGGGGGTAAAGGGTGAAATAACCAAAATTAAAAAATCAGAAAAAAGTCTAATGAATCTAAGATATAAAGTGATAAATGCTCATAAAGTGTTCAGTGCCCTAAATAATGCAAGAATAAATATAGTAAAAGGTTGTATGGAAACAGTCATGCAAATAAGAAGGGAAGGAAGAAACTGCCATAATACACAGACCACGCTCTCCCTGTGTTTGCCCTATGCGTGTTTCGCCTGTGCTTTAACAAGGGGACATGTTAGTATCGCAGGGTAGATTGTGTGTCGCCGGGACCATGGATGTTAACTACACACGTCAAATCCCAGTAGATGGTGGAGCTTGTCCCACTGGTCGCTCCTGTGCTGAGATGATGGCACTGCTGGACATCTGCTGACATGGATGAGGAGTAACATGATGAGTCTCATCTGCTGCACTAGTTTTCCTTGGCCGAGCATGGCGTCTCCGGTTCTCATTGTTGACAATTTCTTTTTATCCTAAATACTGAGCGTTGCACACAGATATTTATTCGTCATATCATACCATCAGGGAGGCGCCACAATTCACATGACTACAGGTGCATCTCACAAAATCAGAATATCTTCAAAAAGTGAATTTATTTCAGTTCTTCAATACAAAAAGTGAATCTCATCTATTCTATAGAGTCATTACACACAGAGTGATCTATTTCACATGTTTATTTCTGTTAATGTTGATGATTATGGCTTACAGCCAATGAAAACCCACAAGTCATTATCTCAGTAAATTAGAATACTTTATAACGCCAGCTTGAAGAATGATTGTAAAATCTGAAATGTTCCCTACTGAAATGTATGATCAGTAAATGCACTTAATACTTGGTCGGGGCTCCTTGTGCATCAATTACTGCATCAATGCGGCGTGGCATGGAGGCGATCAGCCTGTGGCGCTGCTGAGGGGTTATGGAAGCCCAGGTTGCTTTGATAACAGCCTTCAGCTTGTCTGCATTGTTGGGTCTGGTGTCTCATCTTCCTCTTGACAATAAACCATAGATTCTCTATGGGGTAAAGGTCAGACGAGTTTGCTGCCAATCAAGCACAGTGATACTCATGATCATCACCGATCCTCCTATCTATCCATTAGACGACTAGGTGTTGATCTGGGGAGGCTTCAGCAAGGCTGGAATTGGGCAGGTTAATCTTTGTGAAGGACGTATGAATCAAGCCGCATACAAGGTTATCCTGGAAAAACAGTGGATTTCTTCTGCTCAGGCAATGTTCCCCAACTCTGAGGACTGGTTTTTCCAGCAGCACAATGCATCATGCCACACAGCTAGGGCAATGAAGGTGTGGATGAAGGACCACCACATCAAACCCCTGTCATGGCCGCCCAATCTCCAGACCTGACCCCCATTGGAAACCTCTGGAATGTAATGAAGAGGATGATAGATAGTCACAAGCCATCAAACACAGAAGAACGGCTGACATTGTTGTACCAGGAGCAGTGTGAGAGACTGGTGGAAAGTTGCCAAGACGCAGGAAAGCTGGGATTAACAATCATGGTTATTCCACCAAAAATTGATTTCTGATCTCTTCCTGAGATAAAACATTAGTATTGTTGTTTCTAAATGATTATGAACTTGTTTTTTTTGCTTTGTTTGAGGTCTGCAAGCAATGCTTTTTAGTTATTTTGACCATTTCTCATTTTCAGAAAATAAATACAAAATGTATTGCTCAGAATTTGGGAGACCTGTTGTCAGTAGTTTATAGAATAAAAGAACAATTTACATTTTACTCAAAAATATACCTATAAAGAGAAAAATCAGGCAAACTGAACATTTTGCAGTGGTCTCTTCATTTTTGCCAGAGCTGTATGTGTATGTGTGTACTGTGTGGGCTGCATTATACTATTTATGTGTGGGGGCTGTATTATACTGTGAGTGGGGGGATGCAATATACTCTGAGTGCAGTGCTGCATTATACTATGGGTGTGGGGGCTGCATTGTACGGTGAGTGGGGGGGCTGCATTATACTGTGTTGGTGAGCTGCACTGTACTGTGTGGGGCGCTGCACTATACTGTATGTGTGTTGGGGACTGCATTATACTCTGTATGGGGGGCTGCATTATACTGGGAGTGGGGCGCTGCATTATACTGTGTGTGGGGGGCTGTATTATACTCTGTATGGGGGGCTGCATTATACTCTGTATGGGGGGCTGCATTATACTTTGTGTGGGAGGGCTGCACTATACTGTGTGGTTGGCTGCATTATATTGTGCATGGAGGGCTGCATTATACTGTGAGTGGGGGCTGCATTATATTGTGGGTGGGCGGCTGCATTCTATGTGTGGGGGCTGCACTATACTGTGAGTGGGGGTCTGCATAATACTGTGTATGGGGGGCTGCATTATACTTTGTGGGGGACTGCACTATATTGTGTATTAAACATAATGATCCAAAGGGCAGTTATTAAACTGCATACTGAATCAAAGAAGTGTCAACTCTTTGAATAAAATGTTATAACTTTATTAATATACACAGCACATAAAATCAGACACATACTTAAAACAATCTCTCATTAACTTAAAATACATATTATGGCAGATAGGCGTAGGATAAATCTAATGGCTAACAGAAACACCTGCGGTAATATATGTATTACTATTGTTAAGTAGCCTGGTGCACACAGAGGCTAAGTCTCATACCAAAATTGGGTGTGGCACCTATAGGAAAGTGCTTAGTTCCCTTTATTTAATGATTGCAGTACTACATATAATGCGAATATTATTCTCAACAAAGTGTTACAGATACAGAGAAAAACTGTTGCGACGTAGTATATGGGCAAAAAAACTACCAATATAAAAACCCAAAATTTATAAATAAATAGGTGAAATGCCCAATATACACGTCCAAAAAGGCAAAAGCACCAAAATCAGCCTTTAGATCTCACACTAAAGTAGTTCAGTGATAATAATCAACATAAGCTGCATCAAAAACAGTGCGCAGCACACAGTGAAGCTGACCTTAATTCAATATGTTCGCCTACTCATATAATAAATCTCATACAGGCAATAGCTCACTGAACACAGGTGTGTTACACAGTTTGGATAACAGGGAACAAGACTTTAATAATACATATTACCTCAAATGTGGTGTCTCCTGCAGCCAGCCACATGTGGCACGCCAGTCTCTGCACTAACCCCTACGCACGTTTCGCAATAGCTTCTTCTAGAAGCTTCTAGATTTATCCTACGCCTATCTGCCATAATATCTATTTTAAGTTGATGAGGCATTGTTTTTATTATGTGTGTCTGATTTTATGTGTTGTGTATATTAATAAAGTTATAACATTTTATTCAAAGAGTTGACACTTCTTTGATTCAGTATGCAGTTTAATAACTGCCCTTTGGATCATTATGTTTAATATTTGAATGGAGTGTTGCCCACCTCTGAGCTTACGGCGATGGGCCTGGGTTATATGCTTACATACTATATTGTGTATGCAGGGGGCTGCATTATACTGTGTGTAGAGGGACTGCACTGTACTGGGTGTGGGGGGCTGCACTATACTCTGAGAGGGCTGCATTATACTCCAAAGAGGCTGCACTATACAGTGAGGGGGGCTGCACTATACTCTGATGGGAGCTGCAGTATACTCTGAAGGGGCTGCATTATACTGTGTGCATGTGGGGCTGCAGTAAACTCTATGAGGGGGGCTGCAGTATTCTCGATGAGGGAGGATGCAGTATACTCTATGAGGGGGGCTGCAGTATACTCTATGAGGGGTGCTGCAGTTTACTCTATGAAGGGGGCTGCAGTATACTCTGAGGGGGGCTGCATTATACTCTATCAAGGACCATGGGGAGTGCATTGTACTGTAGAGGGGACTATCTTTCCCCATCATTCTTCCTCAGCCATGTAAAGAATCTCAGGAACAAGAGTTGAACATCTTCAGTATTGTCGGTTATGCTATTGTAATGGCCTGAACTCAGCACATGTAAATGCAACTGTCATGTTTCTGTGTGATGTGGAATATGTGAGCATTTGGACCCCACTTTAAACTTTTGTCCAGGGCCCCACTTTGTCTAAAACCAGCCCTGTATATATGTCACCCATCCTGATAAATATGTCTCCCATCCTGGTAAATATGTCTCCCATTCTGGGCCCCTTTATAATATATATGTTCCCCATCCTGATATACACGTCTCCCATCCTGGGCCCCTTTCTGGTATGTGTTCCCTCGCTCTGCATGAAAATTTTTTTTTACTCTGTTTACCTCCCTTTGCTTCCTTCACAAGTGGCGTCCTCTTCATCGTCCTCTTCAGGGCCCATGCGGGAGGCGGTCCAGCAGAACCCCAGCTTCTGCTTCAGCTGGATCTGCATCCAAGCACACACATTCAGCTAAATCATATTGCAGTGCACGGACTCTCCGGCTCCCTGCACTGCAATACATGCCGCTGGCTAATCAGAGGCCGGCGGCTGACATCGGCATGCCTGCTTTGACAACACATAACGACACTGCCATGAGACACCAATGCCTGGCACACCAACGTCGTTACACCCCTGAATGGCTCATTTTTACTTAAATTGTACCAAATAGCCAATAGGTTTGAGGGGAATTTTAGAGAACTTTATAGGTAATTCACACGTCTGAGGAAATGAACCCATATTTGGATGACACTGAATGAATTCCCTGAACTCTCTTCTGAAACTCAATTGCTTCTAGTAAATGACATTTGTTTGAATGAAACCAGTGATGTCGTAATGTCATTGTCAAGCAGGAAAGCACCGGGGCGGGGCGGGACGGGACACCTATAGCGATATGTCAGAGACATATGGACAAAGTAGCTCCAATTCTATTTTTCTGAAGCACTGTAGAGGGGTTCCCTGCCCCATCCTTCTACGACGCCACCAAAGTGGTGATCCCTAAACCTGACAATCCAGCTGAGGAATGCCGCTCCTATCGCCCTATACCCAGGATTAAAAAATACTCACAAAAATTATAGCACATAGATTAAAAGCAGTAATTTCATACTTTATCAATTAAGATCAAACTGGCTTTACGCCGGCGAGATCAACCTCATCCATGATAAGAAGGGTTCAGGTTCTGACCCAAATGGGTCATAAATGTAAGGAGCCGTGGATTGTTGCATCAAAAGCCTTTGACTCCATGGAATGGGAATTTTTACATCCTGTGATTTGGAAATATTGATAAGTTCTGCAGCTGGATTAAAATACTAGAGTATATAGTAAACCTTGCGCCGATATTCTTGTGAATGGAATCTTATAAGGATATTTTATTTGGAAGACGTACCAGACAAAGATGTCCTTTATGTCCATTGTGCTTCGCCGTCTCGAAAGAGCCCATCGCTCTTAAAATTAGACAGAATATTCCAGTTGAGGGAATCACAAAAATCTCTGGAATGGATAAAGTTGGATTATATGCAGACAACTAGGTTCATTTCTTATCCACCGTAGCGTGATCCTTTGACAGACCAAATAGTCTAATCAATGATTACGTAGAATTTTCAGGGCTCACCATAAATTGGAGTAAGTCAATACACCTAGTAGATAGTATACCTGGCTCACACGCCTTCGGACTAGTTAACAAATGTAAATATTTTAGGATTATAATTAACAAAAACCCAATTGTGGATCTGAAAGTTAATGTATGCCATCTATGTACTATCCTGAAGAAGAAGTTTGAGAGCTGGTCCCAGCTTCCCCTCTCTATAGCTGGAAGAAGCAATCTTCTTAAAATGCTAATTCTCCCAAAATGTATCTATAGATTGGAACAATCCTCCATTAAAACTCACAAAATATTTTTTAAGAGACTGCACAGCTCGATGGCAGCACTTACATAGGGTCCCTTGAGACTTAACCTTAGTATTGGAACACTGCAGAGACCTAAGAACCAAGGTGACCAAGCAGTAAACCACCTATACCTAGAATGTCGGACTGGCCAGGCAGAGGAGAATTCTCCGGTGGCTTTGTCTTCTCCTATAGGGGCATCCATAGCAGCATATCTTTGCAATTTCGGCAGGTGCAATGACGTCACTCTGGGGTCATTATAATATGCTTGTGTAGGAGAAATCAATGTGGAGGTATCAAATTGTATTTGGAGGTGGGTGGCTTGGGCGGCATTATAAGCAGAGAGATGAAGATTAACATGTTGTAACTGGTGGCAAAACCGTAAGATGCAGGGCCTGACGAAAATTATCACTGGTCCAAAAAACCCTTCAAGAATAATATATTAGTTTTGTGTATACGAAAGGTGGGCCATCAAAATCAAGTCCTCTGGTGGGCTCAATGTTCCCAGTCCGATGCTGCCTACAGTGACTGAAGAACAATGAAATGACGCTCTAGAAGCTCACACCGTGGTATCGCCAGCTGCAAATAATGAGCTAATACAACTATAGATCTTTCCCCAATCTCACCTCACCCCACATACATTATATGGGTTTGGTAGATTGACTTCAGATTGGTGGCACAGGCGGTGTGGGGAACTGGGCGCCAACTTCTGGCATCTTGTATGAAATTGTACCATGGTAATAAGGTATTGGAAGGAAGTGATTGTTACTGTAGCACAGATAATTGGGGCTCTGATTCATTGTACTTGGAATTGTGGATGAGGAAATACGGCCCTACTATGACAAAATACTAAATGTCAAAAAGTCCGGCACTCTTGTAATATGCATAATAGTTTATTCACGTTTAGCAATCCCTTATTTCATGTGTAACGTTTCAGTCTTACATCTAGACCTTCATCAGACGGATTGCCATAGAGTATGGAAAAACCAAGTGAAGAGCAAGGTAATAGGACATTTCCTTGTGGAAAACGCTTTCCAGTCACTGAATCAAGGAACATTTTAGGAACATTGAAACTCTCCTCCACGGACTGGGCACCATATAATTGGTCAAAAAAAAGAATTAAAATAAAAAATAGTCCTATACTCACCTTCGATGTCTTCCCGCCTCTCCGCTGCATGCTGCCGCTTCGGTTTCTATAGCTGGTGTGCGGTGAAGGACCTGCGATGACGTCACGGTTTTGTGATTGGTCGAGACCGGTCATGTGACCGCTCACGTGACCGCGACGTCATGGAAGGTCCTGAACCACACCAGCATCTATAGGAACGGACGCCTGCAGGTGAGTATAACCATTTTTTTTATTTTTTTTATTATTTTTAAACATTCTATCTTTTACTATTGATGCTGCATAGGCTGCATCTATAGTAAAAAGTTGGTCACACTTGTCAAACAGTATGTTTGACAAGTGTGACCAACCTGTCAGTCAGTTTTCCAAGCGATGCTACAGATCGCTTGGAAAACTTTAGCATTCTGCAAGCTAATTACGCTTGCAGAATGCTAAAAAAAGTGAAAAAAACGGAAAAAAAAAACGCAAAAAAAAATGCGGATTTCTTGCAGAAAATTTCCGGTTTTCTTCAGGAAATTTCTGCAAGAAATACAGACGTGTGCACATACCCTTACTGTTGATGAAGACACAGCAAATACATAGTCTTTTCTGTAGTAACATATGAAGGCAGAACCTGGATGATAAAGAAACAAGACAAAAGAAGAATCGATGCCTTCAAAATGTGGTGCGGGATAAGAATGTTATCAATACCATAAATCACAAGAAGAGCAAACAAATCAACTTTGGAACAATTGAAACCAGACATGTCACACGAAGGAAGGAAGGAAGGATCATAAAGCTATGACTTCCCCACTGAGACGCTGAGTCACTTCTCATTGCAAGGCCAGGAGACGGGATAGTTGAGGTGTCCAAGGTCAAAAGCCAGGAGTGTACGTCATAAACAGGAGGAACTTCAAAAAGCTGACCGTCACATCCAAACATAGACTAAAAATCTCTCTCTCTGTGGAGGGGTAGTGGTCCTGCTGTGATTAAAAACACCTGTGGCTAAATGGAGGAGTGCTCAGTCAGAAGGACACAAACTTTAAAAATCTGACCGTCACATCCAAACACAGACTAAGTGTGAACAGGTGCTGAACCTAGAGTCACCAACTCGTATACAGTCAAATAAATAAGGCAGCACACCGTAGCGCCAAAACCTGCAAACATAAAAATTGAACTGCATTACTGCACTAGAAATATGAAAAAATGAGAAAATTTAGCGCAAAAATAGGCCAATCTATGTGTACCTTGTAGCCACGATAAGGCATTTCTCGTATACCAGGTCCTAACAATGCCTGTCCTCTCTGAGAATATAGTCTTCAACTGAATGGGAACCTAAAGGGAGTCCTCTCTTTGACTACAAATCTCTCTGTCTATGCACCCTATGTAGGCTGCACAAGATCGATCTTCCTACAGAGCGTTCATCCATCAAGTCGCCATGGGTCCAGACCGAGCTGAAGGCCATTAGATAATAAATAAATTAATAAATGACAAAATATTTCTTTATGAGACTGTGATCCTTGCCAGGAAGGCAATAACACTAAGATGGATAGGGGAGGGAGATCACCCACTATCAATCAATAGAAATAGTTGGTGAATGACATAACACCATATGAATATATAGTATATAAGAACAGAGGGGGTCCTCAAAAATATCATAAAATCTGGGGGGAAATGGTGCAATTCACATCTAACACACGTATCTCCCAATTCTCGGACTTCCTCACTCTTGCGCTACTTGCTCTGATGTCACCCAGGTTATGGATTAAGAAGAGTGTGCTCCTGATTAATCTGATGTATACTTTGCCCTCTTATGCAATCTCATAATTTTGATGCTTCAGACGAGTGCAATGTTTTATATGTTAATGTTTTACTGTATCTAGTGTTGAATGTATGTTGTAACATCTGCATCATTGTCCTAAAATAAACATTTACAGAAGTCTGTAACACAATCCGGCTTTATATATTTCATTGCTGTATGTCTATGACATTTATTATAAAGAATTCTTCAATAAAATGAATTAAAAAAAACCTCTATGTGAACATACCCTTAGGGATTCTGCTATAAGATCTACATAAAAAATGCTTCATGTCTGCTTCGAACAAGCTTCCCGGTCATTTAGGTCTTCCACACGTTTTCACTAGTGATGGGCGAACATGCTCGGCACCACTCGGTACTCGATCAAGCATCCTGGTGCTCCAGTCATTCAGTACTTGATCAAATATCCAGGTACTTGGTCGCCATACTCGATTCCCCGCCCTGCATGTTTTGCAGCTGATTTTCGATCACTAAACATGCGGGATTGCCTGCCAATCACGATAACGTCGTACCATGTTGGCTACTGGCATTACTGTGATTGGCTGGTCGCATAGCATCATCGGGTCTATATATGACTTGGTGACGCCAGTTTCAGTGCATTGTACCCGGAAATTGTGTAGGGAGAGTTTCTGCTGCAGAAGGGATGGTGTGTTATAGCATTCCTGTACCTGCTACATTAAACTAACAGTCCTTTTCAGGACTAATTCATATATATTCTATTCTATAATACTGCTCTTAGCTGCAATTCATGTAGGGTTAGCTGCTGGAGTAGGAATAGTGTATTAGTGGCATCTATTCAGAGATTATTGCCCTACAGTCCCTGCTGCTGCAACTTAAAACCAACAGTCCTTATCAGGGTTACATGTATTCTATTACCTAATTAAAAATAAAAAGAAGAAACCATGTACTGAATACCCTTTTTTGAGGTGGGAAGGAGTTCATGAGAATATACCAGAAAAAAAGGAACATTTTAATTGGCTTTATGTTCCGCTGCTATCATCCAGTGGAGTTGAGAAGTCTGTGCCTATCTGGGCCTTGTTCACTTTGATAAGAGTCAGCCTATCAGCATTTTCAGTTGGCCAACGGAGTCGCCAATCAGGTATTATGCCCACAGCAGCACTAAAAACCCGCTCTGACAAAACGCTAGTGGAGGGGCAGGCCAACACCTCCAAGGCGTAGAGAGCCAGTTCATGCCACATGTCCAGCTTGGATACCCAATAATTGCATGGCAAAAATGGAATCACGGAGGATGCTAGTACTGTCAGCTAGGTATTCCTTCACCATCTTCATTCATTTTTTCCCTGCTTGTCGGACTTCCCCGCAAATGACCTGGGCACTGGGAAGGTCTAATGAAACTGTCCCAGACTTTTCATGGTGTTCCCCTGCTTCTGTTGGACCTGGTGTGTGTCTCCCTCATCTCTCCTCCTCAGTTGCCCAAGGAACTATGAGCTCTGCTGCCAGCACTGTCAGATCGGAATTTTTGTAGTAATTGTTTGACTAGGGTCTTCTGGTATTGTACCATTTTACTTGCCCTCTCCACCGTAGGAAGGAGAGATGGAAAGTTCTCCTTGTAGTGTGCGTTGAGAAGGATGAACAACCAGTAATCATTGTTCACTAATATGTATACAATGTAAGGATCATGGAAAAGGGAATGTGCGACATTCCCAACATGCAAGACTTCCCTGTTCCCACCAAGAAGATGACTCTCCATCTCCTCCTCCTCCTTCCTTTCCTCCTCTTCTTCAGCTTATCCATGCTAAACAGACAAGACGCGTGGGACAGCTCCTATCATTATAGTTGGGACATCCCCGGGCACTATCAGAAGGTAACGATAGAGTCCAGTGAACCCGCTTACACTGTTTGAAGATACGGAGCAAAGGAAGCATCCATGCCTTGGATGTGAATGATTGCAAAGAAAGAAAAATTTTGCTGCATGAGAATCCCAAAACTCTTCTTTATTGGTGTGAATAGAAAACACACCAGTCGGTGAATCAAAATGCCATGGTGGTAGATAACACAACTAGTTTCAGGTAGCGAAACCCTTAATCATGTTACCAGCAATGGAATTTTAATTCACCTAGTGGGGTGTTTACTATTCACACCAATTAAGAAGAGTTTGGGGATTTTCGTGGAGCTGGATTTTTCTTTCTTTACTATCAGGAGGTGATCATGTTTGTCAGGGAACACCAGCTGGAGGGACTCAAGCCCGACTTGAGGAAAGAAACCAAAGACCATCCATAAGCTTATCATAGCCAAGGACTTAAGAAAATCTATTCCAGGGCTCCCTGCGGCCACAGCTGAGACTTTGTGGAAAAATGTGGCTTCTAGCAGGTTAGCCAACGGGCTGTTTAGGTCTGGCACCTTATGAACTGTGTTAAGGATGCTTTGTAGCTAGCCAGAACATGCCTAGTCATGAAGTGGGAGAAGATGTCCATCCAGGACTACAGCACGCTGGTCAACAGCCTGTTCAGGGACTATAACATCATGGATGAACCAGATGTCGATGAAGAAGAAAACCAATATCCTTCTTCTTCCTCTTCTTCCCTCAATATGTACAATGTGCAGTTTCTACCTCCATCTACATCTGGTTCACATCCAAAACTTTCTCTTTAATTATGAGCAGCGAGCATTTGAGTAGACACAGAAGTGGGAAGGCTTTGCTGATTATGGTGTCATCGCCACTCACCATCTTGGTAGATTCCTAATGTAGACCCTCACAGATGTCAGACATCGATGCCCACTTGTCTGTTGTTATGTGTGGAGTCTGACCGGAATACCGACGGGCATATTGTAACTGGTATACAACTACTGTCCTCCACTGTTCACAAAGCCTTGACAACATTTACAATAGTCGAGTTCCAGTTCCAGAAAGTACTGCTGCAGCACTGCCAGACCGGTGGCAGCCGTAGCCAACTTGCGGAAATCAGCACACACGCAGCGTATCTCCATCTCTGACAAATCTGGGTAGGTTTTAAGACACCACTGAACCACTAGGTTAAGCGCGTGGGCCAGGCGTGATATGTGTAGGAGGTTGCCAAGCTTCAGAGCCGCCACCAGGTTAAGGCCACTATCACACACAACCATGCCTGGTTGTAGACTCAGCAGCGAGAGCCACATATCTCTCTGCTCTGCTAAACGTTTCCACAACACTGCGGCGGTGTGCGGTTTGTCACCTATACAAATTAGTTTCAGCAAAGCCTGTTGCTGCTTTGCTGAGGCAGTGCTGCAGATCTTCCAGCTTGCGACTAATATGGACAATGTGCTCTGAGATGAGTGCAGGAAAGCCTGATAGAACTAGGACCCGCAATCCTCGGCATCGGTAGCATGTCTCAGGTCCAGGTCTCCACAAGGTTCACCCAGTGTGCCATCATGGAAATGTAGCATCCCTGGACAAAAACACTTGTCAACGTGTCGGCTGTTAAATAGACCTTCCCAGTAACTGCTTTGGTCAAGGAACTAGTGATGGTATGGGACATGTGCTGGCGTAAGGCAGGGACGGCACACCGGGAAAAAAAGTGGCGACTGGAGATCCAGTACTGGGGAACGGCTGCTGCCATTAGGTTGCAGAAAACTTTAGTGTCCACAAGCCTACATGGCAATATTTCCGGGGCAAGCAGTCTGGAAAATAATTTAGTATGACGGCTGCTTGACAACCCTCCAAAATGTGTGAGTGAAAATTGTTGAGTGAGCACCGCCTGATGGCCCCCCAAAATTCATGACTGAGGGGCGCTTGATGGCCCTCAAAAAATTTAGAGTGAAGGCCGAATGATAATCCTTTTGGTACGGTTTGGGAGAAGGACAAGAAAAATAATAAACCATGAACCTTTTTTGGGGTGGGAAGGGGTGCATGGGAATACACCAGAAAAAAAAGAAACATTTGATTTGCCTTTATGTTCCTCTTATGTCATCCGGTGGGCTGAGAAGTCTGTGCCATTGCTCTTTTTGAGAAGTTATACTGTCAGCGTTTTCGGGGTGTATTGCCGTGCCTCCTACTCATTTTTGGCAGCCCTTGCACATAGTGCATAGACTTTACCAGTGTAGGCGTCCCACTGCTTCCAAAGGGGAAGAAAATGTATTCTGGGGCCATCCTCTATGTGTACCCCTGGGTGTCTGCAGCGCCTCCTTTCAGTTTTTGATTTTCCTTGCACTTACTGCATAGGCTGCACCAGTCTAGGAGTCCCATCCTTACCAATGGGAAAACATTTCAGAAATCTCATGCACACCATTCCTTATAAAATGTTTTCTGGCTGAAATGAAAAAACTGCAACACTTTTTTAAGAAGCAGCACTTCAATTCTTTTAGCGTTTTTGCCGCATTTTTTCACCCTTGACAGCAATGAGAAAGTGCAAAACTACAGAAAAAATGCGATATGTGAGCATAGACTAAGGGCGCTGTTTTCCTGTAAAATCCATTTTAGCTTTGGTTTTGTGGGTTTTATTGTCAGTCCATAAAAGTGGAGTTATAATCTGACAACGTTGTTCCCCGCAGTGAGTCAGAGATGCGTCCGGGGGTCTTCCCCAAGCTGTTCCCATGCCATTTCAGTGATTTCCCTGCCCCCCAGACCTCCTTAGAGGGTCCGCTGGAAAAATGCTCAAGTTTTGCACTGACTTCCATTATAGTCGAGCGCTCCGACATTTTAGTGTTCGCTCATCGCTAGTTTTCACCCCGTGTTCGAAAAAAGTTTCAACTCAATCCTGCGCTGCGCTTTCTAATTTCTTTTAACATTACATATTTGACAAAAATTTACAAACGTTACTTATCACCTCTTCTAAAATGAACTTGGAATATTTGTGGAAACTTTTATATTTATGGATCTTATATACTATATATATATATATATATATATATTATAAAAATAATAAAGATATCAATATATTGTAGACAGCCTTGGATCTTCTGAAGACCCCCGCGCCCGCCATCACAAGCCTCCTGAGAACATCGGCCCCTGGCTCCTCAGAACATATGGCGATTTCTGCTATGTGTGCTACTGCTTATAGCAATGTAGGGATCAGATGATCGCAGCTTCAAGTCCCCCAAAGAGACTATTAACTACAGCGAAACAGGAAAAGAAAAAGTTTAAAAATGTGAAAAAAAAACCCCTGAAAAGTTCAAATCATCGCCCTTTTGTCCTAGTGAAATTAAAAAAAGTCAAAAACTAATAATAAATGCACATATTTGACATTGCTGTGTTCAGAATTGTCCGAGCTATCAATATATAAAGTAAATTAATCAGATTGGTAAATTAATTAATCGGTAATTTGAAAAATATTCAAAATGATAGAATGATGGTTTTTTTATCCACCGCAACATTGCAATAAAAAGAGGCGATAAAAACATTGTATCTACCCCAAAATGGTCTCAGTGACAACATCCGCTCAGGGCACAAAGAATAATCCCTCCCCGGCCCCAGATCCTCAAAAATGAAAAAACACTACGGGTCTCAGAAAATGTCCAATTTTTTTAACCATTTAAATAAAAAAAATCTCCACACGTTTGGTATCTGCGCAGTCGTGCTGAGCTGGGGAATCATATTGCTGAGAGACTTCTACCATATAGTTAACACGGTAACTAACAAACCCAAAAAACTATTGTGGAATTGCACTTTTTTTGTTTCTGCAATTTCAACACACTTGGATTTTTTTTTCCCATTTTCCTCTGCACCTCATGGTAGAATGAATGGTGTCATTCAAAAGTGCAACTCGTCCCGCAAAAAAAAATCCTGATATGCTATGAACAATCAAAAGGGGAAAAAAAAAAAAAAAAAAGAAAAGTGGCCATGGAGTGAAGGGGTTAATATATTTAACTGTGGTATATTAGTTTGCTGTTTGATGACCTTCACACTGATACATTGTAACAAGCGTAGCCGCAGAGATTCATTGTCAAATTCTCGATGCTTAAAGTCACACAACTAACAATCAAACTTTTTCCTCCTACTTGGCAACAACTGAAAGCGTTGACAGATCGTATCTAGGCAATGGGCAGCGCACGCACCTTAGGGGAATTTTAGTTTATTCACACAGGCACCAAGGAAATAGAATAAATAAACACAACCTTCCGATAAAAGAAAGCAAAAGTCAGAGGCATCAGTGTCCTCCAGGCGCCCGGCTCCCGAGGATCGCACTCCTGCACCTGCTGCCTCTTATCTCCGCTCTTACCTGTGAGTATAACAGAGAACGTATAACGAGCACTTCGTCTGCATCGCATCAATACAATAGAAGAATGAGTAACTAATCAAAATGATTTATTTCTCTGAGGAAATGAAAATTGTTTCTTGAAATTGTTGTGTGATATTTGAAACTTAAATAAATCAGTAAAGCAGGAACAAAAATCTCAGAAAATAATCATTAATAATAATAATAATAATTTTATTTCTATATCACCAATAAATTCATCAGCAATGTAAAGTAAGCGAGGACTTGTACAGACAATAGCAATACAAAGTAACACATAGTTCACCAGCCTCAGGAGGAGTGAGGGTCTTGTTGCTCACCAATTGTAATCTATAAGGAAGTAGGGGGCACAAGAAGCAGAACGTGCTGTTATGTACTGTGCAGCTAGAGGCTATGATATAAAGCTACATGACCGGTCATCAGCCAGGATCTGTCCAACTGCAGTTATCAGGTGCTAATGTGTGCATGGAACAAGAGCGACCAGAGAGTGCATTCCAGAACACTAGCGAAGCACGAGAGAAGTCTTAAAGACGGAGGTGTGAAGTTTAAGTTTTGGAGGACGCTAGTTTTACATCACTTGCAGAATGGAAAGGATTGGTAAGGTGATGGAGGTGAGGAGAAGATGGAAGGTGGTGCAGATCTGTGGAGAGCTTTGTGGGGGAGAGAGACAAGTTTGTATTGTTTTCTGTAGCAGATGGGTAACCAGTAGTGGTGCGTGACCTAGCAACCAGGCAACCCTCCACATGTACTTATGCTGGCTAACAGATGTAAATCATTCAGCTGCGGCAAGAAAAACTAAATCTCCGAGCACTAAAAAATACTCGGAGGACACCCGAGCTTGCTCGGGAAATCTCGAGTAACCAGTATATTCGCCCATCACTAGTAACCAGTGCAACTGTAAGGGAGTGATCAACAGAAGATGAACCCAGTCAACATCTCACAGCACTTGCAAGTAAATTCAGCCACCTTCTGGTTGGACTGAACAGGCAGGAACTGAAGGACAGAGAGTGTGCTTCCTCGAGGGAAAAGTTGGAAGGGGACGCTGGGTCAGGTGACAGCTGGGTCACAGTTGCTAATGGTAAAAAGCTGGGATGGTGAAGCAGGGAGACAGTTGGCACCAAAATGTTAAAGGAAGAGGATGCGTAAAAAGCAGAGTGAGCTCGTGGCCACAACTGCAGTAGAAGTACCTGATAGTGATCTGATCCGAGAGGAGGCCTGACTTTCTAGATCAAGCACTGAAGATCAAACACCAAAGGACAAGCACCACAGACCAGACTTTACAGGTCAAGCACCAAAGATCAAACACCGAAGGCCAAGCACTGGAGACCAGACTTCACAGGTCAAGCACTGAAGATCAAACCCTGAAGGTCAAGCATCAAAGACCATACTTCATAGGTCAAGTACCTAAGATTGAACACACGAAGGCCAAGCACAGCAGAGCAGACTTCATGGTCAAGCCCTGAAGATCAAACACCGATGGCCAAGCATCGCAGACCACAGGTCAAGCACCGAAGATCAAACACCGAAGGCCAAGCACTGCAGACCAGACTTTACAGATCAAACACTGAAGGCCAAGCACTACAGACCAGATGTCACAGGTCAAGCACCAAAGATCAAACACCAAAGTCCAAGCTCTGCAGACCACACTTCACAGGTCAAGCACCGAAGATCAAACATCAAAGGTCAAGCACCACAGATGAGACTTCTCAGGTCAAGCATCGAAGCTCGAAAATCAAAGGTCAAGCACCATGAACCAGATTTCACAGGTCAAGCAACAAAGATCAAACACTGAAGGATAAGCACAGCACCAGATGTCTCAGGTCAAGCATCGAAGATCAATCACTGATGGATAAGCACAGCAGACCAGACTTCTTAGGTCAAGCATCGAAGACTAGATGCTGATTACCAAATTAAGGGGAGCGCATGTCATCTTTGACAGAAGTTTCAAGTGAATCAGGCTGTTGCTTCCTGTGCAGATGTACGGTACTAATTGAGGAAAGTTGTTAACTCGAATTGGACTTGTGATTGGATTGTATCATAGCCCCGGTCGGCCCTGGATGATGATATTTGAAATCATCTATTTGTATATTGAATTGTTTCTATAAGGGGAAGTGGTGACCAGTTGGGCTGACACTGAGGATTCCCTGCCAGAGAGACTGGGATTATGCAACATTAGGTATTACCTGTTAATTAGTATCTTAAGTGGTTGAAGCCAGAAATATTGCCTGTAAACTTTGTATATTGCTGTGTATTGATCCGCATGTTGATAGTCATCTGCACTGCTTCCTGTTCATCTCTTATTTCTGCTCTTTATTTTCTTGTAAAATAAATTCCCGTCGTGAGTCATCACTGAGTCACCTTTACTGCGCTGTTAAATTCTCGGATCTTGTTTACACCATGACTGATAGAAGGTGGAGGTGCCAACCCCTAGGTGAAGCGGCTGGACCGAAATACGACCCTGGCTGCCGCATTCAGCACGGATTAGAGAGGAGATAGTTTGAGTAGAGGGAGACCCATCAGTAGAGAGTTACAATAGTCCAGACGAGAATTAATAAGAGAAACAGCTTTTGCAGGGTTAAATGTTAAAAACCGTTGAATTCTAGAGATGATTTTTAGATGCAGATAACATGAGTCATTGATCGGATATAGGGAATAAAGGAAAGTTCTGTGTCACATAACTCCCAGTCATAGCGCTGCAGTGGAGTAATGGTAGACTCACCCATGAAAATTGCAATATCGAGTATACGTAAGATAGTAGAGTGAGGAAACTCGAGAAGCAAGGCCGACATCACCACCCGGTACACCCAAGCAAGTACCAGGGCCCTGGTCAAACTGGGGGCCCACTTGCCGTTGGGAACACCAGCACGCTATGGGGCTGTGAGTGAGGGGATGCTCGGTGCCAGTGCTGGGACTGCCCCCATAACTCTCAAATACTCACCTGTCCTCATTCCTCACTGCTCTGGTCTCTTCAGAGTCTTCTGACTCTCTGTGACGTCTCAGGGCAGAGGGTGTGATGACGTCACTACAGCGCCTTCTCTGTGCCAAGCAGTCCAGAGTGCCAGGAGAGTGCAGCAGCAAGAAATGAGAGGAGATTAATATATGTAGTTTTTAATGCATGGAACAATATATGGGACGATTATATGCTGTATGGAGCAATATATGGGGCTATTATATTGTAAGGAGCATTATATTTGGTCCATTTACTGTATGGAGCAATATATGGGGTCCATAATACTATGTGTAGCAATATATGGGGCCATTAATACTGTATGGAGGACTATGTGGTGCCCATAATACTGTATGGAGGATTAAATGATGCCCATAATACTGTATGGAGAACTATATGGTGCCCATAATACTGTATGGAGTACAATGTGGTGCCCATAATACTGTATGGAGGATTATGTGGTGCCTATAATTCTGTTTGGAGGACTATGCAGTGGACATAATACTGTATGGAGGAATGTATGGTGCCCAAAATATTGTATGGAGGAATATGAGGTACCCAAAATACTGCATTAAAGACTATGTGGTGCCTATAATTCTGTATGGAGGACTATGTGGTGCCCAGAATACTGAATGGAGGAATATGCGGTGCCCATTATACTGTATGGAGGACTATATGGGGCCCATAATGCTGTATGCAGGACTATGTGATGCCTATAACACTGTATAGAGGACTATGTGGTGCCTACAATACTGTATGGAGGACTATGCGGTGCCCATAATACTAAATGGAGGACTATGTGGAGCACATAATACTGAATGGAGGACTAAGTGATGCCCATAATACTGTATGGAGAACTATGTGATGCCCATAATACTGTATGGAGGACAATGTGGTGCCCATAATACTGTATGGAGGATTATGTGGTGCCTATAATTCTGTATGGAGGACTATGCAGTGGACATAATACTGCATGGAGGAAAATATGGTGCCCAAAATATTGTATGGAGGAATATGAGGTGCCTAAAACACTGCATTAAAGACTATGTGGTGCCTATAATACTGTATAGAGCATTATGCGATGCCCATAATACTGAATGGAGGACTATGTGGTGCCTATAATACTGTATGGAGGACTATGCGGTGCCCATAATACTGTATGGAGGACAATGTGGTGCCCATAATACTGTATGGAGGACTATGCAGTGCCCATAATACTGCATGGAGGATTATGTGGTGCCTATAATTCTGTATGCAGGACTATTCAATGGCCATAATACTGTATGGAGGAATATATGGTGCCCAAAATATTGTATGGAGGAATATGAGGTGCCAAAAATACTGCATTAAAGACTATGTGGTGCCTATAATTCTGTATGGAGGACTATGTGGTGCCCAGAATACTGAATGGAGGAATATGTGGTGCCCATAATACTGTATGGAAAACTATGTGGTGCCCATAATACTGTATGGAGGATTATTTGGTGCCTATAATTCTGTATTGAGGACTATGCAGTGGACATAATTCTGTATGGAGGAATGTATGGTGCCCAAAATATTGTATGGAGGAATATGAGGTGCCTAAAACACTGCATTAAAGACTATGTGGTGCCTATAATTCTGTGTGCAGGACTATGTGATGCCCAGAATACTGAATGGAGGAATATGTGGTGCCCATAATACTGTATGGAGGACTATGTGGTGCCTATAATACTGTATAGAGGACTATGTGGTGCCCATAATACTGAATGGAGGACTATGCGGTGCCTATAATACTGTATGGAGGACTATGTGGTGCCTATAATACTGTATGGAGGACTATGCGGTGCCCATAATACAGAATGGAGGACTAAGTGATGCCCATAATACTGTATGGAAAACTATGTGGTGCCCATAATACTGTATGGAGGATTATTTGGTGCTTATAATTCTGTATGGAGGACTATGCAGTGGACATAATACTGTATGGAGGAATGTATGGTGCCCAAAATATTGTATGGAGGAATATGAGGTGCCTAAAACACTGCATTAAAGACTATGTGGTGCCTATACTTCTGTGTGCAGGACTATGTGGTGCCCATAATACTGTATGGAGGACTATGTGGTGCCTATAATACTGTATAGGGGATTATTTGGTGCCCATAATACTGAATGGAGGACTATGTGGTGCCTATAATACTGTATGGAGGACTATGCAGTGCCCATAATACAGAATGGAGGAATATGTGATGCCTATAATACTGTATGGAAGACTATGCGGTGCCTATAATATTGAATGGAGGAATATGTGGTGCCTATAGTACTGTATTGAGGAATATGCGGTGCACATAATACTGTATGGAGGACTAGGTGGTGCCCATAATACTGTATGGAGGACTATGTGGTGCCTATAATACTGTATAGAGGACTATGTGGTGCCCATAATACTGAACGGAGGACTATGCGGTGCCTATAATACTGCATGGAGGACTATGTGATGCCTATAATAATGTATGGAGGACTATGTGGTGCCCTAATACTGAATGGAGGACTATGTGGTGCACATGTGGGGTTCCCCCCATTTTTGACAACCAGCCAGGCTAAAGCAGACACCTGGAGGCTGGTATTCTCAGGCTGATAGTTGCCCCCCAGCCTAAAAATTGCAGCCTGCAGACACCCCATAAAAGGCGCATCTGTTAGGTGCACTAATTCTGAGGCTTTGCCTGGCTCTTCCCACTTGCCCTGTAGCGGTGGCAAGTGGAGTTAATATTTGTGGGGTTGATGTCAGCCTTGTATTGTCCGGTGACATCAAGCCCACGGTTAGCAATGGAGAGGCATCTATAAGACACCTATCCGTTACTAATCCTATAGCTATATTAGCCCTAAAGGAGGCCTATAACGAAAGAGGGGGCTCAATTATAAATATTCAAATAGATAACCGAAAAAAGAGATGGACCCCACAGTTGTACTTATAAAATATATGTATAACTTTAATACAAATTTTAATCATAAGAATTAGTATAATACAGATGTAAACAATATTAAAATACAAAGGTGAGCGACACCTAAGTGCGACGTCAGAGCAGGTTGGTGATATACAAAAGTCTATATAATGGAAGTGAGAAAAGGTATACAGGTAGTGACTATATGTGTGTACAGTATTACAGTATAGTTAGACAATGAATTTATCCTGTATAGTAATAGAAAGTGGAACATAAACTGCAGAGTGCTGAAATAATGCAGTGGTCCAACCAGACCTACTAAAGATAATAATAGTGATAGACAGTCCTAGAACACATTAATAAGGGGTAGTCGCCTCCAATACTGTGAGGTAGTAATATACATACAGGAAAGAATCAATATACGGCTCAGGCTAACAATATACATAACCTAGGTAAACCAAAAGTGCTAAGTGGTGCCTATAATTCTGTTTGGAGGACTATGCAGTGGACATAATACTGTATGGAGGAATGTATGGTGCCCAAAATATTGTATGGAGGAATATAAGGTACCCAAAATACTGCATTAAAGACTATGTGGTGCCTATAATTCTGTATGGAGGACTATGTAGTGCCCAGAATACTGAATGGAGGAATATGCGGTGCCCATAATACTGTATGGAGGACTATATGGTGCCCATAATGCTGTATGCAGGACTATGTGATGCCTATAATACTGTATAGAGGACTATGTGGTGCCTATAATACTAAATGGAGGACTATGTGGTGCACATAATACTGAATGGAGGACTAAGTGATGCCCATAATACTGTATGCAGAACTATGTGATGCCCATTATACTGTATGGAGGACAATGTGGTGCCCATAATACTGTATGGAGGATTATGTGGTGCCTATAATTCTGTATGGAGGACTATGCAGTGGACATAATACTGCATGGAGAAAAATATGGTGCCCAAAATATTGTATGGAGGAATATGAGGTGCCTAAAACACTGCATTAAAGACTATGTGGTGCCTATAATACTGTATAGAGCATTATGCGATGCCCATAATACTGAATGGAGGACTATGTGGTGCCTATAATACTGTATGGAGGACTATGCGGTGCCCATAATACTGTATGGAGGACAATATGGTGCCCATAATACTGTATTGAGGACTATGCAGTGCCCATAATACTGCATGGAGGATTATGTGGTGCCTATAATTCTGTATGCAGGACTATTCAATGGCCATAATACTGTATGGAGGAATATATGGTGCCCAAAATATTGTATGGAGGAATATGAGGTGCCTAAAACCCTGCATTAAAGACTATGTGGTGCCTATAATTCTGTGTGCAGGACTATGTGATGCCCAGAATACTGAATGGAGGAATATGTGGTGCCCATAATACTGTATGGAGGACTATGTGGTGCCTATAATACTGTATAGAGGACTATGTGGTGCCCATAATACTGAATGGAGGACTATGCGGTGCCTATAATACTGTATGGAGGACTATGTGGTGCCTATAATACTGTATGGAGGACTATGCGGTGCCCATAATACAGAATGGAGGACTAAGTGATGCCCATAATACTGTATGGAAAACTATGTGGTGCCCATAATACTGTATGGAGGATTATTTGGTGCCTATAATTCTGTATGGAGGACTATGCAGTGGACATAATACTGTATGGAGGAATGTATGGTGCCCATAATATTGTATGGAGGAATATGAGATGCCTAAAACACTGCATTAAAGACTATGTGGTGCCTATAATTCTGTGTGCAGGACTATGTGGTGCCCATAATACTGTATGGAGGACTATGTGGTGCCTATATCACTGTATAGGGGATTATTCGGTGCCCATAATACTGAATGGAGGACTATGTGATGCCTATAATACTGTATGGAAGACTATGCGGTGCCTATAATATTGAATGGAGGAATATGTGGTGCCTATAGTACTGTATTGAGGAATATGCGGTGCACATAATACTGTATGGAGGACTAGGTGGTGCCCATAATACTGTATGGAGGACTATGTGGTGCCTATAATACTGTATAGAGGACTATGTGGTGCCCATAATACTGAATGGAGGACTATGCAGTGCCTATAATACTGCATGGAGGACTATGTGATGCCTATAATAATGTATGGAGGACTATGTGGTGCCCTAATACTGAATGGAGGACTATGTGGTGCACATGTGGGGTTCCCCCCATTTTTGACAACCAGCCAGGCTAAAGCAGACACCTGGAGGCTGGTATTCTCAGGCTGATAGTTGCCCCCCAGCCTAAAAATTGCAGCCTGCAGACACCCCATAAAAGGCGCATCTGTTAGGTGCACTAATTCTGAGGCTTTGCCCGACTCTTCCCACTTGCCCTGTAGCGGTGGCAAGTGGAGTTAATATTTGTGGGGTTGATGTCAGCCTTGTATTGTCTAGTGACATCAAGCCCACGGTTAGCAATGGAGAGGCAGCTATAAGACACCTATCCGTTACTAATCCTATAGCTATATTAGCCCTAAAGGAGGCCTATAACGAAAGAGGGGGCTCAATTATAAATATTCAAATAGATAACCGAAAAAAGAGATGGACCCCACAGTTCTACTTTAAAAATATATGTATAACTTTAATACAAATTTTAATCATAAGAATTAGTATAATACAGATGTAAACAATATTAAAATACAAAGGTGAGCGACACGTAAGTGCCACGTCAGAGCAGGTTGGTGATATACAAAAGTCTATATAATGGAAGTGAGAAAAGGTATACAGTAGTAGTGACTATATGTGTGTATAGTATTACAGTATAGTTAGACAATGAATTTATCCTGTACAGTAATAGAAAGTGGAACATAAACTGCAGAGTGCTGAAATAATGCAGTGGTCCAACCAGACCTACTAAAGATAATAATAGTGATAGACAGTCCTAGAACACATTAATAAGGGGTAGTCGCCTCCAATACTGTGAGGTAGTAATATACATACAGGAAAGAATCAATATACGGCTCAGGCTAACAATATACATAACCTAGGTAAACCAAAAGTGCTAAGGTATAGGTAGACAAAGGAAACTAACCTGCAACAGGCGTGGGAGAGGCAGTGCAGAGCGAACCCCCATCACCTCCGTACTGTGCAGCCACGGCTCACCGCAATCAGGCAGTGGTAAAATGGATAAGCCTTGGAGATCGCAGTCATACAGCTGAGGAGTTGTGGACAGGTATCCAGGCTGAGTTTGATCAATGGCGGTCTCCGCTGAACCTGCATCCAGGGAAGACCGTGTCCAACAACGGTGCGAACCTTGTGGCGGCCCTACGGCGAGACAAGCTCACACACGTGCCTTGTATGGCAGACGTCCTCAACCGGGTGGTACAGTGTTTTCTCGGCCACTACCCTGGTCTGGGTGAGCTGCTCCAGAAAGCACTGAAAATGTGTGCTCACTTTCTGTTTTCGCACCCCTCAGGTTATCGGCTTGCATCCATACAGAGGTCTTTGTCCATGCCAGTTATCAGGTTGATATGCGATGTGCCGACACGGTGGAATTCCACTCTCCACATGTTGCAGCAACTGTGGCAGCAACAACGAGTCCTGACGCAGTATGTCATGTCGTATAGCCTGGGCCAACGCAGTATGGAGGTGGTGCATATCACATTTACAGAGTTGGCACAGAATAAGGACCTCTGCACCCTTCTGCATGGTTTTGAAATATCTACCAAGATGGTTAGCGCCGTGTATCACTGTGTATGGAGCGCCCCCAGATGCAGGGCCGTGGGGTACTCGGTACCGGGCCTCTCTGGCTCAGTTCTGGGGTTGTCACGGTGGCTAGACCCGGTCCGTGACCCTGCTAAGGGGCATCCAATGAAAGGTGTGATGATGGTGTGTGGTGCAGGTCGCGATGAATAACGAGGACACAGGGTTGCAGTCTCTTTACCTTTTTACTGAAGGTTTCGGGATCCTCAATCCAGAGCACTGCTAACGGGGCTGGCTGAGACCGGCCGGTCCGAAGGCACATCCAGAGTTCCCTTTGCAGGTGGAAATGCTCACCTTCTAGCGCCTGTGTGTTGTAGTACCTCCCTGCTTAGCACCACGGGATAGTCCTCACAACTGTTGTGTCTGTTTCTGATGTTCTCTCTCTCCGTCCCCCAGATGATATGGCTAGGACGCACCCGTATGACGGGGTAGGCCTGGAGTTATTCTGGGACCCTAGAGATGCCCCTCTCCCACAATTGCCTCTGTTGTCTTCGTTAGGTGATTTAGGTGAGACAGCCACCCCATAGTTCACTGTCCTGCCGCTGTTTGAAGTAATACGTGGAGTCTCTTACTTCCTCGGTGCTCCGGCCACCGGCTACGCGCCTCAGAAGGATGTTGCCACGGTCTTAAGGGCACGACTCCTTCTGGTTCTATCTTCTCTGCCTTTGATCTCGCTTCTTTTCACTTCTCCGCAATATACTCCGCTTTCGTGTTCTTTCTTAGGAGTCTGCCGCTGTAACACTCAAGCACGGCTCCGTAACATTCGGTCTGTCCTAGGCCGCTGTCAGGATCCCACCCCTGACAGGTCCTCTCTCAAGCTCTCCCTAGCTACTTTCTCCCTGACTTCCTGTCCAACCCCCAGTTTTACCAGAGTGTGAGGAGAGGCCTAATAGATAGAACCACCCCCCCTGGTGGCCAGAGTGTGGAGTGTAGTGTGTGTCTGTGATACCTAGTCAGGTGAACTCCTTTAGTGCAATCAGACGTAACATCGCTCCCCTTAGTAGCAGAGCGACATCACTGCAACGACCAGGACTCTGGGGCGCTGCACTTCCCCCGGTTAAATCCAGTACTCCCGGACTGGGAAAAGAAGAACAACATTACATGTTATTAGAAAACACACAAAATTTTGAAACATTATAAACAGATAAATACTATGAACAAGTAAATATATAACAGTGCTTCCCTTTATCGGAGGTGAGGACGCTTGAACGTTGCAAAAGTTTGGTCATGCACAGTTCATGACTCCCAGTTCAGTAGGTGCAACCTTAAACAGCAGGGACCCCGGGTAAACAAAGGGGTCCCCGTAAAAGTTTTGGAGCAGTTCACTGTCCATCACTCCATTGTCCATTTTTAAACCTGTAACAAAGAAGCTTACAAAAACATTTTCACCCAAATAGCAGCTATGGTTAGTATCTCCAAGTTTTGTAGCGAAGTGGAGTTTGATTCTTGGTGCTACGTGTAGACCTCCGCAGTGCATGGGTGGCTATTGACCTAACAGGGCCCGCTAGGCTGGCTACCACTGGTGTAGTGCACTGTCTCCTAGCTACACTTCTAGTGAGTCTGGGTAGCACTGGCAGGCTGGAGTTCTCAGGACTGCTGCTGCGACCGATGGGCATGGCAGATTCACCGATAGCAGAGGGAGGACTGACCGGTTCAACGGCTGGCATGGCATCCTCCAGTGGGGTCCACTGCGGTTGCGGGTCCGGATGACCTGGCTCCACATTTAGTTCTGGTGGTGTCAGTTGACGAAACGTTAGGATAGGTACCACAATGGCCTGGTTGATTTGAGTCCAAGACTGGGGAAAATCACCAAGAACAGTATGTATCATCTTCTCCTCTTCCATGGGCGGAGACGGCCCGGGGTCTGTTTCCCCATCTCTCAGCTTATCAGGGCATATCTTAAGATGGTCTCTGGATATTGCCGTTGAGGTTTCCCCTCCATCCTTGCTGATGAGACAGACCTTGGTATTGTCGAAATCAGATGGCAGGATGGTATATGGTTCCGCTTCCCATTTGTCATCAAGCTTGTGTAGTCTCCGCTTTCGCTTGAGTACCTGCTCCCCGGGTGACAAGGGAGTCGCAGGAGCATGCTGGTTGTAATCCCTTTCTTGTTTTTGTCGGGCTTGGGCGAGACTTCTTTCCACACATTCTTGTACTTTGCGGTACCTCTGCTGCCTCTCGATATCCCAGTCCGCATCTGGCGAGATATCTTCGGGGGTCAGGACTCCCATGTCCAGATCAACAGGTAACTTGCTAGACCTCCCTCGCATCAGGTATGCTGGGGTGCAGTTGGTGGAATTCACAGGAATGTGGTTGTACATATCCACCAAGTCGGGTAACTTTGTGGGCCACAAGTTCCGTTCCTCCACAGGTAAGGTCTTCAGTAAGTCGATCACCACCTGGTTCATCTTCTCACACATCCCGTTGGTTTGTGGATGATATGGCGTGGTTCTGATCTTCTTACATCCATACAGATTGCAGAACTCCTGGAACACTTCCGCTTCAAATGCTGGCCCCTGATCGGTCAGTACCTTCTCTGGGTACCCATGAGGTCGACAGAAGTACTGCTGGAAGGTTTTGGCGTCCGTTCTAGCCGTTAGATCTTTGACCGGCACGACCACCAGGAATCGGGAGTAGTGGTCCACGATGGTGAGAGCATAGGTATTGCCTGACCGACTAGGTGTTAGCTTCACGTGATCCAGCGCGACCAGCTCGAGCGGCCGTTTGGTGATGATGGGCTGCAAGGGAGCCAGCTGGCTGTCACGATCCTTCCGGCGTAGGCTGCATGGACCACACTCTCGGCACCACTTCTCGATGGCTTTCTTCATACCTACCCAGTAGAACCTCCCTCGGAGCAGCCTCTCCAGCTTCCTCCATCCGAAGTGTACAGTCCCATCGTGGTACGCTCCCAGGACCATTGGCACATCTTGTCTTGGGACCACAATCTGCCATACCAATTCGTGGGTGCGTGGGTCAACGCTCCTCCGGCACAGCTTGCCATCGTGAATAAACAGTCTGCCCCTCTCCTTCCACAACTGTAACGCCTCCGGTGGATCCTCCGGGCCGGGATGCGAACCTGCCTGCGTCAGGAGTTCTTTCACTCGATGGACCGCATGGTCGCCATCCTGGTTCTCTGCCCACCCATGGTGGGGCTGGGGATTCAACGGGGCGCCTTGTTTACTCCTGCGCCTGGCCTCTACCTGATGGGAACACTGGGTGGCCTTGGGGCGATGGAAAGTGGGCAGCTCTACCTCTTCAAATGCTTCTGCATCTTCCTCCGTATCGCGCAAATGAGGCATTCGGGACAATGCATCGGCATTTGCATTCTTGTGCCCCGCCCGGTACTTGATGGTGAAGTCGTAATTGGATAACCGGGCCATCCACCGCTGCTCCAAGGCGCCAAGTTTTGCTGTGTCCAAGTGCGTTAGCGGATTATTTTCCATGAAGACGGTGAACTTTGCTGAGGCCAGGTAATGCTTGAACCTCTCCGTCATGGCCCAAACGACAGCAAGAAACTCCAGCTTGAAGGAACTATAGTTGTCAGGGTTCCTTTCGGTGGGGCGAAGTTTCCTGCTGGCGTAAGCAATTACCCTTTCCTTGCCCTTCTGGACCTGGGACAGCACAGCTCCCAACCCCACGTTGCTGGCATCCGTAAACAATACAAACGGTTGGTCATATTCAGGGTAAGCCAGTACCTCTTCTCCCGTCAGCGCCGATTTTAAGCAGGTGAACGATCCTTCCAGCCCTTCGTTCCAATCAAATGGGGTATTCTTACCCTTGGATTTCTTGGATTGGCCCACCAACAGGTCTTGCAACGGCGCGGCCTTCTTGGTGAAGTCCTTGATGAACCTCCGGTAGTAGCCCACCAACCCGAGGAATTGCCAGACTTCATAGAGGTTACTGGGCTTCGGCCAGTCCTTAATCACCGTGACTGTTGTGAATTATGCTCTTGGGTTCCCTCCGGTGGTTGTTGGTAGTAATGCAGTTGTCCCTGGGTTGCAATCCTGGGCAGGTGTCCCTGCTGATTGCAGCTCTGACTGGGATATTTAGGTGTGCAGGATTCATTAGCCCTTGCCAGTTGTCCATTGTTCTTGGAGGTTTTGCATCTCTGTCTGGTTCCTCCAGCCCTGCTGCCAAATCAGCAAAGATAAGTGTCTGGTTTTGTTTTTGTAGCACACATGCTGTGTGCTTTACAATTCAGTACTATTCAATGTTTTTTCTTGTCCAGCTTAGACTGTGTTTGGATATTTCAGTCTAGTTGGATTCTCAGGAGATGCAGATATACATTCCATGTCTTTAGTTAGATGGTGGTATTTTTGTATTATCTGCTGTGGATATTTTTAGGGTTTTAATACTGACCGCTTAGTATTCTGTCCTATCCTTTCCTATTTAGCTAGCGTGGCCTCTTTTGCTAAATCCTGATTTCTGCCTGCGTATGTCTTTCCTTCAATACTCACAGTCAATATTTGTGCGGGCTGCCTATCCTTTGGGGTTCTGCTCTGAGGCAAGATAGAATTCCCATTTCCATCTATAGGGGTATTTAGTCCTCCGGCTGTGTCGAGGTGTCTAGGATGTGTTAGGTACACCCCACGGCTACTTCTAGTTGCGGTGACAGTTTAGGGTTTGCGGTCAGTACAGGTTCCACCTACTCCTGAGAAAGTCTCATGCGGCTCCAAGGTCACCGGATCATAACACGTGACCTTGTCGGGGTCCGGGGCCACGCCTTCGGCACTCACCACATGGTCCAGGTACTGCACTTTGGGTTTTAGTAGGTGGCATTTGGACGGTTTTACCTTTAAGCCAAAGTTGGACAGAGCTTCAAACACCTCGGCCAGGTGCTTCAAATGGTCTTCATAGGTCTTAGAGAAGACAATAACATCGTCCAGATAGAGCAGTACGGATTCAAAGTTCTTGTGTCCCAGACAGCACTCCATCATCCTCTGAAACGTCCCCGGGGCGTTACACAATCCGACAGGCATGTAGTTGAACTCCCAAAGACCCATCGGCGTCGTGAAGGCCGTCTTCTCCTTGTCCGCCTCTGCCACGGGAACCTGCCAGTACCCACTGGTGAGATCAAAGGTGGAGAAGTAATTAGCAGACTTTAAAGCAGCCAAGGACTCCTCTGTCCTGAGCAGGGGCTATGCATCCTTATGTGTAATGCGATTTAGTTGCCTATAATCCACACACATCCTCATGGTGCCATCTTTCTTCCTAACGAGGACTAGTGGAGCTGCCCAGGGGCTACAACTGTCTCTCACCACCACAGCCTCCTTCATCTCTCGTAGCATGTCCTTGGCACACTGATAATGAGCTGGGGGTACAGGACGGTATCTCTCTATGATGGGTGGGTGATCTCCCGTGGGGATATGATGCTGAATCCCTTTTACATGCCCAAAATCTAGGGGGTGTTTGCTGAATACCCGCTCATATTCATGAACCACCCTGTAAGCCCCCTGGGTTTGGTGAGATGGGGTAGAATCAGTGCCCACATGTAATTCCCGACACCAATCTTTAATTTGCCCTGCAGAGCCATTGTCCTCTGCCGGGCCGGATGGAACCAAGGGCCCACGTGCCTGTATCACGCTATTAATAAACAGTAAACAGCTTGGCAAGCGTGGCATATTTGGTTAGGTGGACTTCTTCCTCCCCACAGTTAAGAACACGCACTGGCACCCTCCCCTTACGGACATCAACCACCCCTCTGGCTGTCAGGAGGGTAGGCCTATTATCTGAATACACAGGTTCTACCAGGGCCTGATAGTCTTTACCCCTGAGGCCTATGGCTGCCCGACACCACATCAACATTTCACTCCTGGGGGGTATCGCAATGGGGTTTGAATCACTCACTGTGACCCGGCCAATCTCACCACCAGTCAACTCCACTTGCTGTCTCTGCATTAGAGCTCTGATTTCTTTCTGCAAGGCACGTTGTTCACTGTAACCCGCTGTTTCGGCGACCTGCTGCAACAAGACAATAACTTCTGCAAGACAATTTTCTATGACATTAGCACCGATGGTCATCAGGGGGTTACATTCACGTCGGTCAATATCAACAATAACAATCCCCTGGGCCTTCAATTCTACCCGCCCCACCTTAATGGTGACCACCTCTTTATACCCCACTTGAGGCAGTGGCTGACCATTACTAGCTATTATGGAAAAATCATCATCAGGGACACGGGTAATGTCGGTGTCCTCCCAATAACGTCTATAAAGGATGTAAGGCATAGTCGTCACCTGGGAACCCGTGTCCAGCAAAGCGTTCATGGGGATACCGTCAATCACGATGGGGAGAACTGAGCGCCCTCCGATGTACTTGGCTCTCCAATTCTGCGGGCCTGATCGTCCAACTCCTGGGGGTTGGCCCTTTGCCCCAGGGGTTGCTCGTTTAAAGGACAGTACCTTGCAAGATGGCCCACCTGGTGGTAGCGGCGGCAGATAGGTCATCCATCCCGTTGAAAGCGATCGTCGTCTCTGCCTCTGGTCGACGGAATCCTCCGCTGTCGCGGCCAGGGGACATCCTCCGGTCCGGAGGCTAGCTGGATCTTCTCCTTGTGGGCCTCCTGGAGGGACTGGATGGTCCAGGCTAGGGCAGCAACGCTCTTGGTCAGCTCTTGCATCTGGAGGCGTAGTCCCGCAGGGGAGTCGTCCTCCAGGATCTGGGCATCGGCCTCAGCGGAGACGGGTGCTTCCGGCGCCACCTCCTGGTGGTACGTGAGGGCTTGACGCCTGGGAAGTACAGCACGGCTGGGCTGTCGCTCTGGTAGTGCTTGGATGGTTTTATCTTTAAATTGCGCAAAAGTCAGGTTGGGATTCTGCATGGCTAGGAAGTGTAGCTGGGCCCTTTGGTGACTGCACAGGAGCCCTTCGATAAACCGCTCTTTTAGGAGTTTATCTTCATCTTGCATACCTGTTGTGAAATTGGATTTTGGGCTCCCCCGGTGGCCACTGGTGGAATTGAACTGGTGTGCATCATCCTCTCTGTTCACCTGTTTCCATCAGAATGTGGGAGTCGCTATTTAGCCTTGCTCCTCTGTCACTTCCATGCCGGTCAACATTGTAATCAGAAGCCTTTCTGTGCATGTTCCTGCTGCTAGACAACTCCCAGCTAAGTTGGACTTTTGTCCTTGTTTGTTTTTGCATTTTGTTCCAGTTCACAGCTGTAGTTTCGTTTCTGTGTCTGGAAAGCTCTTGTGATCTGAAATTGCCACTCTGATGTTATGAGTTAATACTAGAGTCTTAAAGTAATTTCAGGATGGTATTTTGGTAGGGTTTTCAGCTGACCATGAAAGTGCCCTTTCTGTCTTCCTGCTATCTAGTAAGCGGACCTCAATTTTGCTAAACCTATTTTCATACTACGTTTGTCATTTCATCTAAAATCACCGCCAATATTTGTGGGGGCCTCTGTCTGCCTTTCGGGGAAATTTCTCTAGAGGTGAGCCAGGACTACATTTTCCTCTGCCAGGATTAGTTAGTCCTCCGGCCGGCGCTGGGCGTCTAGGGATAAAACGCAGGCTACGCTACCCGGCTACTGTTAGTTGTGCGGCAGGTTTAGTTCATGGTCAGTTTAGTTTCCATCCTTCCAAGAGCTAGTTCTTATGTTTGCTGGGCTATGTTCTCTTGCCATTGAGAACCATAACAGTTTGACCGGCCACAAAGGGTTAAATTAATTGACAGAGAAAGGAGAGAAAAGAGAAGTCTGCTGAAGATTTTTTTTTTTTTTTTTTTCTCCAGTTCTGAGTGTGCTTGTAATTGAATCTCTTGCAAGTCTGCCTATATTGCAGCCTTTCTCTCTCTCTCTCCTTCTAATCCTGGAATGGCTCTGTGTTCACCTGTTTAAAATGGATATTCAGAGTTTAGCTGCAGGTTTGAATAATCTCACCACGAAAGTTCAAAATTTACAAGATTTTGTTGTTCATGTTCCTATATCTGAACCTAGAATTCCTTTGCCTGAATTTTTCTCGGGGAATAGATCTTGCTTTCAAAATTTCAAAAATAATTGCAAGTTGTTTTTGTCCCTGAAATCTCGCTCTGCTGGAGATCCTGCTCAGCAGGTCAGGATTGTGATTTCCTTGCTCCGGGGCGACCCTCAGGATTGGGCTTTTGCATTGGCTCCAGGGGATCCTGCGTTGCTCAATGTGGATGCGTTTTTTCTGGCCTTGGGGTTGCTTTATGAGGAACCTCAGTTAGAACTTCAGGCGGAAAAGGCCTTGATGTCCCTATCTCAGGGGCAAGACGAAGCTGAAATATACTGCCAGAAATTCCGTAAATGGGCTGTGCTTACTCAGTGGAATGAGTGCGCCCTGGCGGCGAATTTCAGAGAGGGTCTCTCTGATGCCATTAAGGATGTTATGGTGGGGTTCCCTGTGCCTGCGGGTCTGAATGAGTCCATGACAATGGCTATCCAGATCGATAGGCGTTTGCGGGAGCGCAAACCTGTGCACCATTTGGCGGTGTCTACTGAGAAGACGCCAGAGAATATGCAATGTGATAGAATTCTGTCCAGAAGTGAACGGCAGAATTTTAGACTAAAAAATGGGTTGTGCTTCTATTGCGGTGATTCAACTCATGTTATATCAGCATGCTCTAAGCGTACTAAGAAGCTTGATAAGTCTGTTTCAATTGGCACTTTACAGTCTAAGTTTATTCTATCTGTGACCCTGATTTGTTCTTTATCATCTATTACCGCGGATGCCTATGTCGACTCTGGCGCCGCTTTGAGTCTTATGGATTGGTCCTTTGCCAAACGCTGTGGGTATGATTTGGAGCCTTTTGAAACTCCTATACCCCTGAAGGGGATTGACTCCACCCCATTGGCTAGCAATAAACCACAATACTGGACACAAGTAACTATGCGGATTAATCCGGATCACCAGGAGATTATTCGCTTTCTTGTGCTGTATAACCTACATGATGTGTTGGTGCTTGGATTGCCATGGCTGCAATCTCATAACCCAGTCCTTGACTGGAAAGCTATGTCTGTGTTAAGCTGGGGATGTAAGGGGACGCATGGGGACGTACCTGTGGTTTCCATTTCATCATCTATTCCCTCTGAGATTCCTGAATTCTTGACTGAATATCGTGACGTTTTTGAAGAACCTAAGCTTGGTTCATTACCTCCGCACCGGGAGTGCGATTGTGCCATAGATTTGATTCCGGGTAGTAAATACCCTAAGGGTCGTTTATTTAATCTGTCTGTGCCTGAACATGCTGCTATGCGAGAATATATAAAGGAGTCCTTGGAAAAGGGACATATTCGTCCTTCGTCATCTCCCTTAGGAGCCGGTTTTTTCTTTGTGGCTAAGAAAGATGGCTCTTTGAGGCCGTGCATTGATTATCGGCTTTTGAATAAAATCACGGTTAAATATCAATATCCGTTGCCACTGCTGACTGATTTGTTTGCTCGCATAAAGGGGGCCAAGTGGTTCTCTAAGATAGATCTCCGTGGGGCGTATAATTTGGTGCAAATTAAGCAGGGGGATGAGTGGAAAACCGCATTTAATACGCCCGAGGGCCACTTTGAGTATTTGGTGATGCCTTTTGGTCTTTCAAATGCCCCTTCAGTCTTTCAGTCCTTTATGCATGACATTTTCCGTGATTATTTGGATAAATTTATGATTGTGTATCTGGATGATATTTTGATTTTTTCGGATGACTGGGACTCTCATGTCCAGCAGGTCAGGAGGGTTTTTCAGGTTTTGCGGTCTAATTCCTTGTGTGTGAAGGGTTCTAAGTGCGTTTTTGGGGTTCAAAAGATTTCCTTTTTGGGATATATTTTTTCCCCCTCTTCCATCGAGATGGATCCTGTCAAGGTTCAGGCTATTTGTGATTGGACGCAACCCTCTTCTCTTAAGAGTCTTCAGAAATTTTTGGGCTTTGCTAACTTTTATCGTCGATTTATTGCTGGTTTTTCTGATGTTGTTAAACCATTGACTGATTTGACTAAGAAGGGTGCTGATGTTGCTGATTGGTCCCCTGCTGCTGTGGAGGCCTTTCGGGAGCTTAAGCGCCGCTTTTCTTCCGCCCCTGTGTTGCGTCAGCCTGATGTTGCTCTTCCTTTTCAGGTTGAGGTCGACGCTTCTGAAATCGGAGCTGGGGCGGTTTTGTCGCAGAGAAGTTCCGATTGCTCCGTGATGAGACCTTGTGCTTTTTTCTCGCGTAAATTTTCGCCCGCCGAGCGGAATTATGATGTTGGGAATCGGGAGCTTTTGGCCATGAAGTGGGCTTTTGAGGAGTGGCGTCATTGGCTTGAGGGGGCTAGACATCAGGTGGTGGTATTGACTGACCACAAAAATCTAATTTATCTTGAGTCCGCCAGACGCCTGAATCCTAGACAGGCGCGCTGGTCGTTGTTTTTCTCTCGGTTTAATTTTGTGGTGTCCTACCTGCCGGGTTCTAAGAATGTTAAGGCGGATGCCCTTTCTAGGAGTTTTGAGCCTGACTCCCCTGGTAATTCTGAACCTACAGGTATCCTTAAGGATGGAGTGATATTGTCTGCCGTTTCTCCAGACCTGCGGCGGGCCTTGCAGGAGTTTCAGGCGGATAGACCTGATCGTTGCCCACCTGGTAGACTGTTTGTTCCTGATGATTGGACCAGTAAAGTCATTTCTGAGGTTCATTCTTCTGCGTTGGCAGGTCATCCTGGAATCTTTGGTACCAGGGATTTGGTGGCAAGGTCCTTCTGGTGGCCTTCCCTGTCTCGAGATGTGCGAGGCTTCGTGCAGTCTTGTGACGTTTGTGCTCGGGCCAAGCCTTGTTGTTCTCGGGCTAGTGGATTGTTGTTGCCCTTGCCTATCCCGAAGAGGCCCTGGACGCACATCTCGATGGATTTTATTTCGGATCTTCCTGTTTCTCAGAAGATGTCTGTCATCTGGGTGGTGTGTGATCGTTTCTCTAAGATGGTCCATTTGGTTCCCCTGCCTAAGTTGCCTTCTTCTTCCGAGTTGGTTCCTCTGTTTTTTCAAAATGTGGTCCGTTTGCATGGTATTCCGGAGAATATCGTTTCTGACAGAGGTACCCAATTCGTGTCTAGATTTTGGCGAGCATTCTGTGCTAGGATGGGCATAGATTTGTCTTTCTCGTCTGCTTTCCATCCTCAGACTAATGGCCAGACCGAGCGGACGAATCAGACCTTGGAGACATATTTGAGGTGTTTTGTGTCTGCAGATCAGGATGATTGGGTTGCTTTTTTGCCTTTGGCGGAGTTTGCCCTCAATAATCGGGCCAGCTCTGCCACCTTGGTGTCTCCCTTTTTCTGTAATTCGGGGTTTCATCCTCGATTTTCTTCTGGTCAGGTGGAATCTTCGGATTGTCCTGGAGTGGATGCTGTGGTGGAGAGGTTGCATCAGATTTGGGGGCAGGTAGTGGACAATTTGAAGTTGTCCCAGAAGACTCGGCTTTTTGCCAACCGCCGGCGTCGGGTTGGTCCTCGGCTTTGTGTTGGGGACTTGGTGTGGTTGTCTTCTCGTTTTGTCCCTATGAGGGTTTCTTCTCCCAAGTTTAAGCCTCGGTTCATCGGCCCGTACAAGATATTGGAGATTCTTAACCCTGTGTCCTTCCGTTTGGACCTCCCTGCATCTTTTTCTATTCATAATGTTTTTCATCGGTCATTATTGCGCAGGTATGAGGTACCAGTTGTGCCTTCCGTTGAGCCTCCTGCTCCGGTGTTGGTTGAGGGCGAGTTGGAGTACGTTGTGGAAAAAATCTTGGACTCCCGTGTTTCCAGACGGAAACTCCAGTATCTGGTCAAATGGAAGGGTTACGGTCAGGAGGATAATTCTTGGGTGACTGCCTCTGATGTTCATGCCTCCGATTTGGTCCGTGCCTTTCATAGGGCTCATCCTGATCGCCCTGGTGGTTCTGGTGAGGGTTCGGTGCCCCCTCCTTGAGGGGGGGGTACTGTTGTGAAATTGGATTTTGGGCTCCCCCGGTGGCCACTGGTGGAATTGAACTGGTGTGCATCATCCTCTCTGTTCACCTGTTTCCATCAGAATGTGGGAGTCGCTATTTAGCCTTGCTCCTCTGTCACTTCCATGCCGGTCAACATTGTAATCAGAAGCCTTTCTGTGCATGTTCCTGCTGCTAGACAACTCCCAGCTAAGTTGGACTTTTGTCCTTGTTTGTTTTTGCATTTTGTTCCAGTTCACAGCTGTAGTTTCGTTTCTGTGTCTGGAAAGCTCTTGTGATCTGAAATTGCCACTCTGATGTTATGAGTTAATACTAGAGTCTTAAAGTAATTTCAGGATGGTATTTTGGTAGGGTTTTCAGCTGACCATGAAAGTGCCCTTTCTGTCTTCCTGCTATCTAGTAAGCGGACCTCAATTTTGCTAAACCTATTTTCATACTACGTTTGTCATTTCATCTAAAATCACCGCCAATATTTGTGGGGGCCTCTGTCTGCCTTTCGGGGAAATTTCTCTAGAGGTGAGCCAGGACTACATTTTCCTCTGCCAGGATTAGTTAGTCCTCCGGCCGGCGCTGGGCGTCTAGGGATAAAACGCAGGCTACGCTACCCGGCTACTGTTAGTTGTGCGGCAGGTTTAGTTCATGGTCAGTTTAGTTTCCATCCTTCCAAGAGCTAGTTCTTATGTTTGCTGGGCTATGTTCTCTTGCCATTGAGAACCATAACACATACCGCTTGGATCACTCTGCTTAATGGCCCTCAGTGCCTCCTGCAGATTAAGGGCATAATCCCGTAAGCTATCCTGCGGCCTCTGCTTGCACCCATAGAATGTCAATTTAATTTCTGTAGCAGTGCGGGTGTCAAAGGTGGTCTTAAGCTTTGCAAAGATCTGTTGCGCAGTCTTCTTATCTGCGGCGGGCAAGGACTTCACTTCTCTCAAGGCCGCTCCAAATAGTTGGTTCGTTATCATTTGAACTTTCTGAGGCTCTGTCAAGGGATAAAACTCGAGCAGGCTGCAAATCCCCTCTTTAAAGTCAGTTAACGTATGGGATTCTCCAGAGTATCGCGGGAGCCAGGCGGCTCCGGGTAGGTACAGCATGGAAAAGGGCATTATGGCTGTTGTAGCTGCGGCAGTGTCCGGCTGGCCGGAGGGAGCAGCAGGCTCCGCGGCTTCTGGCAGTGGTGCAAGGGCCGCGGCTGCGTCTACTACAGGGCCTGGAGGTGCCCCCATGTCTGCCTCCGCCTCCCTGGGGTCCGACATGGCCGTTTCTTCCCCCTGCTAACCTGCCGAGGCCTGGGTTCCTCTTCCGGAGTCAGCCCCCTCCAGCGGTTTTTCGTTCCACGCTCTTTTCGACCGGCTCCGCCCACGAAACTATGGTTCCTCCCTCCGTGCTCCGCTCAGCTCGGCAATGGCGGATTTTGGGTGGCAAACAGCAATGCACAGTCTTTGCAATAAGTCACAGTTTCAAGGCACACATGACCTGATTCTTCAGGCTTAAGTAGATCCTGTTTGTGACGCCAAGTTAGAGCACCCCCAGACACAGGGCCGTGGGGTACTCGGTACCAGGCCTCTCTGGCTCAGTTCTGGGGTTGTCACGGTGGCTAGACCCGGTCCGTGACCCAGCTAAGGGGCGTCCAATGAAAGGTGTGATGATAGTGCGTGGTGCAGGTCGCGATGAATAACGAGGACACAGGGTTGCAGTCTCTATACCTTTTTACTGAAGGTTTTGGGATCCTCAATCCAGAGCACATCCAGAGTTCCCTTTGCAGGTGGAAATCAGTGCCCACCTTCTAGCGCCTGTGTGTTGTAGTACCTCCCTGCTTAGCACCACGGGATAGTCCTCACAACTGTTGTGTCTGTTTCTGATGTTCTCTCTCTCCGTCCCCCAGATGATATGGCTAGGCCTGAAGTTATTCTGGGACCCTAGAGATGCCCCTCTCCCACAATTGCCTCCGTTGCCTTCGTTAGGTGATTTAGGTGAGACAGCCACCCTATAGTTAACTGTCCTGCTGCTGTTTGAAGTAATACGTGGAGTCTCTTACTTCCTCGGTGCTCCGGCCACCGGCTACGCGCCTCAGAAGGATGTTGCCACGGTCTTAAGGGCACGACTCCTTCTGGTTCTATCTTCTCTGCCTGTGATCTCGCTTCTTTTCACTTCTCCACAATATACTCCGCTTTCGTGTCCTTTCTTAGGAGTCTGCCGCTGTAACACTCAAGCACGGCTCCGTAACGTTTGGTCTGTCCTAGGCCGCTGTCAGGATCCCACCCCTGACAGGTCCTCTCTCAAGCTCTCCCTAGCTACTTTCTCCCTGACTTCCTGTCCAACCCCCAGTTTTACCAGAGTGTGAGGAGTGGCCTAATACATAGAACCACCCCCCCCTGGTGGCCGGAGTGTGGAGTATAGTGTGTGTCTGCGATACCTGGTCAGGTGAACTCCTTTAGTGCAATCAGACGTACCATCACTCCCTTTAGTGGCAGAGCGACATCACTGCAACGACCAGGATGCTGGAGCGCTGCATGTACATACATTACTGATCCTGAGTTACCTCCTGTATTATACCCCAGAGCTGCACTCACTATTCTGCTGGTGCAGTCACTGTGTACATACATTACATTACTGATCCCGAGTTACATCCTGTATTATACTCCAGAGCTGCACTCACTATTCTGCTGGTGCAGTCACTGTGTGCTTACGTTACATTACTGATCCTGAGTTACATCCTGTATTATACTCCAGAGCTGCACTCACTATTCTGCTGGTGCAGTCACTGTGTACATACATTATATTACTGATCATGAGTTACATCCTGTATTATACTCCAGAGCTGCACTCACTATTCTGCTGGTGCAGTCACTGTGTACATACATTACATTACTGATCCTGAGTTACATCCTGTATTATACCCCAGAGCTGCACTCACTATTCTGCTGGTGCATTCACTGTGTACATACATTACATTACTGATCCTGAGTTACATCCTGTATTATACTCCAGAGCTGCACTCACTATTCTGCTGGTGCAGTCACTGTGTACATACATTACATTACTGATCCTGAGTTACATCCTGTATTATACCCCAGAGCTGCACTCACTATTCTGCTGGTGCAGTCACTGTGTACATAGATTACATTACTGACCCTGAGTTACCTCCTGTATTATACTCCAGAGCTGCACTCACTATTCTGCTGGTGCAGTCACTGTGTACATACATTACATTACTGATCCTGAGTTACCTCCTGTATTATACTCCAGAGCTGCACTCACTATTCTGCTGGTGCAGTCACTGTGTACATACATTACATTACTGATCCTGAGTTACATCCTGTATTATACTCCAGAGCTGCACTCACTATTCTGCTGGTGCAGTCACTGTGTACATACATTACATTACTGATCCTGAGTTACATCCTGTATTATAACCGAGCTGCGCTCACTATTCTGCTGGTGCAGTCACTGTGTACATACATTACATTACTGATCCTGAGTTACATCCTGTATTATACCCCAGAGCTGCGCTCACTATTCTGCTGGTGCAGTCACTGTGTACATACATTACATGTGTGTTGTGTCTGTAAGCTTGTGATCGGGGTCCTCACTCCTCTTGGTATCTTTTTTGCACAGTGGTTATTGTTACGCTGTCATGTCTATTGTCTGTACAAATCCCCTCTATAATGTAAAGCGCTGCGGAATATGTTGGTGCTATATAAATACAAATTATCATTATTATGTGACTGATACATTTGTTGCATTGTTGTGTATGTGTCATTTGTAGATATGGGGGATCTTGTATATTTGGTATTGATGATTATGGGTGTTCTGCCTTCCTCCACGTAGGATGCTGTGTGGATTCCAACATACGGCTAAACCTTCATCCACATCCCAGTAAACAGACTGTATTGAAGCTCAAGTCTTATTTATTAGGGTGATGATAACATAAACTATAACGTTGAACAACAATGGTGGATAGTATTCATAGTAGATGATCGAATAGTGAATGATGTTGATGTACAAAGTGGATGTTCAGTGAATAATCATAGTGGATGACTGGTGAAAAACTGTAAAGAATAACAGCATATCAGTATATGCACATACAGGGTGCAATCATATAAATAACTGGGACATTACAGCAAGAATTGTACAGAGTGCATTACACAGTAATTCTATCAGCACTGCCCTATTCTATACAAAGATGCATCTATCTACATGCAAGCTGCAGAGCACAATCTGCCTAACTATATCAGACTATAGGAGCTGCATAAGGCCCAGATACTAACACAAACATAAGATGCATTTAACCCTCTATAAACGTACCGAGATCCGTTAGGACAGGGGTAGGAAAGTAAGTGAGACAGGAGCACGTGTGTCTCTCATCAGACCTGAGGAGAAATGGCTACTGAAGCTCATCTTCCACAAGAAGAATGAGGGCGGAACTTACCCAGAAGGCAAAAAAAAAAAGTAGACAACTGATGACCTCCAGTGGCCATAACTTGAATAACATGACAATTAACTTTCTGCACATTAAGATGGGCAGAACACTCCCCGCTTGGCGTCAACAGATGCCACAATTAGGTTCCTTTGGGGAAAATAATAATACAAGCTCGTTAACGGGCCTGAGGAACAGTTTGTTCTCCCCAAGCTTGCACACTCTGACCTCTACTTTCCGCACTTTCCCATCTTTGCTGGGAAGGGTCTTGACGACTAGGCCGAGTGGCCACTCATTCCGATGTGACTGACTGTCTTTGACGAGTACAACATCGCCAGATTGAATATTTGGGCAGTCTTTTTGCCACTTTGTCCTGGTTTGCAGAGTGGAGATATACTGTTTCCTCCATCTATCCCAGAAGACGTTGGACACGCTTTGTACTTGCCTCCATTGTCGTCTGTAGAGGTCTTTGTCATTGAATTCTCCGAGTGGAGCTTTCGGGACACAGGTTTTCTGTGTGAGTAACATCGCCGGAGTAAGGATGGATGGATCTCCGGAATCACAAAAAAGTGCTGTCAGTGGCCTGGCATTCATGATGGCTGAGACCTCTGCCAAGAACGTGGTTAAACTCTCTTGTGTAAGTCTGGTGTTAGCTTGCAAGAAGATAGAGTCTAGTATTTTGCGTGCTATCCCTATCATCCTTTCCCACGCACCTCCCATGTGCGAAGAGTGTGGTAGATTGAAAGTCCAGGTACATCCTTGCTCGCCTAGATACCTTTCCACATTAGTGATGTCCAGATTGGAAGGGATTTGGAGTTCTCTTGCCGCTCCGATGAAATTCGTACCTCGGTCAGAACGAATATGCTTCACAGGGCCTCTGATTGCGATGAAGCGTCGAAGTGCGTTTATAAAACTTGATGTGTCCATCGATTCGATTACCTCGATATGAACAGCTCTGATGGACAGACACGTGAATAGAACTGCCCAACACTTTGCTTCTGTAAGTATTTTCCTAGTCCGTCGTGTAGCCACAGACCAAGGACCGAATACATCTAGTCCAACGTTGGTGAAGGGGGGTTCAGTACTGAGTCTGTCGGGTGAAAGATTGGCCATCTTCGGATTTTGGAATGTGCCCCGGAGTTTGCGACACGTAACACAGTCGTAGATGAGTTTGCTCACTCTTCTCTTTGCTCCAACTATCCATAGTCCAGCCACCCGTAGGTTTCCTTCAGTAAACAAATGGCCTTGGTGTCTCACTAAGACATGATGATGTTGAATTAGCAGGGTTGTTACGTGATGACGTCCAGGAATTATTACCGGGTGCTTCTCTGAAACTTCTACCTCAGCTTCTTGAAGACGGCCACCGACTCTCAGCAGCCCATCCTGATCGACAATCGTATCGAGCTTCCTCAGCCCACTGACTTCAGGAATGGGTTGTCCCTTGTTGAGGTTGTCTATTTCTCTGCCATAAGTTTCTCTTTGTACGACACAAAGTATTATAACCTTGGCTCTTTCCAGGTCGGGAGCAGTAAACGCAAGCCTGCAGTGATGCCAACCTTTACAAGGTCTCGGGCTATCAGGTAGTGTTGACTTGTAGGACTGGGTTACATGAAATAGACAAGCTATAGCTCGAACAAGTGACTTCCAGGTGGAGAACCTGCTAAACCGGTGAGATTCGAGGTGACATGTTGTGAATTAGACTTTTTTGGCTCCCTCTTGTGGTCACTAGTGATATGACTCTGGGATTTTCTTTCTTCAGTTTGGCACTCACCTGGGCCATTAGTCCAGGGGTGTCGCTATATAAACTTCCTGGATCCTTAGTCCAGTGCCTGGCATCGTTGTATTCAGATCCTTCTGTTGCTCCTGTCTACTGGTCCTGGCTCTTGCAAAATTAAGCTAAGTCCTGCTTCTTTGTTTTTTGAGTTATTTGCTTTGCTCCTATTTTTGTCCAGCTTGTACTAAATGTGATTTCTGACCTTGCTGGAAGCTCTAGGGGGCTGGTGTTCTCCCCCCGGTCGTTAGTCGGTTCGGGGGTTCTTGAATGTCCAGCGTGGATATTTTAATAGGGTTTTTGCTGACCATATAAGTCATCTTACTATATTCTGCTATTAGCTAGTGGGCCTCTCTTTGCTAAATACCTAGCTCATTCTTATGTTTGTCTTTTCCTCTTACCTCACCGTTATTATTTGTTGGGGGTTTGTATCCAACTTTTGGGGTCTTTTCTCTGGAGGCAAGAAAGGTCTTTCTTTTCCCTTCTAGGGTTAGTTAGTTCTCCGTCTAGAACCAACGTAGGCACGTTCCCCGGCTACTTCTATTTGTGGTGCTAGGATTAGATATATGGTTAGCCCAGTTACCACTGCCCTATGAGCTGGTTTTTTGTGTTTGCAGACTTGGTTTTTATTCCTGAGACCCTCTGCCATTGGGGTCATAACAGTATGCCAGGCCAACATTGAATGTTTAATGCATTGCAGAAGTGGGATTATAAGAAAGGAAATTCTGAGTTTTTTTTTTTTCCCTCTCTTCCTCCCCTTTACCTCTGAGTGGCTTGAGCTTGCTGCAGACATGGATGTCCAGACCTTGATTACAAGTGTGGACCAGCTTGCTGCTCGTGTGCAAGGCATACAAAATTTTGTTACCAGTAGTCCTATGTCTGAACCTAAAATACCTATTCCTGAACTGTTTTCTGGAGATCGATTTAAGTTTAGAAATTTCAGGAATAATTGTAAATTGTTTCTATCTCTGAGACCCCGTTCATCTGGAGACTCAGCTCAGCAAGTTAAAATTGTTATCTCTTTTTTACAGGGCGACCCTCAGGATTGGGCCTTCTCGCTAGCGCCAGGAGATCCGGCATTGGCAAATATTGATGCGTTTTTTCTGGCGCTCGGATTGCTTTACGAGGAACCCAATCTTGAGGTTCAGGCAGAAAAAGCCTTGCTAGCTATTTCTCAGGGCCAGGATGAAGCTGAAGTGTATTGCCAAAAATTTCGGAAATGGTCCGTGCTGACTCAGTGGAATGAGTGTGCTCTGGCCGCAAATTTCAGAAATGGCCTTTCTGAAGCCATTAAGAATGTGATGGTGGGTTTCTCCATTCCTACAAGTCTGAATGATTCCATGGCGCTGGCTATTCAAATTGACCGGCGTTTGCGGGACCGCAAAACCGCTAATCCTCTGGTGGTGTTGTCTAAACAAGCACCTGATTTGATGCAATGTGATAGAATTCAGACCAGAAATGAGCGGAAAAATCATAGACGTCAGAATGGGTTGTGTTTTTACTGTGGTGATTCTACACATGTTATATCAGCATGCTCTAAACGCCTAACAAGGGTTGTTAGTCCTGTCGCCATTGGTAATTTGCAACCTAAATTTATTTTGTCTGTGACTTTAATTTGCTCATTGTCCTCTTACCCTGTTATGGCGTTTGTGGATTCAGGTGCTGCCCTGAGTCTTATGGATCTGTCATTTGCCAAGCGCTGTGGTTTTGTTCTTGAGCCGTTGGTAAATCCTATCCCTCTGAGGGGTATTGATGCTACGCCATTGGCGGAAAATAAACCGCAGTTTTGGACACAGGTAACCATGTGCATGACTCCTGAACATCGGGAGGTGATTCGTTTTCTTGTTCTGCATAAAATGCATGATTTGGTCGTTTTGGGTTTGCCATGGTTACAGACTCATAATCCAGTCTTGGATTGGAAGGCAATGTCTGTGTCAAGTTGGGGCTGTCAGGGTATTCATGGTGACTCCCCACCGGTGTCTATTGCTTCCTCTACTCCTTCGGAAGTTCCGGAGTATTTGTCTGATTATCAGGACGTGTTCAGCGAGTCCAGGTCCAGTGCTCTTCCTCCTCATAGGGACTGTGACTGTGCCATAGATTTGATTCCAGGTAGCAAATTTCCCAAGGGAAGACTATTTAATCTGTCTGTACCTGAGCATACCGCAATGCGTTCGTATATCAAGGAATCTCTGGAGAAGGGGCATATTCGTCCATCCTCTTCCCCTCTTGGTGCGGGATTCTTTTTTGTGGCCAAGAAGGACGGATCTTTGAGACCTTGTATTGACTATCGGCTTTTGAATAAAATCACTGTTAAATTTCAGTATCCTTTGCCTCTGTTGTCAGACTTGTTTGCCCGAATTAAAGGTGCCAAGTGGTTCACCAAGATAGATCTTCGTGGTGCGTACAACCTTGTGCGCATTAAGCGAGGAGATGAATGGAAAACCGCGTTTAATACGCCCGAAGGTCATTTTGAGTATTTGGTGATGCCTTTTGGGCTCTCTAATGCTCCTTCAGTGTTTCAGTCCTTTATGCATGATATTTTCCGGAAGTATCTGGATAAATTTATGATCGTTTATCTGGATGATATTCTGTTTTTTTCTGATGACTGGGACTCGCATGTGTTGTGAATTTGGATTCTGGGCTCCCCCGGTGGCTACTGGTGGAATTGAACTGGTGTCTTCATCTTCTCTGTTCACCTGTTCCCATCAAGATGTGGGAGTCGCTATATAACCTTGCTGCTCTGTTAGTTGCTTGCCGGTCAACAATGTTATCAGAAGCCTCTCTGTGCTTGTTCCTGCTCCTAGACAACTACTAGATAAGTTGGACTCTTGTCCATGTTTGTTTTTGCATTTTTGTTCCAGTTCACAGCTGTAGTTTCATTACTGTGTCTGGAAAGCTCTTGTGAACAGGAATTGCCACTCTGGTGTTATGAGTTAATGCCAGAGTTTTAAAGTAATTTCTGGATGGTGTTTTGATAGGGTTTTCAGCTGACCATGAAAGTGTCCTTTCTGTCTTCTGCTATGTAGTAAGTGGACCTCAAATTTGCTAAACCTATTTTCATCCTACGTTTGTTATTTCATCTTAATTCACCGCCAATACATGTGGGGGGCCTCTGTCTCCTTTCGGGGTATTTCTCTAGAGGTGAGCTAGGACTAATATTTTCCTCTGCTAGCATTATTTAGTCCTCCGGCTGGTGCTGGGCATCTAGAATCAACGTAGGCATGCTACCCGGCCACTGCTAGTTGTGCGTTAGGTTTAGTTCATGGTCAGCTCAGTTCCCATCTTCCAAGAGCTAGTTCCTATATATGCTAATGCTATGTTCTCTTGCCATTGAGATCATGACAGTTTGACCGGCCCACTAAAGGGTTAAAATCCTTGGCTGAGAAAGGAGAGAAATAAGTAGTTTGCTGAAATTTTTTTTTTTTTTTTTTTTTTCTCTCCTTCTAATCTTTGAATGGCTCTGTGTCCACCTGTTTGTAATGGATCTTCAGAGTGTAACTGCAGGTTTGAATAATCTCGCCACGAAGGTACAGAATTTGCAAGATTTTGTTTGTCATGCACCTGTATCTGAGCCGAGAATTCCTTTGCCGGAATTTTTCTCGGGGAATAGATCTGGGTTTCAGAATTTTCGAAATAATTGCAAATTATTTTTGTCCCTGAAATCTCGCTCTGCCGGAGACCCTGCACAGCAGGTCAGGATTGTGATTTCCTTGCTCCGGGGCGACCCTCAAGACTGGGCTTTTTCATTGACACCAGGGGATCCTGCGTTGCTCAATGTGGATGCGTTTTTTCTGGCCTTGGGGTTGCTTTATGACGAACCTCATTTGGAGCTTCAGGCAGAAAAAACTTTGATGTCCCTATCTCAGGGGCAAGATGAAGCGGAAATTTACTGCCAAAGATTCCGTAAATGGTCTGTGCTTACTCAGTGGAATGAGTGCGCCCTGGCGGCGACTTTCAGAGAGGGTCTCTCTGATGCCATTAAGGATGTTATGGTGGGGTTCCCTGTGCCTGCGGGTCTGAATGAGTCCATGACAATGGCTATTCAGATCGATAGGCGTTTGCGGGAGCGCAAACCAGTGCACCATCTGGCGGTGTCCACTGAGAAGTCGCCAGAGAGTATGCAGTGTGATAGAATTCTGTCCCGAAGCGAGCGGCAGAATTTTAGACGGAAAAATGGGTTGTGTTTCTATTGTGGTGATTCCACTCATGTTATATCAGCATGCTCTAAGCGCACTAAAAAGCTTGGTAAATCTGTTTCCATTTGCACCTTACCGTCTAAGTTTATTCTATCTGTGACCCTGATTTGCTCTTTGTCATCTATTACCACGGACGCCTATGTCGACTCTGGCGCCGCTTTGAGTCTTATGGATTGGTCCTTTGCCAAACGCTGTGGGTATGATTTAGAGCCTTTGGAGACTCCTATTCCTCTGAAGGGGATTGACTCCACCCCATTGGCTAATAATAAACCACAATACTGGACACAAGTAACTATGCGTATTAATCCGGATCACCAGGAGATTATTCGCTTTCTGGTGCTGTATAATCTACATGATGATTTGGTGCTAGGATTGCCTTGGCTGCAATCTCACAACCCAGTCCTCGACTGGAGAGCTATGTCTGTGTTGAGCTGGGGATGTAAGGGGGCTCATGGGGATGTACCTGTGGTACCTGAAATTCCTGAGTTCCTGTCTGACTATCGTGACGTCTTTGAGGAATCCAAGCTTGGTTCGTTACCTCCGCACCGAGAGTGCGATTGTGCCATAGATTTAATCCCGGGTAGTAAATACCCAAAGGGTCGTTTATTTAATCTGTCTGTGCCTGAACATGCTGCTATGCGAGAATATATAAAGGAGTCCTTGGAAAAGGGACATATTCGTCCATCGTCATCTCCCTTAGGAGCCGGTTTTTTCTTTGTGTCAAAAAAAGACGGCTCTTTGAGACCATGTATTGATTATCGGCTTTTGAATAAAATCACTGTTAAATATCAATACCCATTGCCGTTGCTGACTGATTTGTTTGCTCGCATAAAGGGGGCCAAGTGGTTCTCTAAGATTGACCTTCGTGGGGCGTATAATTTGGTGCGAATCAGGCAGGGGGATGAGTGGAAAACCGCATTTAATACGCCCGAGGGCCACTTTGAGTATTTAGTGATGCCTTTTGGTCTTTCAAATGCTCCGTCAGTTTTCCAGTCCTTTATGCATGATATTTTTCGCGATTATTTGGATAAATTTATGATTGTGTATCTGGATGATATTCTGATTTTTTCGGATGACTGGGACTCTCATGTCCAGCAAGTCAGGAGGGTTTTTCAGGTTTTGCGGTCTAATTCTTTGTGTGTGAAGGGTTCTAAGTGTGTTTTTGGGGTACAGAGGATTTCCTTTTTGGGATATATTTTTTCCCCCTCTTCCATTGAAATGGATCCTGTCAAGGTTCAAGCTATTTGTGATTGGACGCAGCCCTCTTCTCTTAAGAGTCTTCAGAAATTTTTGGGCTTTGCTAACTTTTATCGTCGATTTATTGCTGGTTTTTCGGATATTGCTAAGCCATTGACCGATTTGACTAAGAAGGGTGCTGATGTTGCTGATTGGTCCCCTGATGCTGTGGAGGCCTTTCGGGAGCTTAAGCGCCGTTTTTCCGCTGCTCCTGTGTTGCTTCAGCCTGATGTTGCTCTACCTTTTCAGGTTGAGGTCGACGCTTCTGAGATCGGAGCTGGGGCAGTGTTGTCGCAGAAAAGTTCTGACTGCTCCGTGATGAAGCCTTGTGCCTTCTTTTCCCGTAAATTTTCGCCCGCTGAGCGGAATTATGATGTTGGGAATCGGGAGCTTTTGGCCATGAAGTGGGCTTTTGAGGAGTGGCGCCATTGGCTTGAGGGGGCCAGACATCAGGTGGTGGTATTGACTGACCACAAAAATTTGATTTATCTTGAGACCGCCAGGCGCCTGAATCCTAGACGGGCGCGCTGGTCATTATTTTTCTCTCGGTTTAATTTTGTGGTGTCATACCTACCGGGTTCTAAGAATGTTAAGGCGGATGCCCTTTCTAGGAGTTTTGAGCCTGACTCGCCTGGTAACTCTGAGCCCACAGGTATCCTTAAGGATGGAGTGGTATTGTCAGCCGTTTCTCCAGACCTGCGGCGGGCCTTGCAGGAGTTTCAGGCGGATAGACCTGATCGTTGCCCACCTGATAAACTGTTTGTTCCTGATGATTGGACCAGTAGAGTCATCTCTGAGGTTCATTCTTCTGCGTTGGCAGGTCATCCTGGCATTTTTGGTACCAGGGATTTGGTGGCAAGGTCCTTCTGGTGGCCTTCACTGTCACGAGATGTGCGAGGCTTTGTGCAGTCTTGTGACGTTTGTGCTCGGGCCAAGCCTTGTTGTTCTCGGGCTAGTGGATTATTGTTGCCCTTGCCTATTCCTAAGAGGCCTTGGACGCACATCTCGATGGATTTTATTTCAGATCTGCCTGTTTCTCAGAAGATGTCTGTCATCTGGGTGGTGTGTGACCGTTTCTCTAAGATGGTCCATTTGGTTCCTCTGCCCAAGTTGCCTTCTTCTTCCGAGTTGGTTCCTCTGTTTTTTCAAAATGTTGTTCGTTTGCATGGTATTCCTGAGAATATCGTTTCTGACAGAGGGACCCAATTCGTGTCTAGATTTTGGCGGGCATTCTGTGCTAGGATGGGCATAGATTTATCTTTTTCGTCCGCTTTCCATCCTCAGACGAATGGCCAGACCGAGCGGATTAATCAGACCCTGGAGACATATCTGAGGTGTTTTGTGTCTGCTGACCAGGATGATTGGGTTGCTTTTTTGCCATTGGCGGAGTTCGCTCTCAATAATCGGGCCAGCTCTGCCACTTTGGTGTCCCCGTTTTTCTGTAATTCGGGGTTTCATCCTCGATTTTCCTCTGGTCAGGTGGAATCTTCGGATTGTCCTGGAGTGGATGCTGTGGTGGAGAGATTGCATCAGATCTGGGGGCAGGTGGTGGACAATTTGAGGTTGTCCCAGGAGAAGACTCAGCTTTTTGCCAACCGCCACCGTCGTGTTGGTCCTCGGCTTTGTGTTGGGGATTTGGTGTGGTTGTCTTCTCGTTTTGTCCCTATGAGGGTCTCTTCTCCTAAGTTTAAGCCTCGGTTCATCGGTCCGTATAAGATATTGGAGATTCTTAACCCTGTTTCCTTCCGTTTGGACCTCCCTGCATCCTTTTCTATTCATAACGTTTTTCATCGGTCATTATTGCGCAGGTATGAGGTACCGGTTGTGCCTTCCGTTGAGCCTCCTGCTCCGGTGTTGGTTGAGGGTGAGTTGGAGTACGTTGTGGAGAAAATCTTGGACTCTCGTGTTTCCAGACGGAGACTCCAGTATCTGGTCAAGTGGAAGGGATACGGCCAGGAGGATAATTCTTGGGTGAATGCATCTGATGTTCATGCCTCTGATCTTGTTCGTGCCTTTCATAGGGCCCATCCTGATCGCCCTGGTGGTTCTGGTGAGGGTTCGGTGCCCCCTCCTTGAGGGGGGGGGTACTGTTGTGAATTTGGATTCTGGGCTCCCCCGGTGGCTACTGGTGGAATTGAACTGGTGTCTTCATCTTCTCTGTTCACCTGTTCCCATCAAGATGTGGGAGTCGCTATATAACCTTGCTGCTCTGTTAGTTGCTTGCCGGTCAACAATGTTATCAGAAGCCTCTCTGTGCTTGTTCCTGCTCCTAGACAACTACTAGATAAGTTGGACTCTTGTCCATGTTTGTTTTTGCATTTTTGTTCCAGTTCACAGCTGTAGTTTCGTTACTGTGTCTGGAAAGCTCTTGTGAACAGGAATTGCCACTCTGGTGTTATGAGTTAATGCCAGAGTTTTAAAGTAATTTCTGGATGGTGTTTTGATAGGGTTTTCAGCTGACCATGAAAGTGTCCTTTCTGTCTTCTGCTATGTAGTAAGTGGACCTCAAATTTGCTAAACCTATTTTCATCCTACGTTTGTTATTTCATCTTAATTCACCGCCAATACATGTGGGGGGCCTCTGTCTCCTTTCGGGGTATTTCTCTAGAGGTGAGCTAGGACTAATATTTTCCTCTGCTAGCATTATTTAGTCCTCCGGCTGGTGCTGGGCATCTAGAATCAACGTAGGCATGCTACCCGGCCACTGCTAGTTGTGCGTTAGGTTTAGTTCATGGTCAGCTCAGTTCCCATCTTCCAAGAGCTAGTTCCTATATATGCTAATGCTATGTTCTCTTGCCATTGAGATCATGACACGCATGTAGAGCAGGTCAGGATGGTGTTTCAGGTTTTGCGTGAGAACGCTTTGTTTGTTAAGGGCTCAAAGTGTCTCTTTGGAGTACAGAAGGTTCCCTTTTTGGGGTTTATTTTTTCCCCTTCTGCGGTGGAGATGGACCCAGTCAAGGTCCGAGCTATTCATGATTGGACTCAACCCACGTCAGTTAAGAGTCTTCAGAAGTTCTTGGGTTTTGCTAACTTCTACCGTCGTTTTATTGCTAATTTTTCTAGCATTGTTAAACCTTTGACGGATATGACCAAGAAAGATTCTGATGTTGCTAACTGGGCTCCTGCAGCCGTGGAGGCTTTCCAGGAGTTGAAGCGCCGGTTTACTTTGGCGCCTGTTTTGTGCCAGCCTGATGTCTCACTTCCCTTTCAGGTTGAAGTGGATGCTTCTGAGATTGGGGCAGGGGCCGTTTTGTCGCAGAGAGGCCCTGGTTGCTCTGTGATGAGACCTTGTGCCTTTTTCTCTAGGAAGTTTTCACCTGCTGAGCAGAATTATGATGTTGGCAATCGGGAGTTGTTGGCCATGAAGTGGGCATTTGAGGAGTGGCGTCATTGGCTCGAGGGTGCTAAGCATCGTGTGGTGGTCTTGACTGATCACAAAAATTTGATGTATCTCGAGTCTGCTAAACGCCTGAATCCTAGACAGGCCCGCTGGTCATTATTTTTCTCCCGTTTTGACTTTGTGGTCTCGTATTTACCAGGTTCAAAAAATGTGAAGGCTGATGCTCTTTCAAGGAGCTTTGTGCCTGACTCTCCGGGAGTCGCAGAACCAGTTGGTATTCTTAAAGAGGGAGTTATCTTGTCAGCCATTTCTCCGGATTTGCGACGTGTGTTGCAGAGATTTCAGGCTGGTAGACCTGACTCTTGTCCACCTGACAGACTGTTTGTTCCTGATAAGTGGACCAGCAGAGTCATTTCCGAGGTTCATTCCTCGGTGTTGGCAGGGCATCCGGGAATTTTTGGCACCAGAGATCTGGTGGCTAGGTCCTTTTGGTGGCCTTCCTTGTCACGGGATGTGCGTTCGTTTGTGCAGTCCTGTGGGACTTGTGCTCGAGCTAAGCCTTGCTGTTCTCGTGCCAGCGGGTTGCTCTTGCCCTTGCCTGTCCCGAAGAGGCCTTGGACGCACATTTCCATGGATTTCATTTCAGATCTCCCGGTGTCTCAGGGCATGTCTGTCATCTGGGTGGTATGTGATCGCTTTTCTAAGATGGTCCATTTGGTACCCTTGCCTAAGCTGCCTTCCTCTTCCGATCTGGTTCCTGTGTTCTTTCAGAATGTGGTTCGTTTACACGGCATTCCTGAGAATATTGTGTCTGACAGAGGATCCCAGTTTGTTTCCAGGTTCTGGCGATCTTTTTGTGCTAGGATGGGCATTGATCTGTCGTTTTCGTCTGCCTTTCATCCTCAGACTAATGGACAAACGGAGCAAACTAATCAGACACTGGAGGCTTATTTGAGGTGTTTTGTTTCTGCGGATCAGGATGATTGGGTGACCTTCTTGCCGTTGGCTGAATTTGCCCTTAATAATCGGGCTAGTTCCGCTACATTGGTTTCGCCATTTTTCTGCAACTCTGGTTTCCATCCTCGTTTTTCCTCGGGACATGTGGAGCCTTCTGACTGTCCTGGGGTAGATTCTGTGGTGGATAGGTTGCGGCAGATCTGGAATCATGTGGTGGACAACTTAAAGTTGTCACATGAGAAGGCTCAGCGTTTTGCCAACCACCGCCGCGGTGTGGGTCCCCGACTTCGTGTTGGGGATTTGGTGTGGCTGTCTTCTCGATTTGTTCCTATGAAGGTCTCCTCTCCTAAATTTAAGCCTTGCTTCATCGGTCCTTACAGGATATTGGAAATCCTTAATCCTGTGTCCTTTTGCTTGGATCTTCCGGTGTCGTTTGCCATTCACAACGTGTTCCATAGGTCTTTGTTGCGGCGGTACGTTGTACCTGTGGTTCCTTCTGTTGAGCCTCCTGCTCCGGTGTTGGTTGAGGGCGAGTTGGAGTACGTGGTGGAGAAGATCTTGGATTCTCGTCTCTCCAGGCGGAGGCTTCAGTATCTGGTCAAGTGGAAGGGCTATGGTCAGGAGGATAATTCCTGGGTGGTTGCCTCTGATGTGCATGCGGACGATTTAGTTCGTGCCTTTCACGCTGCTCATCCTGATCGCCCTGGTGGTCTTGGTGAGGGTTCGGTGACCCCTCCTTAAGGGGGGGGTACTGTTGTGAATTAGACTTTTTTGGCTCCCTCTTGTGGTCACTAGTGATATGACTCTGGGATTTTCTTTCTTCAGTTTGGCACTCACCTGGGCCATTAGTCCAGGGGTGTCGCTATATAAACTTCCTGGATCCTTAGTCCAGTGCCTGGCATCGTTGTATTCAGATCCTTCTGTTGCTCCTGTCTACTGGTCCTGGCTCTTGCAAAATTAAGCTAAGTCCTGCTTCTTTGTTTTTTGAGTTATTTGCTTTGCTCCTATTTTTGTCCAGCTTGTACTAAATGTGATTTCTGACCTTGCTGGAAGCTCTAGGGGGCTGGTGTTCTCCCCCCGGCCGTTAGTCGGTTCGGGGGTTCTTGAATATCCAGCGTGGATATTTTAATAGGGTTTTTGCTGACCATATAAGTCATCTTACTATATTCTGCTATTAGCTAGTGGGCCTCTCTTTGCTAAATACCTAGCTCATTCTTATGTTTGTCTTTTCCTCTTACCTCACCGTTATTATTTGTTGGGGGTTTGTATCCAACTTTTGGGGTCTTTTCTCTGGAGGCAAGAAAGGTCTTTCTTTTCCCTTCTAGGGTTAGTTAGTTCTCCGGCTGGCGCGAGACGTCTAGAACCAACGTAGGCACGTTCCCCGGCTACTTCTATTTGTGGTGCTAGGATTAGATATATGGTTAGCCCAGTTACCACTGCCCTATGAGCTGGTTTTTTGTGTTTGCAGACTTGGTTTTTATTCCTGAGACCCTCTGCCATTGGGGTCATAACAGTGACAGCTTGAAGTCTCTGTATGTAGAGCAGACACTTGAGGTCGGATCTCTTCATCTGTGTCTGGACCCACTAGTTCGAAAGTATCAGGCCTGCTGATGTGGGGCATCGAACGGTACAAAGAGGGAGGACCTGTGAACCATGTAGTGTCCTTCAGATAACTGGGTGCAACGGATCTAGTCGCGTGGTCCGCAGGATTGTGGTGAGTAGGTATGTAGTGCCACTGATTAGTGCCGGTGGATCTTCTTATCCGAAGTACCCAGTTGCTGACGTAGACGTAGAAGCGTCGTGTCTCATTACTGATGTACCCCAGTACCACCTTGCTATCGGTGTAGAACTCTGCATCTTTGATCTTCAGACTCATCGCATCCGAGATCAGTTCGGCCAACTCAACTGCAAGGACAGCAGCACAGAGGTCCAGTCTGGGTATCGTGTGTTCACGAAGTGGCGCCAATTTTGTCCGGCTCATAACGAACCCGATATGGCACTGTCCGCTTACGTCTATGGTTTTGAGGTACGCTACTGCTGCAATCGCTTTGACTGATGCATCACAGAAAATACAAAGTCTTTACGGTCGTTTCACACGAAGGTTGGTCAGGGCTTCAAGAGACTTCCTCCACTCTGCCCACATGTCAGCCTTTTCTGCTGGAAGTGGATCATCCCAATCAGTAGTGTCTTGGGTGAAATCCCTGAGCATCAGCTTTCCTTGGATGGTAAAGAAATGTTCCCTTGTCTCAGGTGACTTCTGAAGCTTGTGTCTTAGGGAGATGAATCTGCTGTAGACCAATTCCCTGTTGTTGGGTAGGCGTCTCCTCTGAGGTTGAAATGGTAGAGGTACGACCCAACTGTTCGACGTATCCTTGACTATTTGTTCATCCATGATGTCCAAGAACATCTTGTCTTCTATAGACATAGCTACCTTGTTGTCTTCCTTCATCCTGTGGAAGACTGTACATCCTATGTGGTCTTGTTCACCTTCACAGGCGTGGTCTTCGTTGATAGGAACTGAGAAAGGGCAAGGTAGGGGAATGCTGCTCGGTAGTTCCTTTACCAACAGACTATTGTGACACGGAAGAGAGATGGACGTCCATTTTCTAGTGTGCTGGTAAGCATACTGTTGACTGAGACTGGCTTGTGTGCTCCTCCTAGGCAGACATCTCCTACAATGACCCATCCAAGGTCTTGCCTCTGGGTGTAAGGAGCATTCCGGGAGCCGTTGATGTATTCTCTAGTCTTGTGGACTCGTAGTATATCTCTCCCCAGAAGTAAAGCTATTGGGGCTTCTGGTTCCAACTCAGGTATCAGGTGGGCTATACGCTTCAGGTGGGTGTGATATGTTGCCACCTCTGGTGAAGGTATCTCCGACCTGTTGTCAGGAATCTGGTTGCACTCCAGGATGGTCGGTAGTGACAGGCAGGTCTGGCCATCTATGGACTCCACTTTGTATCCGGTTGCTTTCCTCCTCGCCGTCTCGACGGTACCTGAACATGTCCTAAGGGAGTCGGGAGAACCGGGGCCTACAATGTTGAAGTTGTCAAAGAAGATGGACCTGGCTAAAGACCTATTACTTTGGTCATCCAGGATTGCATATATCTTGAGCGCTTTGTCTCTGTGGCCTGCTGGATAGACTCGGACAAGGCAGATTTTTGAACAGGATCTTCCTCCTGTGAGTCCCTTACAGATCTCCGTACATTGAGCGATAACCGCAGGAGTGTCTTCGTCGGTGTTCTTCTGCTTCTCATCGTGCTCCTCTGCCTGTGACAACACTCGTCGAGGTGGTCCAGGGTGCAAGGCTGAATTGTGATCCGTGCTGCTGCATTCTGCACATTTCACGCTAGCTTCACAGTTCCTGGCGAAGTGGGAGGTTGTAGCACAACATTTGAAGCAGATGTTGTTTTCCTTGAGGAAACCTTTGCGATCCTCTAAAGTCTTCTCCCTGAAGGCTCTGCACTTTAGTAGAGGATGTGGTTTCCTGTGTAGAGGACACTGCTTACTGACATCCTGAGGTTTGCTCTCCTCCGTAGGGGGCTTAGTTGTCTTGTGAGGAGGACCTTTGGAATCAATATTAGTTTTATGGACTGCCACGGGTGTCTTAGTCTACGTTCACATTTGCGGTCTGCGCCGCAGCGTCGGGCGCCGCAGCGTCGCTGCATGCGTCATGCGCCCCTATATTTAACATGGGGGCGCATGGACATGCGTCGCACTTGCGTTTTGCGCCACATGCGTCACTGCAGCGCACACGTCCGGGCGCAGAGGACGCAGCAAGTTGCATTTTTGCTGCGTCCAAAATCAATCAAAAAAAGGACGCATGCGGCGCAAAACGCAGCGTTGTGCATGCGTTTTGCTGCGTTTTTGTTTGCGTTGTGCGTTGCGGCGCCGACGCTGCGGCGCACAACACAAATGTGAACGTAGCCTTACTGAGTTTGACACCAGGGGTAGTGGAACATGACAGAGTGAAATCAAAACTAGGGGCATTTCTGATCCTTGGCTTGCTGGGTGACAAACTCAACAAATACAGTAAAAGGAGGGAATGGTACATTATGAATTTGTTTATACCGTGAACCATGTATAACCCACCTTTCTTGAAGATTGTAAGGAAGTTTTTGTACTATTGGATTGACACCCCTAGCAGTGTCTAAGAATGCCAATCCAGGCAAGTGACCTTCCTTCTGGGCGACCTGTAACTATCAATAAATCACTCAATTCTCTAAGCCTTTGATAACCTTTGGGCCCTATCTTAGGGAAATCATCAATTCTTTTGAATAAAGCATTCTCTATTACTTCTACGGACCCATAGCATTCATCAAGTCTTTCCCACACTTTACGTAGACCTATGTGTGGGTGTTCTATGTTAATGTCTCTTAGTTTTTTAGCATTCTCGATTGATTCAGTTCCAAGCCACTTTACCAGGAGATCTAACTCCTCACTACTAGAAAGGTCCAGTCCCTGAATGGCGTTCTGGAACGAAGCTCGCCATGACCTATAGTTTTCGGCTTTGTCAGTGAACTTTACAAGTCCTTTTGTTACCAGTTCTCGGCGGGCAAAGAACTTTGCCAAGTCTATGGTGGCTTGATCAGTGTTGGTACGAGCCGGTATGTTATAGTCATGTCTAGTGTGTGGTGCATCACCATACCTGTGACACGCTCTTGGCTTTGGACAGTCTGCATAGTACCTTTTTGGTGAAGAAGATGTCTCTTTAAGGTGAGGTGGGAGCTGTACCTTCTTCTCAGTGGAACGGTAGCTATGGTCCACATCTCTGTGCTGGACGTCTTCTTGTTTGTAGTAGCGAAGTTCGGGGTTGGATCGATGATAATCGGCGTAGGCTGATCGATGTAGCCTGTCGAGGGTGTTGTCCATGCTGGAGTGTCGATGGACGTACTCTGCAACGCGCTGAGCTGGATCTTGCTGCTCTAGATCTGTTCCAAGAGCGTTGCTGTGTCTCTCATAATCAGGATCCTTCATGGCTTCCAAGTACTCTGCCTTAGCTATTGCAGCTGCTGTCTCTTTGTCTGCCATAAGTCTTTCTAGAGACACTTGCAGGCGCACACCTTCTGCCTCTTGCTCTGCCCGCAAACGTGCGGTTTCGGCTTGCAGGCGTGCACTTTCTGTCTGCAGACGTGCATTTTCTGCTTCATGCTCTGCTTGTCTCAGCTTTAGATGCATTTCTTGCTCGGTGAAGGAGGACCTCGCTTTGGCTGCCTCAGCTTCAGCACGGGCGACAGCAGCCAGCTCTGCTAATGATGACCTGCTAGAGCTTGCTCGTGATCTCGTCTTGAGTGAGGATGTGCTGTTTTGAGACATTGTGCGCTTAGCTGCGCACTGCTGAGTGTTTTGGCGGGAAACTGAGTCTATGTGCAGTGGGCTTCCGCGTGGCGGGAACGATGTAGCTCTTCTTGGCGGGCTGCAGTAAGTTCTGAGGCTGTATGGCTGCTGCTGTAATACCCGAATGCGGAGCAGTGTGGGTGTTAGCGGTTCTGTACAGTCTGATCAACTACAGCCTGCGACCGGCTATCAGTTTCACTGAAGGCAGCTAATCTGTTCTTACTTTACAATCACCACCTGCGACTGGCAGTCTCGTTTTTCACTGTTCTGCCTTCCTCCACGTAGGATGCTGTGTGGATTCCAACATACGGCTAAACCTTCATCCACATCCCATTAAACAGACTGTATTGAAGCTCAAGTCTTATTTATTAGGGTGATGATAACATAAACTATAACGTTGAACAACAATGGTGGATAGTATTCATAGTAGATGATCGAATAGTGAATGATGTTGATGTACAAAGTGGATGTTCAGTGAATAATCATAGTGGATGACTGGTGAAAAACTGTAAAGAATAACAGCATATCAGTATATGCACATACAGGGTGCAATCACATAAATAACTGGGACATTACAGCAAGAATTATTGCATTACACAGTAATTCTAGCAGCACTGCCCTATTCTATACAAAGATGCATCTATCTACATGCAAGCTGCAGAGCACAATCTGCCTAACTATATCAGACTATAGGATCTGCATAAGGCTCAAATTCTACACAAACATAAGATGCATTTAACCCTTTATAAACGTACCGAGATCCGTTAGGACAGGGGTAGGAAAGTAAGTGAGACAGGAGCACGTGTGCCTCTCATCAGACCTGAGGAGAAATGGCTACTGAAGCTCATCTTCCACAAGAAGAATGAGGGCGGAACTTACCCAGAAGACATTGCTCTTCTGAGGGAAAGTTGGTAAACAACATGAAAAGTAGGCAACTGATGACCTCCAGTGGCCATAACTTGAATAACCTGATAATTAACTTTCTGCACATTAAGATGGGCAGAACAATGGGGGATGTAAATTTGTTCCTGGCGAGGAATGTTTCCATTTAATGTTTTTGGTTTTCCTTACAGACATAATGCAGAAATCCAAGTTCCTGCTTCTCATCTTCGGCACATTCTGGCTACTGATCGGCCATTACATTCCACAGGTAATCCTCATCCACCAGTGCTGTGCGGTGTGAGGTTTGTTTAGTATGTGGGAAGTCTCGTTTTGCTGTCACAAAATGTCTGTGGGTCTTCTCAATAGGGGGTCAAGCCGACCACTGCCGGAATTTCCATAGTTTACACCCAAAAGTGGCAAAATGATATCAGAAATATCAGGAATCTAAAGATGAGTGAAGGGTCAATGACAAGTGCGCCCCCTCCTGGTGATCTTACTGCAGCCCGCTGTTACCTCTAGGTGGCGGACTGTGAATCAGTGACATGTGCGAGATGGAGCCCCATAGAAAAGGTGTAAATGGGCCCCTGCCATGAGGTGGATGAAGCTCCCAGGAGAGAAGGACACGGTCTCCTTTTACCCTTCTGCACATTTTTACAGCTCTGGATCAATTCTCCATCCATTGTGTTACTGTTCAACAGCAAAGAACAGATTCTGATTATCTAGAATCAAAGAGGGTGAAGTCACGCAGAGTCGGGGACCTTCCCCCTTTATATTAGGAGGGGGGCATGTTACTATTGGTGGAGTATTTATGGGTGGAGCATCTTATTATTGGTGGAGTATTTTATGGGTGGAGCATCTTACTATTGGTGGAGTATTTTATGGGTGGAGCATCTTACCATTGGTGGAGTATTTTATGGGTGGAGCATCTTACTATTGTTGGAGTATTTTATGGGTGGAGCATCTTACTATTGGTGGAGTATTTTATGGGTGGAGCATCTTACTCTTGTTGGAGTATTTTATGGGTGGAGCATCTTATTATTGCTGGAGTATTTTATGGGTGGAGCATCTTACCATTGGTGGAGTAATTTATGGGTGGAGCATCTTACTATTGCTGGAGTATTTTATGGGTGGAGCATCTTATTATTAGTGGAGTATTTTATGGGTGGAGCATCTTATTATTGGTGGAGTATTTTATGGGTGGAGCATCTTATTATTAGTGGAGCATTTTATGGGTGGAGCATCTTATTATTGGTGGAGTATTTTATGGGTGGAGCATCTTACTATTGGTGGAGTATTTTATGGGTGGAGCATGTTACTATTGGTGGAGTATTTTATGGGTGGAGCATCTTACTATTGCTGGAGTATTTTATGGGTGGAGCATCTTATTATTAGTGGAGTATTTTATGGGTGGAGCATCTTATTATTGGTGGAGTATTTTATGGGTGGAGCATCTTATTATTAGTGGAGTATTTTATGGGTGGAGCATCTTATTATTGGTGGAGTATTTTATGGGTGGAGCATCTTACTATTGGTGGAGTATTTTATGGGTGGAGCATCTTACCATTGGTGGAGTAATTTATGGGTGGAGCATCTTACTATTGTTGGAGTATTTTATGGGTGGAGCATCTTACTATTGTTGGAGTATTTTATGGGTGGAGCATCTTACCATTGGTGGAGTAATTTATGGGTGGAGCATCTTACTATTGCTGGAGTATTTTATGGGTGGAGCATCTTATTATTAGTGGAGTATTTTATGGGTGGAGCATCTTATTATTGGTGGAGTATTTTATGGGTGGAGCATCTTATTATTAGTGGAGCATTTTATGGGTGGAGCATCTTATTATTGGTGGAGTATTTTATGGGTGGAGCATCTTACTATTGGTGGAGTATTTTATGGGTGGAGCATGTTACTATTGGTGGAGTATTTTATGGGTGGAGCATCTTACTATTGCTGGAGTATTTTATGGGTGGAGCATCTTATTATTAGTGGAGTATTTTATGGGTGGAGCATCTTATTATTGGTGGAGTATTTTATGGGTGGAGCATCTTATTATTAGTGGAGTATTTTATGGGTGGAGCATCTTATTATTGGTGGAGTATTTTATGGGTGGAGCATCTTACTATTGGTGGAGTATTTTATGGGTGGAGTATGTTACTATTGGTGGAGTATTTTATGGGTGGAGCATCTTATTATTGGTGGAGTATCTATGGGTGGAGCATCTTATTATTGGTGGAGTATTTTATGGGTGGAGCATGTTACTATTGGTGGAGTATCTATGGGTGGAGCATCTTACCATTGGTGGAGTAATTTATGGGTGGAGCATCTTATTATTGGTGGAGTATTTTATGGGTGGAGCATCTTATTATTAGTGGAGTATTTTATGGGTGGAGCATCTTATTATTGCTGGAGTATTTTATCTGTGGAACATCTTACTATTGGTGGAGTATTTTATGGGTGGAGCATCTTATTATTAGTGGAGTATTTTATGGGTGGAGCATATTATTATTGCTGGAGTATTTTATGGGTGGAGCATCTTATTATTGGTGGAGTATTTTATGGGTGGAGCATCTTATTATTGATGGAGTATTTTATGGGTGGAGCATCTTATTATTAGTGGAGTATTTTATGGGTGGAACATCTTATTATTGCTGGAGTATTTTATCTGTGGAGCATCTTACTATTGGCGCAGTATTTTATGGGTGGAGCATCTTATTATTGCTGGAGTATTTTATGGGTGGAACATCTTATTATTGCTGGAGTATTTTATCTGTGGAGCATCCTACTATTGGTGGAGTATTTTATGGGTAGAGCATCTTATTACTGTTGGAGTATTTTATCTGTAGAGCATCTTATTATTAGTGGAGTATTTTATGGGTGGAGCATCTTACTATTGGTGGAGTATTTTATGGGTGGGGCATCTTACTATTAGAGAAGTATTTTATTGGTGGAGCATCTTACTATTGGAGAAGTATTTTATGGGTGGAGCATCTTATTATTGGAGAAGTATTTTATGCGTGGAGCATCTTATTATTGGAGAAGTATTTTATGGGTGGAGCATCTTATTATTGGAGAAGTATTTTATGGGTGGGGCATCTTACTATTGGAGAAGTATTTTATGGGTGGAGCATCTTACTATTGGAGAAGTATTTTATCTGTAGAGCATCTTATTATTGTTAGAGTATTTTATGGGTGGAGCATCTTATTATTGGAGAAGTATTTTATGGGTGGAGCATCTTATTATTGGAGAAGTATTTTATCTGTAGAGCATCTTATTATTGTTAGAGTATTTTATGGGTGGATCTCCTTACTATTGATGAAGAATTTTATATGTGGAGCATCTTGTTATTGGTGGACTATTTTATGGCTGAGTCTCTTTACTATTGGTGAAGAATTTTATGGTTGGAGCATCTTATTATTGGATAAGAAGGAAGAATAAATTCAGCTTACCACGCTGTGCAATGCAAGGTCTCTGTTGAAAGTTCTCTCTGGAGGGTGCTTCTCCTGCCGGTGATTGTGGTCAAATGGAAGCAAGGAATGAAGGGATGAGTGAGCTCAGCACAGCCGTCCAGGTAATCATAAAAGAAACTTTATTCAGTTCTCAAAGCATAAAAATTGTATAAAAACAACCTGACAGGTTTCTGGCACGTCAGTGCCCTTAGTTATAGGTCTTATTATATTGGAGGAGTATTTTATGAATGAAGCATCTTACTATTGGAGCATTTTGTGGGTGGAGAATTTTACTATTGATTTAGTATTTTATGGGTGGAACATATTACTATTGGTGGAGTACTTTATGGGTGGAGAATCTTAATATTGGAGCATTTTATGAGTGTAGAATTTTACTATTAATGGAGTATTTTGTGTGTGGGGCATATTATTATTGGTGGAGTATTTTATGGGTGGAAGTTCTTATTATTGGTTAACTATCACTAGGGTTGAGTGAAACGGGTCGATCATTTTCAAAAGTCGCCGACTTTTGGCTAAGTCGGCGTCTCATGAAACCCGATCCGACCCCTGTGCTTGTCGGCCATGCGGTACGCGACTTTCGCGCCAAAGTCGCGTTTCAATGACGCGAAAAGCGCCATTTCTCAGCCAATGAAGGTGAACGCAGAGTGTGGGCAGCGTGATGACATAGATCCTGGTCCCCACCATCTTAGAGAAGGGCATTGCAGTGATTGGCTTGCTGTCTGCGGCGTCACAGGGGCTATAAAGGGGCGTTCCCGCCGACCGCCATCTTACTGCTGCTGATCTGAGCTTAGGGACAGGTTGCTGCCGCTTCGTCAGAAGCAGGGAGAGCGTTAGGCAGGGTCCACTAACCACCAAACTGCTTGTGCTGCAGCGATTTCCACTGTCCAACACCACCTTCGGTGTGCAGGGACTGTGGAAGCTATTTTTTTTTTTTTTTCCCCTCAGCGCTGTAGCTCATTGGGCTGCCCTAGAAGGCTCCGTGATAGCTGTATTGCTGTGTGTACGCCACTGTGGAAACCAACTGCTTTTTTCAAAGCACATATCCTCTTGTTCCTTCCTTTCTGCACAGCTATCTTTTTTGTTTGTCCACACTTTTTATTTAATTTGTGCATCAGTCCACTCCTATTGCTGCCTGCCATACCTGGCTTACATTACTGCAGGGAGATAGTAATTGTAGGACAGTCCCTGTTTTTTTTTTTTGTTTGTTTTTTTTGTGGGAGATTAAGATTGGCATTTCTGCTACAGTGCCATCCCTGTGTGTGCCATCTCTCACTGAGTGGGCCATAGAAAGCCTATTTATTTTTTCCGTGATTTGTGTTCTAAATTCTACCTCAACACAAAAACACTACATCAATCAGTGGGAGAAAAATATTGGCCTCAGTCAGGGCTTGTGTGCCACTGCTGTGTATGCTATCTCTCATTCAGTGGGCTATAGAAAGCCTATTTATTTTTATTTTTTTTTAATATTATTTGGTTTCTAAAGTCTCCCTGAAAAAAAAAAAAAAACCTAAAAAAACAGTGGGAGAGTAATATTGCCCTTTCAGCTTGTGTGCCAGTCTTGACTCCTGGGTGTGCCACCTCTCTCCCTCTCATTCAGTGGGCCATAGAAAGCCTATTTATTTATTTTTTTTTAATATTATTGGGTTTCTAAAGTCTCCCTTAAAAAACAAAAAATACATAAAAAAACAGTGGGAGAGTAATATTGCCCTTTCAGCTTGTGTGCCAGGCTTGACTCCTGGGTGTGCCACCTCTCTCCCTCTCATTCAGTGGGCCATAGAAAGCCTATTTATTTTTTTTTTTTAAATATTATTGGGTTTCTAAAGTCTCCCTTAAAAAACAAAAAATACATAAAAAAACAGTGGGAGAGTAATATTGCCCTTTCAGCTTGTGTGCCAGTCTTGACTCCTGGGTGTGCCACCTCTCTCTCTCATTCAGTGGGCCATAGAAAGGCTATTTTTTTTTTGGTTTTTTTAATATTATTTGGTTTCTAAAGTCTCCCTGAAAAAAAAAAAAAAAACATACAAAAAACAGTGGGAGAGTAATATTGCCCTTTCAGCTTGTGTGCCAGGCTTGACTCCTGGGTGTGCCACCTCTCTCCCTTTCATTCAGTGGGCCATAGAAAGCCTATTTATTTATTTTTTTAAATATTATTGGGTTTCTAAAGTCTCCCTTAAAAAACAAAAAATACATAAAAAAACAGTGGGAGAGTAATATTGCCCTTTCAGCTTGTGTGCCAGTCTTGACTCCTGGGTGTGCCACCTCTCTCTCTCATTCAGTGGGCCATAGAAAGCCTATTTATTTATTTTTTTAAATATTATTGGGTTTCTAAAGTCTCCCTTAAAAAACAAAAAATACATAAAAAAACAGTGGGAGAGTAATATTGCCCTTTCAGCTTGTGTGCCAGTCTTGACTCCTGGGTGTGCCACCTCTCTCTCTCATTCAGTGGGCCATAGAAAGGCTATTTTTTTTTTGGTTTTTTTAATATTATTTGGTTTCTAAAGTCTCCCTGAAAAAAAAAAAAAAAACATACAAAAAACAGTGGGAGAGTAATATTGCCCTTTCAGCTTGTGTGCCAGTCTTGACTCCTGGGTGTGCCACCTCTCTCCCTTTCATTCAGTGGGCCATAGAAAGCCTATTTATTTATTTTTTTTAATATTATTGTGTTTCTAAAGTCTCCCTTAAAAAACAAAAAATACATAAAAAAACAGTGGGAGAGTAATATTGCCCTTTCAGCTTGTGTGCCAGTCTTGACTCCTGGGTGTGCCACCTCTCTCTCTCATTCAGTGGGCCATAGAAAGGCTATTTTTTTTTTGGTTTTTTTAATATTATTTGGTTTCTAAAGTCTCCCTGAAAAAAAAAAAAAAAACATACAAAAAACAGTGGGAGAGTAATATTGCCCTTTCAGCTTGTGTGCCAGTCTTGACTCCTGGGTGTGCCACCTCTCTCTCTCATTCAGTGGGCCATAGAAAGGCTATTTTTTTTTGGTTTTTTTAATATTATTTGGTTTCTAAAGTCTCCCTGAAAAAAAAAAAAAAAACATACAAAAAACAGTGGGAGAGTAATATTGCCCTTTCAGCTTGTGTGCCAGTCTTGACTCCTGGGTGTGCCACCTCTCTCCCTTTCATTCAGTGGGCCATAGAAAGCCTATTTATTTATTTTTTTTAAATATTATTGGGTTTCTAAAGTCTCCCTTAAAAAACAAAAAATACATAAAAAAAACAGTGGGAGAGTAATATTGCCCTTTCAGCTTGTGTGCCAGTCTTGACTCCTGGGTGTGCCACCTCTCTCTCTCATTCAGTGGGCCATAGAAAGGCTATTTTTTTTTTGGTTTTTTTAATATTATTTGGTTTCTAAAGTCTCCCTGAAAAAAAAAAAAAAACCATACAAAAAACAGTGGGAGAGTAATATTGCCCTTTCAGCTTGTGTGCCAGTCTTGACTCCTGGGTGTGCCACCTCTCTCCCTTTCATTCAGTGGGCCATAGAAAGCCTATTTATTTATTTTTTTAAATATTATTGGGTTTCTAAAGTCTCCCTTAAAAAACAAAAAATACATAAAAAAACAGTGGGAGAGTAATATTGCCCTTTCAGCTTGTGTGCCAGTCTTGACTCCTGGGTGTGCCACCTCTCTCTCTCATTCAGTGGGCCATAGAAAGGCTATTTTTTTTTTGGTTTTTTTAATATTATTTGGTTTCTAAAGTCTCCCTGAAAAAAAAAAAAAACATACAAAAAACAGTGGGAGAGTAATATTGCCCTTTCAGCTTGTGTGCCAGTCTTGACTCCTGGGTGTGCCACCTCTCTCTCTCATTCAGTGGGCCATAGAAAGGCTATTTTTTTTTTGGTTTTTTTAATATTATTTGGTTTCTAAAGTCTCCCTGAAAAAAAAAAAAAAACATACAAAAAACAGTGGGAGAGTAATATTGCCCTTTCAGCTTGTGTGCCAGTCTTGACTCCTGGGTGTGCCACCTCTCTCCCTTTCATTCAGTGGGCCATAGAAAGCCTATTTATTTTTTTTTTTAAATATTATTGGGTTTCTAAAGTCTCCCTTAAAAAACAAAAAATACATAAAAAAACAGTGGGAGAGTAATATTGCCCTTTCAGCTTGTGTGCCAGTCTTGACTCCTGGGTGTGCCACCTCTCTCTCTCATTCAGTGGGCCATAGAAAGGCTATTTTTTTTTTGGTTTTTTTAATATTATTTGGTTTCTAAAGTCTCCCTGAAAAAAAAAAAAAAAACATACAAAAAACAGTGGGAGAGTAATATTGCCCTTTCAGCTTGTGTGCCAGTCTTGACTCCTGGGTGTGCCACCTCTCTCCCTTTCATTCAGTGGGCCATAGAAAGCCTATTTATTTTTTTTTTTAAATATTATTGGGTTTCTAAAGTCTCCCTTAAAAAACAAAAAATACATAAAAAAACAGTGGGAGAGTAATATTGCCCTTTCAGCTTGTGTGCCAGGCTTGACTCCTGGGTGTGCCACCTCTCTCCCTCTCATTCAGTGGGCCATAGAAAGCCTATTTATTTTTTTTTTTAAATATTATTGGGTTTCTAAAGTCTCCCTTAAAAAACAAAAAATACATAAAAAAACAGTGGGAGAGTAATATTGCCCTTTCAGCTTGTGTGCCAGTCTTGACTCCTGGGTGTGCCACCTCTCTCCCTCTCATTCAGTGGGCCATAGAAAGCCTATTTATTTATTTTTTTAAATATTATTGGGTTTCTAAAGTCTCCCTTAAAAAAAAAAAATACATAAAAAAACAGTGGGAGAGTAATATTGCCCTTTCAGCTTGTGTGCCAGTCTTGACTCCTGGGTGTGCCACCTCTCTCCCTCTCATTCAGTGGGCCATAGAAAGCCTATTTATTTATTTTTTTAAATATTATTGGGTTTCTAAAGTCTCCCTTAAAAAAAAAAAATACATAAAAAAACAGTGGGAGAGTAATATTGCCCTTTCAGCTTGTGTGCCAGTCTTGACTCCTGGGTGTGCCACCTCTCTCTCTCATTCAGTGGGCCATAGAAAGCATTTTTTTTTTTTTTTCCTTGATTTGTGTTCTAAAATCTACCTCAACACAAAAACACTACATCAATCAGTGGGAGAAAAATATTGGCCTCAGTCAGGGCTTGTGTGCCACTGCTGTGTGTGCTATCTCTCATTCAGTGGGCTATAGAAAGCCTTTTTTTTTCTTTTTTTTTTTTTTTTTTAATATTATTTGGTTTCTAAAGTCTCCCTGAAAAAAAAAAAAACACCTAAAAAAACAGTGGGAGAGTAATATTGCCCTTTCAGCTTGTGTGCCAGTCTTGACTCCTGGGTGTGCCACCTCTCTCTCTCTAATTGTGGGCCATAGAAAGCCTTTTTTTTTTTTTTTTTTTTTAATATTATTTGGTTTCTAAAGTCTCCCTGAGAAAAAAAAAAAAATAAATTAGGTGGGAGATTAATATTGACATTAGTGCTTGAGTGACAGTCCTGCGTGTGTGTCATCTCTGTGATTTTGTGCCACAGAAAACAGAGTGTGTAACATTGTGCCTGATTTTCCTTGTGGTCTCACCAACCTGTTAAGGGATATTGAAATCATACTGAAGTTATAGCTCACCGTGTAAGTTGTTTGACAGCAACAAATAAAGTTACTTTGGTTAAGATTTTAAAACAATGAGGAAGTCTGGTGCAAGAGGTCGTCGTGGGCGTTCATTGTCAGCTGGTAATGATGGTAGTGGTAGTGGAGCATCAGGTGGTCGTGGGGATAAAAATATTCCACCTAAGTCTGGAGCTGTGGAGCCAGTTTCGTCGTCAGGCTACACAAGGCCTCGAACGCTCTCTTTTCTGGGAGTAGGAAAACCGCTTTTAAAGGCGGAGCAGCAACAGCAAGTTTTGGCTTACATTGCAGACTCAGCCTCTAGCTCTTTTGCCTCCTCTTCCGAAACTGGTAAATGTAAAAGCAGCGCGTCGCTTGTGGATGTTCACGGTCAGGGACAAGTCGCTTCCTTGTCCTCCTCAGCAAAAACTACAACAAGAGAGAAGGATGCAGCAGGCGACACAACGGGTCACTCCATGGAGCTCTTTACACATACCGTCCCTGGCTTAGAAAGTGAAACATTTAACAGGCCATGCCCATTACAAGTATATTCTGACATGGAGTGCACTGATGCACAGCCACAGCCAGAGTACTATGCTGCTCCTTTGACTCAGACCACCACATTGCCCTCTCAGGGTACAGATCCACAATCAGACCCTGATGAGACTATGTTGCCCCGCCACGAACGCTATACCACCGACCGACACAGTGACACAGACGAAGTTGCACACGAGCTCGAAGAGGAGGTAATAGATGACCCAGTTATTGACCCCGATTGGCAGCCATTGGGGGAACAGGGTGCAGGCGGCAGTAGTTCGGAAGCGGAGGTGGAGGAGGGGCCGCAGCAGGCATCAACATCGCAACAGGTTCCATCTGCCGGGCCCGTATCTGGCCCAAAACGCGTGTCAAAGCCAAAACCTGTTGGAGCACAGCGTTGCCATCCGGTTAAAGCTCAGTCTGCAATCCCTGAAAAGGGATCCGAGTCTAGGAAGAGTGCAGTCTGGCATTTTTTTAAACAACATCCAACTGATCAGCGCAAAGTCATCTGTCAAAAATGTTCAACTAGCTTAAGCAGAGGTCAGAATCTGAAAAGTCTAAATACTAGTTGCATGCATAGACACTTAACCACCATGCATTTTCAAGCCTGGACTAACTACCAAACGTCCCTCAAGGTTGTAGCACCCTCGGCCAATGAAGCTAGTCAGCAACGCAACATCCCTTCCGTCACTGTAAGGCCACCATTTTCCGCACCACCGGCAGTATCTGTGCAGGTTTCTTTGCCAGCCAAAAGCAGTCAGGGTCAGGGAATCACCAGTTTTGTAGGAGGAAATATTGCATCTAGGGCACCGGCGGAAACAATACCGTCTCCAACCGTCTCTCAGTCTGCCATGTACACCGGCACACCCGAAAGTTCCACGATCTCCAGCTCTCCAGTCCAGCTCACCCTACATGAGACTCTGGTTAGAAAAAGGAAGTACTTATCCTCGCATCCGCGTACACAGGGTTTTAACGCCCACATAGCTAGACTAATCTCGTTAGAGATGATGCCCTACCGGTTAGTTGAAAGCGAAGCTTTCAAAGCCCTGATGGAGTACGCTGAACCACGATACGAGCTACCCAGTCGACACTTTTTTTCCAGAAAAGCCATCCCAGCCCTGCACCAGCATGTTAAACAGCGCATCGTCCATGCACTCAGGCAATCTGTGAGTACAAAGGTGCACCTGACTACAGATGCATGGACCAGTAGGCATGGCCAGGGACGTTATGTGTCCATCACGGCACACTGGGTGAATGTGGTGGATGCAGGGTCCACAGGCGACATCAATTTAGGGACAGTTGTGCCTAGCCCACGGTCTAGGAAACAGTTGGCTGTAGGCGTTCGCACCCCCTCCTCCTCCTCCTCCTCGTCCTCCTGCAGAAGCTACAGCTCTTCCACAGAACGCAGTCTGCCAACCACTCCATCGGCAGATGACACTGTTGCACACCAGTTGTCCCATTATGGGCCAGCTACTGCCAAGCGTCAGCAGGCTGTATTGGCTATGAAGTGCTTGGGCGACAACAGACACACCGCGGAAGTTCTGTCCGAGTTCTTGCAACAAGAAACACAGTCGTGGCTGGGCACAGTAGATCTTGAGGCAGGCAAGGTAGTGAGTGATAACGGAAGGAATTTCATGGCTGCCATCTCCCTTTCCCAACTGAAACACATTCCTTGCCTGGCTCACACCTTAAACCTGGTGGTGCAGTGCTTATTGAAAACTTATCCTGGGTTCTCCGACCTGCTCCTCAAAGTGCGTGCACTTTGCTCACATATCTGTTATGACCCCAATGGCGAGGGTCTCAGAGGAACGTGGAAGTCTGCAGAATACAAAAATCCAGCTCATAGGGCAGTGGTAACTGGGTTGACCATATATCTACTCCTAACGCCAACACTAGAAGTAGCCGGGGATCATTCCTACGTTGATTCTAGATGACACGCGCCAGCCGGAGAATCTAGCTACCCCTAGTAGAGGAAAACAAAGACCTTTCTTGCCTCCAGAGAAGGGGACCCCAAAGCTGGATAGAAGCCCCCACAAATAATGACGGTGAGGTAAGAGGAAATGACAAACACAGAAATGAACCAGGTTTAGCACAGAGAGGCCCGCTTACTGATAGCAGAATAAAGAAAGGTAACTTATATGGTCAACAAAAACCCTATCAAAATCCACACTGGAAATTCAAGAACCCCCGAACCGTCTAACGGTCCGGGGGGAGAACACCAGCCCCCTAGAGCTTCCAGCAAAGGTCAGGATGTAGATTTGGAACAAGCTGGACAAAAATACAAAACCAAAACAAATAGCAAAAAGCAAAAGGCAGACTTAGCTGATATAACTGGAACCAGGATCAGTAGACAAGAGCACAGCAGACTAGCTCTGATAACTACGTTGCCAGGCATTGAACTGAAGGTCCAGGGAGCTTATATAGCAACACCCCTAACTAACGACCCAGGTGTGGATAAAAGGAATGACAGAAAAACCAGAGTCAAAAAACTAGTAACCACTAGAGGGAGCAAAAAGCAAATCACAACAGTACCCCCCCCTTAGTGAGGGGTCACCGAACCCTCACCACGACCACCAGGGCGATCAGGATGAGCGGCATGAAAGGCACGAACCAAATCGGCCGCATGAACATCAGAGGCGACCACCCAGGAATTATCCTCCTGACCATAGCCCTTCCACTTGACCAGGTACTGAAGCCTCCGCCTGGAGAGGCGAGAATCCAAGATCTTCTCCACCACGTACTCCAACTCGCCCTCAACCAACACCGGAGCAGGAGGCTCAGCAGAAGGAACTACAGGCACAATGTACCGCCACAACAAGGACCTATGAAATACATTGTGAATAGCAAACGACACAGGAAGATCCAGACGAAAAGATACAGGATTAAGGATTTCCAATATCTTGTAAGGCCCAATAAAACGAGGTTTAAATTTGGGAGAGGAGACCTTCATGGGAACAAAGCGGGAAGAAAGCCATACCAAATCCCCAACGCGTAGTCGGGGACCCACACCGCGGCGGCGGTTGGCAAAGCGCTGAGCCTTCTCCTGTGACAACTTCAAGTTGTCCACCACATGATTCCAGATCTGCTGCAACCTATCCACCACAGAATCCACCCCAGGACAGTCAGAAGGCTCCACATGACCCGAAGAAAAGCGAGGATGGAAACCAGAGTTGCAGAAAAAAGGCGAAACCAAGGTGGCGGAACTAGCCCGATTACTAAGGGCAAACTCAGCCAACGGCAAGAATGTCACCCAATCGTCCTGATCAGCAGAGACAAAACACCTCAAATAAGCCTCCAAAGTCTGATTGGTTCGCTCCGTCTGTCCATTAGTCTGAGGATGGAAAGCAGACGAAAATGACAAATCAATGCCCATCCTACTACAAAAGGATCGCCAGAACCTGGAAACGAACTGGGATCCTCTGTCAGACACAATATTCTCAGGGATGCCGTGCAAACGAACCACGTTCTGGAAAAACACAGGAACCAGATCGGAAGAGGAAGGCAGCTTAGGCAAAGGAACCAAATGGACCATCTTGGAGAAGCGATCACATATCACCCAGATAACGGACATGCCCTGAGATAGCGGAAGATCAGAAATGAAATCCATGGAGATATGTGTCCAAGGTCTCTTCGGGACAGGCAAGGGCAAGAGCAAACCGCTGGCACGAGAACAGCAAGGCTTAGCTCGAGCACAAGTCCCACAGGACTGCACAAATGACCGCACATCCCTTGACAAGGAAGGCCACCAAAAGGACCTGGCCACCAGATCTCTGGTGCCAAAAATGCCCGGGTGACCTGCCAACACCGAGGAATGAACCTCGGAAATGACTCTGCTGGTCCACTTATCCGGGACAAACAGTCTGTCAGGTGGACAAGACTCAGGCCTATCAGCCTGAAATCTCTGCAACACACGTCGCAGATCCGGAGAAATAGCTGACAAGATAACTCCATCTTTAAGAATACCAACAGGATCAGCGACTCCAGGAGCATCAGGCACAAAGCTCCTAGAAAGAGCATCGGCCTTCACATTCTTTGAACCTGGTAAATACGAGACAACAAAATCAAAGCGGGAGAAAAACAATGACCAGCGGGCCTGTCTCGGATTAAGGCGTTTAGCAGACTCGAGATACATCAGATTTTTGTGATCAGTCAAGACCACCACACGATGCTTAGCACCCTCGAGCCAATGACGCCACTCCTCAAATGCCCATTTCATGGCCAACAACTCCCGATTGCCCACATCATAATTTCGCTCGGCAGGCGAAAACTTCCTAGAGAAAAAGGCACAAGGTTTCATAACAGAGCAACCAGGGCCTCTCTGCGACAAAACGGCCCCTGCCCCAATCTCTGAAGCATCCACCTCAACCTGAAAGGGAAGTGAGACGTCAGGCTGGCACAAAACAGGCGCCGAAGTAAACCGGCGTTTCAACTCCTGGAAAGCCTCCACGGCAGCAGGAGCCCAGTTAGCTACATCGGAGCCCTTCTTGGTCATATCCGTCAAAGGTTTCACAATGCTAGAAAAATTAGCGATAAAACGACGGTAGAAGTTAGCGAAGCCCAAGAACTTCTGAAGACTCTTAACTGACGAGGGCTGAGTCCAATCAAGAATAGCTCGGACCTTGACTGGGTCCATCTCCACAGCAGAAGGGGAAAAAATGAACCCCAAAAAGGGAACCTTCTGTACACCAAAGAGACACTTTGAGCCCTTGACAAACAAAGAATTTTCACGCAAAATTTTAAAGACCAACCTGACCTGCTCCACATGCGAATCCCAATTATCAGAAAAAACCAAAATATCATCCAGATAAACAATCAAAAATCTATCCAGATACTTCCGGAAAATGTCATGCATAAAGGACTGAAAAACTGAAGGCGCATTGGAGAGCCCAAAAGGCATCACCAAGTACTCAAAATGACCTTCAGGCGTATTGAATGCGGTTTTCCATTCATCACCTTGCTTAATGCGCACAAGGTTGTACGCACCACGAAGGTCTATCTTGGTGAACCACTTGGCACCCTTAATCCGGGCAAACAAGTCAGACAACAGCGGTAAAGGATACTGAAATTTGACAGTGATCTTATTTAAAAGCCGATAATCAATACAAGGTCTCAAAGATCCGTCCTTTTTTGCCACAAAAAAGAATCCCGCACCAAGAGGGGAAGAAGACGGACGAATATGTCCTTTCTCCAGAGACTCCTTGATATATGAACGCATAGCGGTATGTTCAGGCACCGACAGATTAAACAGTCTTCCCTTAGGAAATTTACTGCCTGGGATCAAATCTATAGCACAGTCACAGTCCCTATGAGGAGGCAGTGCACTGGACTCAGACTCACTGAAGACATCCTGATAATCAGACAAATACTCCGGAACTTCCGAAGGCGTAGAAGAAGCAATAGACACAGGCAGGGAATCCCCATGAATACCACGACAGCCCCAACTTGAGACTGACATAGCCTTCCAGTCCAGGACTGGATTATGGGTCTGTAACCATGGCAGCCCCAAAACAACCAAATCATGCATTTTATGTAAAACCAGGAAACGTATCACCTCGCGGTGTTCAGGAGTCATGCACATGGTAACCTGTGTCCAATACTGCGGTTTATTTGCTGCCAATGGTGTAGCATCAATACCCCTAAGAGGAATAGGATTTTCTAATGGTTCAAGAGTAAAACCACAGCGCTTAGCAAATGAGAGATCCATGAGACTCAGGGCAGCACCTGAATCTACAAACGCCATGACAGGATAAGATGACAGTGAGCAAATCAAAGTTACAGACAGAATAAACTTAGGATGCAAATTACCAACGGTGACAGGACTAACAACCTTAGCTATACGTTTAGAGCATGCTGAGATAACATGTGTAGAATCACCACAGTAGTAGCACAAGCCATTCCGGCGTCTATGAATTTTCCGCTCATTTCTAGTCAGGATTCTATCACATTGCATTAAATCAGGTGTCTGTTCAGACAACACCATGAGGGAATTTGCGGTTTTTCTATCACATTGCACCGAATTAGGTGTCTGTTCAGACAACACCATGAGGGAATTTGCGGTTTTGCGCTCCCGCAACCGCCGGTCAATTTGAATAGCCAGTGCCATAGTATCATTCAGACCTGTGGGAATGGGAAAACCCACCATCACATTCTTAATGGCTTCAGAAAGGCCATTTCTAAAATTAGCGGCCAGTGCACACTCGTTCCAATGTGTCAGCACGGACCATTTCCGAAATTTTTGGCAATACACCTCAGCCTCGTCCTGTCCCTGAGACATAGCCAGCAAGGCCTTTTCTGCCTGAATCTCAAGATTGGGTTCCTCATAAAGTAAACCGAGCGCCAGAAAAAACGCATCAATATCAGCCAATGCCGGATCTCCTGGCGCCAACGAAAAAGCCCAATCCTGAGGGTCGCCCCGTAAGAACGAAATCACAATTTTTACTTGCTGAGCAGAATCTCCAGATGAACAGGGTCTCAGGGACAAAAACAATTTACAATTATTCACAAAATTCCTAAACTTAAACCTGTCTCCGGAAAACAGTTCAGGAATCAGTATTTTAGGTTCTGACCTAGGATTTCTGATAACATAGTCTTGTATGCCCTGCACACGAGTAGCCAGCTGGTCCACACTTGTAATCAAGGTCTGGACATTCATGTCTGCAGCAAGCATAGCCAGAAAAAACGTACTATCCTTTAAAACGATATTTTATTACTATTAACTTATCTAAAATTCCAATAAATAAAACTCAATTGTATGCAATCAACATCAGCCAACTGGGTTGGATAAGCTAGAAAAATAGGGAGAAATTAGCAAATATGCCTGACACAGTCCCTGTAGGTGGCCCTAAAGTGTCTTAAACCTACCTACCAGCGGAGGTTGGCACCCTAGATTTCGATATGGCGCCCCCGCTCACCGTCGACTGTCCCTTCTCACCCTAGTAGGGTCCTACTTGCTACCCACACCCAGGTACCCACAGACATACACACACAAATTGACCAATAGGTCACACTAACCAAAAAACGTGAAAAAGTGAAAAAAGAAAAAAGTGAACGAAAAATTCTAAAAACACTGCAGACATTGCTGCATAATTACACTAAATAGCATGTACCCCACAGTTACCTCAAAAAAGTTTTTTGAGAAAAAAAGAAAAAAATTTTTTTGGATAGTGCAGAGTTATGGGGTACAGCGGGGCACAGTTGGAGTGTGCTTAGTTAAATATTCAGAGGTCATGAGTAGTGAAGCCTCTAATAGATGTAACAGTAGGTCACTGTCTTAGTTAGTGGTTGATGACCTGAAAATCATAGACAGACCAATAAGACTAATGTACAGAGTGGATCCCTAGGCAAGATAGCACCCCTCCGAAAAGGTTAGCAGATATATGAGTACACTCAATGGATGTAAGTATTTTGTTGGGTGATATAGATATTACACCCTAAATTGTCCAAAAAATAAAACAAAATATTCAACAAAAAAAAAAAAAAAATAGACCCAAATGAAAAAATTATCTGCCTTATAGGGTATCACATATAGTATTTCTCATTTAGTTTAAGGGCTAATGCACACCAGAAAACAGAGATGACTGAGAACCATCCCTCATTACTCGCTCTATATTAGATGATCTGATAAGCTCATATTGCTATAAGTAGCATATTTGTCTGCACTCTAGATGCCATACGAGTTCCGCATCTTATAACATAGAAAAAATCAGCAAAACATTAAACAAAATCAAAAGAAAGAAAGAAACACAACACAAATTGGTATCACATATAGTGTCTCTCAATTGCGTTAGATTAGTGCATCTATAAGCCCAAAATATCTGAGGCCAATCCCTTATAGGATATCGCATATAGTATTTCTCATTTAGTTTAAGGGCTAATGCACATCAGAGTACAGAAACAGCTTAGAACCATCTCTCATTACCCTCTCTATAATAGATAGTCTGATACACTTTTATTGCTGTCAGTAACACATTAGTCTGCACTCTAGATGCCATACGAGTTCCGCATCTTATACCATAGAAACACAAAACAAATTGGTATCACACAAAGTGTCTCTCAGTTGCGTTGGATTATATATATTGTATCAGACTATCTATTATAGAGAGAGTAATGAGAGATGGTTCTCAGCTGTTTCTGTATTCTGATGTGCATTAGCCCCTAAACCAAATGAGAAATACTATATGCGATATCCTATAAGGGATTGGCCTCAGATATTTTGGGTTTATAGATGCACTAATCCAACGCAACTGAGAGACACTTTGTGTGATACCAATTTGTTTTGAAAGAATCTTCTTTCTTATAATCCCTCTTCTGCAATGCATTAAACATTTAATACTGGCCTGGCAAACTGTTATGACCCCAATGGCGAGGGTCTCAGAGGAACGTGGAAGTCTGCAGAATACAAAAATCCAGCTCATAGGGCAGTGGTAACTGGGTTGACCATATATCTACTCCTAACGCCAACACTAGAAGTAGCCGGGGATCATTCCTACGGTGATTCTAGATGACACGCGCCAGCCGGAGAATCTAGCTACCCCTAGTAGAGGAAAACAAAGACCTTTCTTGCCTCCAGAGAAGGGGACCCCAAAGCTGGATAGATGCCCCCCACAAATAATGACGGTGAGGTAAGAGGAAATGACAAACACAGAAATGAACCAGGTTTAGCACAGAGAGGCCCGCTTACTGATAGCAGAATAAAGAAAGGTAACTTATATGGTCAACAAAAACCCTATCAAAATCCACACTGGAAATTCAAGAACCCCCGAACCGTCTAACGGTCCGGGGGGAGAACACCAGCCCCCTAGAGCTTCCAGCAAAGGTCAGGATGTAGATTTGGAACAAGCTGGACAAAAATACAAAACCAAAACAAATAGCAAAAAGCAAAAGGCAGACTTAGCTGATATTACTGGAACCAGGATCAGTAGACAAGAGCACAGCAGACTAGCTCTGATAACTACGTTGCCAGGCATTGAACTGAAGGTCTAGGGAGCTTATATAGCAACACCCCTAACTAACGACCCAGGTGCGGATAAAAGGAATGACAGAAAAACCAGAGTCAAAAAACTAGTAACCACTAGAGGGAGCAAAAAGCAAATCACAACACATATCCGACGTTCGCCTGTACACGCCAGCCGTATGCAGACCTATCAGCGGTCTTTGAACCTTCCCCAGCATCGCCTAATCATAGACATTGCAACAAGGTGGAACTCAACACTGCACATGCTTCAGAGACTGTGCGAACAGAGGCGTGCTGTTATTTATTTGTGGGAGGATACACGGGCAGGCAGTAGGATGGCAGACATGGAGTTGTCAGGTGTGCAGTGGTCTAAGATACAAGACATGTGTCAAGTCCTTCAGTGTTTTGAGGAATGCACACGGCTGGTTAGTGCAGACAACGCCGTAATAAGCATGAGCATCCCCCTAATGCGTCTGCTGATGCAAAGTTTGACGCACATAAAGGAGCAGGCGTCTGCACCAGAGGAAGAGGAAAGCCTTGATGACAGTCAGCCATTGTCTGGTCAGGGCAGTGTACAGGACGAGGTAGCGGGCGAAGAGGAGGTGGAGGACGAGGAGGATGATGGGGATGAGTATATTTTTAATGCCGAACCTTTCCCGGGGGCACAGGAAATTGGTTGCGTGTCACGGCCGGGTTCTGGTTTTTTGAGGGACACAAGTGACGTAGATTTGCCAGCAACTGCCCCTCAACCAATCACAACCGGAGATTTGACAACTGGAACTTTGGCCCACATGGCGGATTATGACTTACGTATCCTAAAAAGGGACACACGCATTACGAAAATGATGAACGATGACGATTACTGGTTGGCCTGCCTCCTTGATCCACGCTATAAAGGCAAATTGCAAAATATTATGCCACATGAGAACTTGGAACTAATATTAGCAACCAAACAATCAACTCTTGTTGACCGTTTGCTTCAGGCATTCCCAGCACACAGCGCACGTGATCGTTCTCACACGAGCTCCAGGGGGCAGCAGACTAGGAGTGTTAGGGGTGCACACATCAGAAGTGGCGTTGGACAGAGGGGTTTTCTGACCAGGTTGTGGAGTGATTTTGCTATGACCGCAGACAGGACAGGTACTGCTGCATCAATTGAAAGTGACAGGAGACAACATTTGTCCAGTATGGTTACTAACTATTTTTCATCCCTTATCGATGTTCTCCCTCAACCGTCATTCCCATTTGATTACTGGGCCTCCAAATTAGACACCTGGCCAGAATTGGCAGAATATGCATTGCAGGAGCTTGCTTGCCCGGCAGCAAGTGTCCTATCAGAAAGAGTATTCAGTGCTGCAGGTTCAATATTAACCGAAAAAAGGACTCGTCTGGCTACCCAAAATGTTGACGATCTAACATTCATTAAAATGAACCACAACTGGATTTCGAAATCTTTTGCCCCACCTTGCCCGGCCGACACCTAGCTTTCCTATGAAAAGCTCTTGCCTGTGAATTACTTTTCTAATGTCTAATTTGCTGCAGCTGATTGTCCAGCATACGACATGTTTACACCTCCCTAAATGGCCAAACTCCCCACACGGGGCCGTGGTATCGCGACTTGGCGCAAGCACCCGTGAGACTGCTGTTTGTCTGAAGAGGTGGGTGTGCTCGCTTTTGGTTGACGGCATTGCTACTGGGTCCCTCATAGTACAATGTAGTGTCTCTGGCGGTGGTGGTGCGCACCCAACGTCAGACACACCGTTGTAACATGAGGGGCCCTGGGGCAGTCCCGCCGGCCTCAAGAGAGTTCCCCCCTACCCCAGCTCAAAATGTGCTCTACCACGTCCAAAATTATGTCGCACAGCTCCACCAATCTTTAGTCTATTCGCTGACATCATTCAATGTCTGGCACTGACAATACAAATTTGTAGACATCTATGATGCAACTTAAAGTAGTCTGTGTCTGTGTCCTATATTGGCACCATTAAATAGTTACTGCCAAATTACTATGTCAGAAACTCAGTAGATGAGCCCACCCCTGTACCTAAGTATGCCACCTTTTTTTTTGTTTTGGTTGTTTTGCGAGACATTAACATCTATTTATATTTTGGGAGTACTGGGACAGACACTCCTTGCACTACTCCTCCACTCACCACCAAGCTGCCTGTGTATCCATGTAACCGCTGTAAAGCTGCCATGAGCCTATTGTTTGTTATTTTAGGCCTTTGATAGCCTGTCTGCGGTCCCTACTTTAAATACTCCTCCACTGACCACCAAGCTGCCTGCCCGTGTATCCATGTAACCGCTGTAAAACTGCCATAAGCCTATTGTTTGTTATTTTAGGCCTTTGATAGCCTGTCTGCGGTCCCTACTTTAAATACTCCTCCACTGACCACCAAGCTGCCTGCCCGTGTATCCATGTAACCGCTGTAAAACTGCCATGAGCCTATTGTTTGTTATTTTAGGCCTTTGATAGCCTGTCTGCGGTCCCTACTTTAAATACTCCTCCACTCACCACCACCAAGCTGCCTGCCCGTGTATCCATGTAACCGCTGTAAAACTGCCATGAGCCTATTGTTTGTTATTTTAGGCCTTTGATAGCCTGTCTGCGGTCCCTACTTTAAATACTCCTCCACTGACCACCAAGCTGCCTGCCCGTGTATCCATGTAACCGCTGTAAAACTGCCATGAGCCTATTGTTTGTTATTTTAGGCCTTTGAAGCCTGTCTGCGGTCCCTCCTTCCACTAGTCCTCCACTGACCAGACCACTGCTGCCCGTGTACCCCTGGAACCAATTATAAAGTGCCTACAGCCAGCCCATTTTTTTATGTTAGGCCTTTGAAGCCTGTCTGCGGTCCCTCCTTCCACTAGTCCTCCACTGGCCAGACCACTGCTGCCCGTGTACCCCTGGAACCAATTATAAAGTGCCTACAGCCAGCCCATTTTCTTATGTTAGGCCTTTGAAGCCTGTCTGCGGTCCCTACTTTAAATACTCCTCCACTGACCACCAAGCTGCCTGCCCGTGTATCCATGTAACCGCTGTAAAACTGCCATGAGCCTATTGTTTGTTATTTTAGGCCTTTGATAGCCTGTCTGCGGTCCCTACTTTAAATACTCCTCCACTCACCACCACCAAGCTGCCTGCCCGTGTATCCATGTAACCGCTGTAAAACTGCCATAAGCCTATTGTTTGTTATTTTAGGCCTTTGATAGCCTGTCTGCGGTCCCTACTTTAAATACTCCTCCACTGACCACCAAGCTGCCTGCCCGTGTATCCATGTAACCGCTGTAAAACTGCCATGAGCCTATTGTTTGTTATTTTAGGCCTTTGATAGCCTGTCTGCGGTCCCTACTTTAAATACTCCTCCACTGACCACCAAGCTGCCTGCCCGTGTATCCATGTAACCGCTGTAAAACTGCCATGAGCCTATTGTTTGTTATTTTAGGCCTTTGATAGCCTGTCTGCGGTCCCTACTTTAAATACTCCTCCACTGACCACCAAGCTGCCTGCCCGTGTATCCATGTAACCGCTGTAAAACTGCCATGAGCCTATTGTTTGTTATTTTAGGCCTTTGAAGCCTGTCTGCGGTCCCTCCTTCCACTAGTCCTCCACTGACCAGACCACTGCTGCCCGTGTACCCCTGGAACCAATTATAAAGTGCCTACAGCCAGCCCATTTTTTTATGTTAGGCCTTTGAAGCCTGTCTGCGGTCCCTCCTTCCACTAGTCCTCCACTGGCCAGACCACTGCTGCCCGTGTACCCCTGGAACCAATTATAAAGTGCCTACAGCCAGCCCATTTTCTTATGTTAGGCCTTTGAAGCCTGTCTGCGGTCCCTACTTTAAATACTCCTCCACTGACCACCAAGCTGCCTGCCCGTGTATCCATGTAACCGCTGTAAAACTGCCATGAGCCTATTGTTTGTTATTTTAGGCCTTTGAAGCCTGTCTGCGGTCCCTCCTTCCACTAGTCCTCCACTGACCAGACCACTGCTGCCCGTGTACCCCTGGAACCAATTATAAAGTGCCTACAGCCAGCCCATTTTCTTATGTTAGGCCTTTGAAGCCTGTCTGCGGTCCCTACTTTAAATACTCCTCCACTGACCACCAAGCTGCCTGCCCGTGTATCCATGTAACCGCTGTAAAACTGCCATGAGCCTATTGTTTGTTATGTTAGGCCTTTGATAGCCTGTCTGCGGTCCCTACTTTAAATACTCCTCCACTCACCACCAAGCTGCCTGCCCGTCTATCCATGTAACCGCTGTAAAACTGCAATGAGCCTATTGTTTGTTATGTTAGGCCTTTGATAGCCTGTCTGCGGCCCCTACTTGCAATACTCCTCCACTGACCACAATGCTGCCTGGAGTGCCTGCCTGTGTATCCATGTAACCGATGTAAAACTGCCATGACTGCCTACTGTTTGTTATTTTAGGCCTTTGATAGCCTGTCTGCAGCCCCTACTTGCAATACTCCTCCACTGACCACACCAATGCTGCCCGTGTACCCCTGGAACCTATTTAAAAGTTCATAGAGCCTAGTTATATATTTTATTTACTATTAATAAGGCCATGATGGACTACGCTGTACCACGCTACAAGCTAACCAGTCGACACTTCTTTTGCGAGAAAAGCCATCCCAACCCTCCACCAGCATGTAGAAGACCGCATTGTCCATGCACTCTGGCAATCTGTGAGTACAAAGGTGCACCTGACAACAGACGCATGGACCTGTAGGCATGGCCACGGAAGATTACGTGTCCATTACGGCGCAATGGGTTAATGTGGTGGATGCATGGTCCACAGGGGACAGCCTACTAAGTCTGTCTGCAGTCCCTAATTCAAATTGTCCTCCACTGTCTAAATCGGAGCTTCCACCTTCTGGCTTTCGGCCTATAGTATCAGAAATTAAACTGCATTTGGCCTTCAACTTTGGTTAGGGCCTACTAACGGCTTCTGCCCCTGCCTGGTGTTGCCCTCAACTAAATAAAGCTGAGCTTCAACCTTCCGGCTCTCATTAAGTGGTTTTAAAAAAAAAAAATGGTGGTTAGGGCCTACTAACGGCTTCTGCCCCTGCCTGGTGTTGCCCTCAACTAAATAAAGCTGAGCTTCAACCTTCTGCTCCAAATTACCATTTTGAAAAATGCAATAGGCTTTTCCGGCCTACTAAAGGTGTCTGTCTGTGTGCCCCTGCCTGGTGTTGTCCTCAACTAAATAAAGCTGAGCTTCAACCTTCCGGCTCTCATTAAGTGGTTTTAAAAAAAAAAAAAATGGTGGTTAGGGCCTACTAACGGCTTCTGCCCCTGCCTGGTGTTGCCCTCAACTAAATAAAGCTGAGCTTCAACCTTCTGCTCCAAATTACCATTTTGAAAAATGCAATAGGCTTTTCCGGCCTACTAAAGGTGTCTGTCTGTGTGCCCCTGCCTGGTGTTGTCCTCAACTAAATAAAGCTGAGCTTCAACCTTCTGCTCCAAATTACCATTTTGAAAAATGCAATAGGCTTTTCCGGCCTACTAAAGGTGTCTGTCTGTGTGCCCCTGCCTGGTGTTGTCCTCAACTAAATAAAGCTGAGCTTCAACCTTCCGGCTCTCATTAAGTGGTTTTAAAAAAAAAAATGGTGGTTAGGGCCTACTAACGGCTTCTGCCCCTCCCTGGTGTTGTCCTCAACTAAATAAAGCTGAGCTTCAACCTTCCGGCTCTCATTAAGTGGTTTTAAAAAAAAAAATGGTGGTTAGGGCCTACTAACGGCTTCTGCCCCTCCCTGGTGTTGTCCTCAACTAAATAAAGCTGAGCTTCAACCTTCTGCTCCAAATTACCATTTTAAAAAATGCAATAGGCTTTTCCGGCCTACTAAAGGTGTCTGTCTGTGTGCCCCTGCCTGGTGTTGCCCTCAACTAAATAAAGCTGAGCTTCAACCTTCTGCTCCAAATTACCATTTTAAAAAATGCAATAGGCTTTTCCGGCCTACTAAAGGTGTCTGTCTGTGTGCCCCTGCCTGGTGTTGCCCTCAACTAAATAAAGCTGAGCTTCAACCTTCTGCTCCAAATTACCATTTTGAAAAATGCAATAGGCTTTTCCGGCCTACTAAAGGTGTCTGTCTGTGTGCCCCTGCCTGGTGTTGTCCTCAACTAAATAAAGCTGAGCTTCAACCTTCCGGCTCTCATTAAGTGGTTTTAAAAAAAAAAATGGTGGTTAGGGCCTACTAACGGCTTCTGCCCCTCCCTGGTGTTGTCCTCAACTAAATAAAGCTGAGCTTCAACCTTCCGGCTCTCATTAAGTGGTTTTAAAAAAAAAAATGGTGGTTAGGGCCTACTAACGGCTTCTGCCCCTCCCTGGTGTTGTCCTCAACTAAATAAAGCTGAGCTTCAACCTTCTGCTCCAAATTACCATTTTAAAAAATGCAATAGGCTTTTCCGGCCTACTAAAGGTGTCTGTCTGTGTGCCCCTGCCTGGTGTTGCCCTCAACTAAATAAAGCTGAGCTTCAACCTTCTGCTCCAAATTACCATTTTAAAAAATGCAATAGGCTTTTCCGGCCTACTAAAGGTGTCTGTCTGTGTGCCCCTGCCTGGTGTTGCCCTCAACTAAATAAAGCTGAGCTTCAACCTTCTGCTCCAAATTACCATTTTGAAAAATGAAATAGGCTTTTCCGGCCTACTAAAGGTGTCTGTCTGTGTGCCCCTGCCTGGTGTTGTCCTCAACTAAATAAAGCTGAGCTTCAACCTTCTGCTCCAAATTACCATTTTGAAAAATGCAATAGGCTTTTCCGGCCTACTAAAGGTGTCTGTCTGTGTGCCCCTGCCTGGTGTTGTCCTCAACTAAATAAAGCTGAGCTTCAACCTTCAGGCTCTCATTAAGTGGTTTTAAAAAAAAAAATGGTGGTTAGGGCCTACTAACGGCTTCTGCCCCTCCCTGGTGTTGTCCTCAACTAAATAAAGCTGAGCTTCAACCTTCCGGCTCTCATTAAGTGGTTTTAAAAAAAAAAAATGGTGGTTAGGGCCTACTAACGGCTTCTGCCCCTCCCTGGTGTTGCCCTCAACTAAATAAAGCTGAGCTTCAACCTTCTGCTCCAAATTACCATTTTAAAAAATGCAATAGGCTTTTCCGGCCTACTAAAGGTGTCTGTCTGTGTGCCCCTGCCTGGTGTTGCCCTCAACTAAATAAAGCTGAGCTTCAACCTTCTGCTCCAAATTACCATTTTAAAAAATGCAATAGGCTTTTCCGGCCTACTAAAGGTGTCTGTCTGTGTGCCCCTGCCTGGTGTTGTCCTCAACTAAATAAAGCTGAGCTTCAACCTTCCGGCTCTCATTAAGTGGTTTTAAAAAAAAAAAATGGTGGTTAGGGCCTACTAACGGCTTCTGCCCCTGCCTGGTGTTGCCCTCAACTAAATAAAGCTGAGCTTCAACCTTCTGCTCCAAATTACCATTTTGAAAAATGCAATAGGCTTTTCCGGCCTACTAAAGGTGTCTGTCTGTGTGCCCCTGCCTGGTGTTGTCCTCAACTAAATAAAGCTGAGCTTCAACCTTCCGGCTCTCATTAAGTGGTTTTAAAAAAAAAAAATGGTGGTTAGGGCCTACTAACGGCTTCTGCCCCTGCCTGGTGTTGCCCTCAACTAAATAAAGCTGAGCTTCAACCTTCTGCTCCAAATTACCGTATTTTCCGGCGTATAAGACGACTGGGCGTATAAGACGACCCCCCAACTTTACCAGTTAAAAAATAAAATCTTCTTAAAAGTTGGGGGTCTTCTTATACACCGTATGTCGTCTTATAGGGCCGGTGAATATGTGCCTTTTGGGGGGGGGGGGAGTGATCCTGATGAGGACGAGGGGGCGTCTCACAGGAAAGTGAGTATCCCCCATTACCTTATCATAGCGCTGCAGCGTGGGTTCTCTATGCTGGGAGCGGCGGCTGCTGTGCTGTGCTGTGGCGGCTCCTCTTCTGCAGTGTGGGGCCTCTGGTGCTGTGGGGCAGTGGCGGCGGCGTATCTTCATGCAGTCGGGGCTCCTCCGGCATCTCAGCCTGGAAGCCCCGCCGGCAACTCCATCGGTACAATGCGGTCAGGTGGCCTCCGGGAAAATGGCCGCTGCTCAGATTCAGATCTCGTCCCGAGATCTCGGGAGACGAGATCTGAATCTGAGCAGCGGCCATTTTCCCGGAGGCAGCTCAATAGGTGCGATGCGGTGGCCCGGCCGCTGGGGGCTGTGCATGCTCAGATTCAGATCTCGTCCCGAAATCTCGGGACACGAGATCTGAATCTAAGCAGCGGCCATTTTCCCGGAGGCCAGCGCATTACACCGATGGAGTTGCCGGCGGGGCTTCTAGGCTTTGAGATGCCGGAGGAGCCCCGACTGCATGAAGATACGCCACCGCCCCACAGCACCAGAGGCCCCACACTGCAGAAGAGGAGCCGCCACAGCACAGCACAGCACAGCAGCCGCCGCTCCCAGCACAGAGACCCCACGCTGCAGCGCTATGATAAGGTAATGGGGGATACTCACTTTCCTGTGAGACGCCCCCTCGTCGTCATCAGGATCACTCCCCCCCCCACCCACCATATACACCCGGCGTACAAGGCGATTCCCGGCGTACAAGACGACCCCCGACTTTTAAGAAGATTTTCAGGGGTTAAAAAGTCGTCTTGTACGCCGGAAAATACGGTACCATTTTAAAAAATGCAATAGGCTTTTCCGGCCTACTAAAGGTGTCTGTCTGTGTGCCCCTGCCTGGTGTTGTCCTCAACTAAATAAAGCTGAGCTTCAACCTTCCGGCTCTCATTAAGTGGTTTTAAAAAAAAAAAATGGTGGTTAGGGCCTACTAACGGCTTCTGCCCCTCCCTGGTGTTGCCCTCAACTAAATAAAGCTGAGCTTCAACCTTCTGCTCCAAATTACCATTTTAAAAAATGCAATAGGCTTTTCCGGCCTACTAAAGGTGTCTGCCCCTCCCTGGTGTTGTCCTCAACTGAACAAAGCTGAGCTTCCACATTCTGGCTTTCGCCCTATACTATCAGATATTAAACTGCATTTGGCCTACTAGTGTGGTTAGGCCCTTGAAACAGTGTCTGCTGCTCTTGGGTTTGCTACTCCACTGAACAAAGCAATGCCGCCTGTTTAGTCCTGTTACCAATTTTGAACTGCATGTAGCCTACTTTATTCTTTGGCCCTATATCTGTTTCCTCCTCATCCTGCCCATTGCCCAGCCACTGCTAAATGAGTCTGCTGGTACATTGACCTAGACCACTACATTCCCCTTGTACTCTACACAGCCAGAATCTGTCCCTGCTGAAAGTAAGGTTCCCCTTCCCGCATGTTATACCACCTTACACAGGGACAAAGAGGAAGGTGCAGATGAAAGTGCAGGTTCCTTCATCAGGTGGGGGGGCATACTCGTTGGCGACGTCACTGGCACAGGGCCCCTCAGAGTACGCAAAAGTGTCGCTGCTGGTGGGAGGCGCCCCCGCCATGCAAACACACCGCCGTACTTTGAGGGGCCCTGTGCCAGTGGCAATGCGAACGAGTGGGCCCCCCCCTGCTTGCTCAGGATCACAGCACTTGCAACTTTTAAATACTTACCTTTCCCTGCAACACCGCCGTGACGTAGTCCGCATTTCCTGGGCCCACGAAAAACTTGAGCCAGCCCTACTCCCCCCACAACTTTCCCCCAATTCCCTATGCCCAACTATTATTATACAGTTAATTAAGATTGGCAAGCTTCAGAAACAAGAATGGATGTTTTTGGCATTAAAATGGGCACTGTAGGTGTTTTCCTGGCCTCCACTCACTGCCGACTATGCTTCCCCATTGACTTGCATTGGGTTTCGTGTTTCGGTCGATCCCCGACTTTTAGCGGTAATCGGCCGACTGCACTCGACTCGACTCTGGACAAAATCGGGTTTCCCAAAACCCTACTCGATCTTAAAAAAATGAAAGTCGCTCAACCCTAACTATCACCTCAGAGGTGGAGCATCATTTTATCGGTGGAGCATCTTATTATTGCTGGAGTATTTTATGGGTGTAACATCTGAGGCTGGGGTCACACTTGGCGTAAGACAATACGCCACGTATTATACGTCCGTAATACGGCCGTAATACGGAGAAATGTTCCCAAAATAGTGATCCGTAGTCAGGGTGTGTCAGCGTATTTTGCGCATGGCATCCTCCGTATGTAATCCGTATGGCATCCGTACTGCGAGATTTTCGCGCAGGCTTGCAAAACCGACATCTAATGGATTTATGTGCGCAAATGTTCATTAAAACATATATACAGTATATATATATACATATATGTCATTGAGACACATATATATATATTCTGTATTTAGATTTCATTCAGCGCGATATCTGTGAACAGCCGCTAATTCAATTGCCGGCTTTTCATTTCTCCTTCCCAAACCCGACAGGATATGAGACATGGTTTACATATAGTAAACCATCTCATATCCCTTTTTTTTTGCATATTCCACACTACTAATGTTAGTAGTGTGTATGTGCAAAATTTCAGCGCTGTAGCTGCTGAAATAAAGGGTTAAATGGCGGAAAAAATTGGCGTGGGCTCCCGCGCAATTTTCTCTGCCAGAATGGTAAAGCCAGTGACTGAGGGCAGATATTAATATCCAGGAGAGGGTCCATGGTTATTGGCCCCCCCGTGGCTAAAAACATCTGCCCCCAGCCACCCCAGAAAAGGCACATCTGGAAGATGCGCCTATTCTGGCACTTGGCCACTCTCTTCCCACTCCCTGTAGCGGTGGGATATGGGGTAATGAAGGGTTAATGCCACCTTGCTATTGGAAGGTGACATTAAGCCAGATTAATAATGGAGAGGCGTCAATTATGACACCTATCCATTATTAATCCAATTGTATGAAAGGGTTAAAAAACACACACACACATGATTTAAAAGTATTTTAATGAAATAAACACAGCGGTTGTTGTAATAATTTATTGCTCTCTCAATCCATCAGGAACACCCTCGCTTGGCAAAATAATAAACGCACAAGATACATACCTTCTGCTGAACCGTCACGTCCAACGAGGTAATCCATCTGAAGGGGTTAAAATATTTTACAGGCAGGAGCCCTGCTAATGCAGCTGTGCTCCGTGCCTGTAATCCCCGGCGAATGAATGAAATGTAGGTCATTGACCTACATTTCCTTCAGTCGCGGTGATGCGCCCCCTGGTGGATGTCCTCATATGACCTGGAGCGTGGGAAAAAGTTCCCAGGCTGCAGTTCATGAGAACATCCAGCAGGGGCGCATCACCACGACTCAATGTAAGTATAGATCACTGCTTTCCTTTCAGCACCCGGGGATTACAGACACGAGCGAGTGGTTTATCGCAGCTCGTGCCTGTAATATTAGAGTTAACCCCTTCAGATGGATTACCTCGTTGGACGTGATAGGACATCAGAAGGTATGTATCTTGTGCGTTTATTATTTTTCCAAGCGAGGGTGTTGCTGATGGATTGAGAGCGCAATAAATTATTAAAACAACCGCTGTGTTTATTTCATTAAAATACTTTTTAATCATGTGTGTGTGTGTGTGTGTTTTAACCCTTTCATACAATTGGATTAATAATGGATAGGTGTCATAATTGACGCCTCTCCATTATTAATCTGGCTTAATGTCACCTTACAATAGCAAGGTGACATTAACCCTTCATTACCCCATAGCCCACCGCTACACAGGAGTGGGAAGAGAGCGGCCAAGTGCCAGAATAGGCGCATCTTCCAGATGTGCCTTTTCTGTGGTGGCTGGTGGCAGATGTTTGTAGCCAGGGGGGGCCAATAACCATGGACCCTCTCTAGGCTATTAATATCTGCCGTCAGTCACTGGCTTTACCACTCTGGCGGAGAAAATTGTGCGGGAGCCCACGCCAATTTTTTCCGCCATTTAACCCTTTATTTTAGCAGCTACAGCGCTGAAATTTTGCACATACACACTACTAACATTAGTAGTGTGGAATATGCAAAAAAAAGGGGGATATGAGATGGTTTACTGTATGTAATCATGTCTCATATCCTGTCGGGTTTGTGCAGGAGAAATGAAAAGCCGGCAATTGAATTACCGACCTTTCACTAACACCGCTGCAACTTTCTCGCAAGTCACACTGCTGGTCCGTGTGGAATCCGTATTTTTCTCGCCCCCATAGACTTTTATTGGCGATTTTTTTGCGCAATACACTGACAAACGCAGCATGCTGCGATTTTGTACGGCCGTAGGAAGCCGTATAATACGGATCCATAATATACGGCTGATAGGAGCAGCCCCATTGAGAATAATTGTGCCGTATGTAATGCGAGTTTTACTGACGTAGTTTCTGCGCTCTTACGTCCGTAAAACACGCATGTGTGACCCCGGTCTTATTATTGGTGGAAAATTTCATGGGTGGAGGTTCTTATGATTGGTTAACTATCACCTCAGAGGTGGAGCATCATTTTATGGGTCGGAGCATCTTATTTTTCCTCTCTTAAATCACTTTCATCTTTGATGCTCTTTCGTCAGTAGAGGACAGCAATGTTTGATGGATTCCACTGTCTTGGACGGCTCTTGGTCTTCAGAAACAAAGTGGGCACTATGGTCCCTTTAGTATTTATCCAGCTCATCCATACATTCAGTTGTGTAGTCCTGTTGCTCCATTGAATGCTGTGGCCCCTTTACGTTGATGATCAGTAGGACCCACCACTCAATTACAGGTGATGCCATATTTCATCTTCCTAACCTCTCTGCCCCAAAAATGCAATAACGTCCAAATGGTAACAATACAAAATGTCAACTCTATACCTAAAAAATAAGCTCCATTAAAGGCAAAATAAAAGTTACAGGATTTGGGAAAAGTATTGAATTTTTTTAAACTCACGTAGGATAAAAAAAAGTAAAGATTTGATATTGGCGCAATGATACCGATCTGGAAAATCGTACTGCTAGGTAATTAGTATGCTACAATGAGTGCAGTTAAAACAAAACTCCCCAAAAAACAACTTACAATGTATAATAAATCAAATTGCATTATTCTAAAGTACAACTTGACCCACAAAAAGCAAACAAATAAAAATGAGCCTACATATTCTACATCAAAATAATAGATATGTTCTGGAATGAGGACTGCAGAGTGACACTGGATGTCAGATACAGGATATTAGGAGCCAGAAAAATGAGGGATCGTCTTTCTAGAAGGAGTTTCTGAATACAACGCGTTTCAGGTCTTAAAAGTTCCTTTTTTGATTATACAGAAATGTGGAGAATTAAGATTTTTCAGCCTTGTTATTAACCAAATAAATGGCTCAAGAAGCAAATCCAAAGACCCAATAAATCTGTTGATCTATCATTTCCACTTCCTTTACACAATTTTTTTAGCCTGTCAACTTGAAACTCCTAAAAATAATTAAAAAAATGAAGAAAGAGAAGAGGTGTCAGGTTCCATGGAGGGAGCATAGAAACTAAACCATTGAGTCCAAAAAGGAACATAACAGAAGAAAATCTATTCAATCTGTCATCTGTAACGGGCTGGGTGGTAGAACCACTGTACCAAAGCCCAAGGAAGACCTGGATGGAGTAACTAGGAGCCTCGCCCAATCTGACCACGGACATGCAGCAGCTAGCGACACAGCGGTCCTTGGAGAGACAACGGAGGTGATCCGAGTGGAATGTCCAACAGATGCAGGCATGCAGAGGAGATGACCGGAACCGCAGGTGCAGATAGGACAGTTTGATGGAGAGATGAGCTCTGGTGGGTGCAGCTGGCTTGGCTGCCATTGAGGAAAGCACTGGCGGGTGCAGCTGGTTCAGCTGTCATTAAAGAAAGAACTGGTGGGTGCAGCTGGCTCGGCTGTCAGTGAAGAAAGCACTGGCGGGTGCAGCTGGCTCAGCTGTCATTGAAGAAAGAACTGGCGGGTGCAGCTGGCTCGGCTGCCATTGAGGAAAGTACTGGCAGGTGCAGCTGGCTCGGCTGCCATTGAGGAAAGCACTGGTGGGTGCAGCTGGCTCGGCTGCCGTTGAGAAAAGCACTGGCAGGTGCAGCTGGCTTGGCTGCCATTGAGGAAAGTACTGGCGGGTGCAGCTGGCTTGGCTGCCGTTGAGAAAAGCACTGGCGGGTGCAGCTGGCTCAGCTGTCATTGAAGAAAGAACTGGCGGGTGCAGCTGGCTCGGCTGTCATTGAAGAAAGAACTGGCGGGTGCAGCTGGTTTGGCTGCCATTGAGGAAAGCACGGGAGGGTGCAGCTGGTTCAGCTGTCATTGAAGAAAGAACTGGCGGGTGCAGCTGGCTCGGCTGTCATTGAAGAAAGAACTGGCGGGTGCAGCTGGTTCGGCTGCCATTGAGGAAAGCACGGGAGGGTGCAGCTGGCTCAGCTGTCATTGAAGAAAGAACTGGCGGGTGCAGCTGGCTCAGCTGTCATTGAAGAAAGAACTGGTGGGTGCAGCTGGCTCGGCTGCCGTTGAGGTGCAGCTGGCTAGGATACAAGTACTGGGACCTGAGAACTGACAAACATGTTAGGAACAAACTCACAACATTGCACAGGCACCTCCATGTTCGAGGAGGTGCTTTAAATAGTAAGTGACCTCCAGCTATTGGCTGGGGGCACTTTAGAGGAACGCGCACGGCCCCTTTATGAAAGAGGAAGTGTGCGCGTCCAACCAACAACCGTCATAGTGTTATTAAAACCATTTGTGAATCAAGAACTGATGCATTTATGAAAGTTGACACAAGAATCATATGGGACACTAATCGCTGCACTCCCCTTCCAAGGTACCCACCATTACAGAACATGGAAGTCGTCACAAAGATGGTGAAGAGAGCTGAATCTCTCCGCATCATCACTAAAGAAAGAAATAGAACATATTTGCTCCCATCCTGTATAGTTTAAATATTACCATCTACCCGAGGTGCACAATGATCCGAAACGCACCCATCCCCACCGGTAGACTTCTCATCTCTGGTGTTTCCTCACTTTCTTGTCGTTTGTCCCATTATTTTTCTTAGAAAAAATATGTCTATGCTCTGAAATCTCACTTCAGCGCTTCAACACATAATCTGGAAAGACAGTAGATGTGACGGCACTTTATTTAAATATACCCTATGTGAAAATCTGAGGTTGTGGGTTGTAATAATCATCTAGGTGGGTTAACTATGCAACCATTTTTTATTCCTTACATCCATGGTCTTACAGCAATTACAGGTAGATGGCCACAATGCGATACCCCCAGTCCACCAGATCCCAACCCACGGCCGGTGGTTTCACTTCCCCTGTACAAAGTGATACCCACTGTCTCCCTATTTTGGTTGGCCCACAGCTTTTGTATCTCCTGCCAGTATAGTCTGTACTCACAGTCCATGATCCTCCAGACGGCGAATACCATGACCATAGCACATGTATCCAGCTCCAGACAGCAACAACCCCTCTATTTCTTTGTCAGTGTCCTAAATACCCCATTTTGATACAGGAAAGATATATATCTTGGTACCGTGTTCGCCAGTGGATAGAAAAATATTTAGAATTGAGAGTCCTCAGTGGTTGATACCTTTTAATGGCTAACTGGTAACAAATTGCAGCTTTTGAGACTATTTAGGTCTCTTCATCAGTCACAGACTAATAGAAATTCTGAAGAATCACATATTTATGCACAACACAGCACAGAAAAATGCCATAGATAAGACAGGTGACGTGAAGCAGAACTACCATTAATCCCAGAGAGACAGGAGAATCTGGGAGTATAAGCTGATGATGACCTTTGACAGTCTCAGTGCAGGAATGAATGTGTCACATGGATTTATGTATTTTTACATCAACTAAGGAATTTGCTCCTCAGACTGTGTAGGGTCATCATAACATAGAACCAGACCCCAATCAGAGAACAATAAAACATTCCTTATCTATGAACTGTTCCAATATTTATGGACACAACTGATTATTACTTATCACTCTCATATAATGGTAATTCTGCTTCACATCACTTGTCTTATCTATGGCATTTTCTGTGCTGTGTTGTGCATAAATATGTGATTCTTCAGATGTTGTATTAGTCCATGCCTGATGAAGAGACCTGTGTAATCTCTCTGCAATTTGTTACTGTCTTTTCAGTTATCCATTAAAAGGTATCAGCCACTGAGGACTCTCAATTCTAAATATTTTTCAAAATACCCCAAGCTGACCCGCCCGGAATTGAGCCCTGTCTTCGGTAAACACCTCCCTTAAAGCTAACTGGGCATTGGTAGAGGTATTTTCCTGTGGCCGAGCCAATCATTTGGGATTGCTGTGGTGACGGCCTCAATAGGCCTATTACCCCCCCCATCCACACAATGGGACCAGTGACTGGGAGAAAAATGGCTTAATTAAGGTCTCTGAGACACTGATGAGAGTAATGGAAGGATTTCTTTACGTTTACCAATCTCCTGTCTGGCCTCATGTATACATAAGCTCTAGCCTGACAGGAGTGCCTGCACATACAAACAGCAACAAACAATGAGGGCATATAGAGAGGTAATATACAAAGATCATTGCACCAAAAAATAACTAAATACTGAGAGATAAACAGTACAGGTGCAGTGTACTAGTGTCCAAGTGGACAGACCTGACCAAAGATTAAAGGCAAAATCATAGTTATAAAGTGTATAGCGTATATAGCATATCCAAGGCAAACCAGAATCTCTCAGAAGATATTTTAACAGCCAGAAAGTGCAATGTGCTACAGTGCTATGAGGGATGCCAGAGCAGTAAGCACAGAATAAAAATATATGCCATGGTTTAGGAAAGAGGGTACACTGAGGGTTAATTGTTTAGGTATAAGTCTATATACAGATATTGTAATGCAACATGTCACATAAAGTATGATGGTGCAGATAGACAAAGTCAGTGAGACCATAGTGTGAGGTATGAAGGCATCATTACCTGATAAACTGCTGAGCAGGCGCGGCACATACCCCGACGCGCGTTTTGGACTGCGTTCTTTGTCAGGGGGTATTGTCTGACTAGCACCAGGGGGTTATTTATAGTGGTTTATATACGGTAACACCGGAAAGGAAGGTATTACTTGCGCCACACAGAGGAACCGGAAGTCACCGGCCCGTGCGTCATGTGACCGATGACGCCGAAGCACAGTCATGTGATCTGGCGCATCAGCCACATAGAGACACAGGGGGCGGTTGGCAAGCGTGAGTGGACGCATGTGAACGAAACCAGTGATATCGGATGGATACAGGGAAAGGGGCCCATGAACATGTATGAGGAGAGTATGCAAGCATCGGAAGGAGTTGTATGCGTGACAAAGGGAGATTCACAGGTGTAAACCAAAAGAACGATGATAAGTAGGAAGCAAGTATGTGTGAACAGAGGGGGCTAAATATACAACATAAAAGGAATGCACAAATCATACCTTATGTTATCTAGAAACATGGAAAAGGGAGGAGACCATAATCTTTGCTAAGAGAGTCATAGAAAGCATCAAAGAACATTTGGGAGCTTGGACCCCTAATAATCAAAAAGTGTAGATAACATAGTAAATAAGTCCCAGTTTTCATTAATAGTCCAAGTATAAACAATTTTTATTTATCAGAAATTACTCAAACGGGACATATAACTATGAATGTTACAGAATAATTATAAAACAGACGGGCAATGATAAAACTGAAAGCAGAATCACTAGATGGAGTAAGGGACAGGTATGTTCTACAGGGCAGTGAATAGAATGTCAGGCTAAACCGCTGAGGGAAACAACCGATAGTGCAGCATCTATAGTATCACAAAAAGCCTTTAGTGTAAAAGTGTCATTTCTTAGTTACCGCTGAGTATAATAACATATGGACAAAGCATAGTGAATGCATGCACAAACTTATCAGGGCAAGGTAGCCACAGTGGTACACCTGCTCAGCCCAAACATTCACAAAGTCTGCTTACCCATAATCAAAGCACCTTAGTGTCGCACAGAAGCCCCGACGCGCGTTTCGCGCTTGCTTCTTTGAAGGGCAGTGTGTTCACACCCCAAAACAAGAGTCTACTGTATATGCTACTGAACACTTTCTAAATTCTGATAATACCATGCCAGAGCTACAATAATCTATTGATTTTATATTTACACATAATGCTTTTTCATTTGACTGCCGGATTTATAAGAAGACTTGGCATAGCGTCATGGGAACGACATTTGAATCAAACTTTGCTAATCTAAATGTTAGGCTTCTTAAGGAAGATTAAATCTATAAAACACATTCTTGGTCTCAAAATATATTTTTTCAGCATTGTAATATTGATGATGTAATATTTACTTGGGCAGGCAAACTGATGAGATTTTGGCTTTTATTAATAATCTTAATACCAATGATTGGGGCATTGGCTTCTCAGGGTAACTCTCAAATATCAGTATAAACTACTCAGATCTGGTCTTGTTTACTGAGGGTAAAAACCAAAACTCATTTACGAAAGAGGACAATAACAGTTATTTAGAGTTCAGGAATATTTACTCTGTAAGACGGGCAGCACTCTGCCAATAGGGGCGAGAACCCCTTAACCTGGGTTCTCTCTCAGTACCCCAAGTCCTATAAGTTGTAAGGTTCCATATTCTGGAATTATATAAGAACTCAATAAAAATTATTAATACTCCCCGATGAGTCCACCCACAGTGGTTGACAAAAAGACCAGACACAAGGAAGGGCAGGACCGCACTTGGGTACTGTCCTTGTTAGAACGGGAGACTTGCACGGGGCGTGACAGGGCTATCTTTAAGAATAAGACCCCCCCAAAATTTTAATTATGGGCTTTGATGGCTCATGTGAGACATCTTAAGGGTGTCACCATTTCATTTTATTTATGTGCACTGGTTATTTGAGCACCTTATGTATCACGTTATTGATTGTGGTTGGTATGCATTTTATTTGGTATATATTAAAAGTTATGTTTAATTGGTAATATCCATCATGCTGTTACTAGACATCAGGGTGCAATCCTCCTCCTCTTCCTTTTCCTCCTCCTCCTGCTCCTTCTCCTCCTCCTCCTTTTGGTCCTCCTCTTCCTTTTCCTATTCCTCCTGCTCCTTCGCCTCCACCTCTCCTTTACCTTCTCGTCCTTCTCCTCCTCGTCCTCTTCCTTCTTCTCCTCCTCCTCCTGCTCCTTCTCCACCTCCTCCTCCTCCACCTCTTCTTCCTCCTCCCTGTTCATTCCTTGTTTTTAAACGTTGAGCATTGTTATGCGAACATTTAGTTATTTTTTATGTTTTTTTGATCTTTTATTTAAGGAGTTTTTCTAAAAATTTGTTTTTTTGGGGCACTTTTTGCTGCATATAAACCCTGGCGCATCTCCGTTTGATATGTTTCTGTTTACTTTAAAAAAGAAAAAAGAACTTTGAGGCATGAAACGCGTTGTGTTCTAAATCTGAACATTTTCTCTTCATTTAATCTCTTTCCAATTTTGCTTTTGCTCTTTGTTTTTTCTTTTACTCCCCTTTTTCCAACTTTGTTCTTTTTCTGTCCACATATATGAATTAGAGCTTCTTTTTTCTGGGACGTGTTGTACATTTGCATGACACCATTGCAGTGAAGGTGCGAAAAAAAAAGTGCAATTCTGACATGGTTTTTTGGGAATTATTTCTAAGGCGTACAATGTGTAGTAAAATTGACCTGGTAAATGATTCTCATAATCAGCACGATTATGGCGATATCAAACCTTTCCAGTTTTTTTTTTATTATTTTAAGGTGAAAAAAACTAACTTGGAAATAAAATTTTCTGATTTTGACGTCATTTTCCGACACCTGTACTATTTAAATTTTTCAGTTGATGGAGCGGTGTGAAGACTTATTTATTGCGGAGTGAGACAACGTTTTTATTGATTGACTGTTTCGGAGTAGCTATGACATATTGATCGTTTTGTACAGTATATTTTTGCCGTGTTGCGGAGATAAACCCCCCCCCCACAATTTTAGTGGTTTCTTTTCTGTTTATGAATTTTAACAATTGGGTTAATGATTTTTATATTTTCATAGATCGGACTTTTCTGGATGCCGCGATATCAAATATGTGTTCTTTTATTATATTTCCTTTAAATGGGGAATTAGGAGGGTGATTAAAACAGTTTATTTTTGTTTTCATATATTTTTTTTTTACTTGTTTCTTACTTTTTATTGTATTAGTCCTTAGGGAACCTAAGCGATCGTCTGATCACTATATACAGCAGCACCACAGTACCGCTGCATACAGTAAAAATCACACTCTCCTCATTTTTCTGCCCACCGTTATCCAAGATCTGACGTCCCGCCTTTGTCAGTCTTCGGTCCTCATTGTAGAACATATCTGTTATCTTTCCTTGTTGGCTGAGTGTGGGAACTTGGGGGGCAAGGACCCAGACATTGGCTGCACTCGTCCCACCTAAGGTGATCACATACTGTTGTGACTACATTAGTACTACACCGAGGTCAGCCACCACCGGTGTCCTGCTCCTTCACTATGTGATTGTCACGTACTGTTAGGTAAAGCTTCTCAGGGTTTTTTTTAAGGTTAATGTCCGTCACAGATAGAATAAGGTAGTGTACTGTGATCCAGAGGGACATCTTTTAACAGAATAGGAGCTGCGTCAGCAATCCGAGCCGGGCTAATAATGTGCTTCCTCCTTGGAATCAGGTACGTCAAAGGTCGAGACATTCTTCTTCACAGTACAGAAGTGCAACTCAAAGTCTAATCGGACAAAGAAGAGAGCCCACCTTGCTTGACGAGTATTTAACCTTTGGGTGGTCTGCAGAAAACTCTAATTCTTGTGGTTGTGTATATTATTACCAGAGAGCTGGAGCCTTCCAGTAGATGTTGTCATTCTTCAAGCGTCATCTTAATGGCCAGTGCTACACAATCTCCAATAGTATAGTTTCTGTTATGATCCCAGTGGCTTAGGATCACAAATCTAACCAGCTAAGTAAGAGATAATAGGACGAGCTCTGGGGATGTGGTAACTGGACTGACCGCAAAACCTGATCCTAACACACTAAAGGTAGCCGTGGAACGTATCCTGAAATCCTAGACGTCTCTTCACGGCCTGAGAAACTGACTACCCCTAAAGAGAAAGTACAGACCTCACTTGCCTCAGAGAAATAACCCCAAAGATATAGAAGCCCCCACAAATAATAACGGTGAGTTAAGAGGAAAAGACAAACGCAGAGATGAAACAGATTAAGCAAATGAGGCCCGCTAACGCTAGATAGCAGAAAATAGCAAGGGATCTGTGCGGTCAGTAAAAAACCCTATGCAAAAATATCCACGCAGAGAATGCGAGAACCCCCACACCAACTAACGATGTGGGGGGAGCAACTCAGCACCCCAGAGCACCAGCAAGCAGGGAAATCACATATTAGCAAGCTGGACTAAACATATCATATACTAGGACACATCTTGAACACAGATGAGCAAAAATAAGCAAACAAAACTTAGCTTCTCTTGGAGAGACTGATAACGGATGTAGACAGGAGCAAACAGAATAGCACTGAATACAACGACAGCAGGCATGAACTGAGAGTCCAAGAGAGCTTAAATAGAAAACCAGACCACAGATAACGAGACAGCTGATGCCAGTCACAAACCTGCAGAAAGACAACACTCACACAGAACCACTTGTGACCACAAGAGGGAGCCCAGAAATAGAGTTCACAACAAGTTTCGCTCAGTCGGCAAAAACAGCTTAAAGAAAAAAAACACAAGCGTCAGACTTCCCCAAAGAAGTTCTTTGCAGAACTGGCACAGCACTGATAGAAAAGGCATCAACTCCAGGAGATACTGTTTGGTAGGGTCGGGATGGTGCAACACAGGAGTTCTCATGTAGGCATCTTTCATGTGATGGAAGGCTGACACAACCAACTCAGATCCAATTCTGGAATTAGCCCCCTTGTTGGTTAAGGTGGAGCTAGGTGCCATGAGGGAAAAAAGTGGAAATAAATTGTCTGTAGCAGTTGGCGAAACCCATGGACTTGTAGATGGTATGCAAGTCTTGGGGTCGAAGCCAGGAGAAAACAGCAGAAACGTTCTCAGGATCCATTTTGAGACCATGGCTGTAAACAGTGCTACCAAGGAAAGGCAGGGAGGGTTTTTCAAAGACATATTTGAACAACTTGGCAAACAATTTGTTCTCTCGTAGACGCTGCAGAACCTGATGGACGTGTCTTCTGTGGGTTTGTAGATCCGGAGATAAAATCAAGCGGTCGTTCAAATACACGACCACAGAAACATAGAGGCGGTCCCTGAAGATGTCGTTAACAAATTCCTGAAACACGGCGGGCACATTAACCAGACCAAAGGGCATGACAAGATACTCTTAGCGATCATCACGGGTATTAAAGGCCATCTTTTATTCATCGCCCTTGTGGATTCTAATTAATTTATAAGCCCCTTGCAGTTCCAATTTTGTGAAAATCTTTGCCACATGGATTCTGTCAAATAGTTCAGAGATCAAATGAAGGGGATCAATCCTAATAGCCAGGTGTATAAAAGGTATCCAGAGAAGATGGTGGATCTCTACCTGCCAATACGACTGGACAGACCTTGCCAGAAGGTTGCCACCACTGCTTCTTCTTTCCAAGCCAACAATGCAGCCAGAGTATTGAAGCATAAAGCATACTGTGCCATGGTGTCCGTGCCTTATCTCAGAGTCAAAAGGGATAAGACAACTGAGGGGGTATGGTCTGGTAGTTTGAACACCTCTTGGAACATCTCTGGGAATTTTTCTAAATCATGGATCTCAGAACCTCCACACTTCCAAATGGAATTTGACTAAGCCAGGGCTTATCTGGACAGGAGACAGATCATAAATGCAGTCTTGGTTTGGTCCTATGGAAAAATCTGAACTTGCAGAGTGAAGTGGATTTGGTACTGATTAATAAAGCCACGACTATCCTTAGGGTCTCGGTCATAGCGAGACGGGAGTGGAAGCTGGAGCTTAGCTGCTCCACCAGGCACTGGAGCCATAGGTGGATCACCAAGAGATGATGGTAATCCTGAAGAAGGATGGTCTGTCATGTCTGAAGCGGGGGCAAGGTGGAAACAAAGGTGGAGAAAACCTGCAGCTGAGTTGCCATCACATTAATTGCCTGCATTAGCTGGTCTTGACGCTCATATTGAGAACGGACCTCTTGAAACAGGAGATCTTGTTCATGAGACTTGGGTTCTCTGGATCCCAATTTTTTCAGTGGGATCCATTGCGTAAACTCACAGTGACAATGGTGTGTGGGAACCCACTGCAACACTGGCCGGGCTTTCCCTGGAGATGCATAACTAAGTGGCTACCTGGTCTTCACTAGAGCCTCTTATGCTGAGGCTAGGCTTCGCTGTTAGCGTAGCCACCAGGTGCCCCTCCAGGGCCGTCCCCAGACCTGCAGAAGCTAATTAAAGAGCAAGAGGCACAGATGCAAAGCACAGAGGAAATAAACAGAGACATGCTCAAGAAGACCAAGGTGGTGGCAGACAACTCAGGTTCCGAATATATAGCTGAGGTCAGAAGCGAAGAGTTCAGACAAAACGAGTACACAAACCGGTCAGTAAAAGGAATATACCAAAACAGGTAACTAGAAACGGTCTGGAACTAGGAACCTAAGTTCAGGCAAGGAGTGGAGGGAGGAGCTGACTAATATATCACCTGATGACAGAGGATAGGCCACTGAAAGAAAACTCTGCAAGACACAGCGGGTTAAACTCCTGCAGTCTGGCCATGCCTTCCTATAGGCCCTATAGGCAGGTGGAGACAGCAAGAAAATTCAAACCTGCTGGAAATGCTGCAAGAGGCAGCTCAGCTAAATGGCCTGATATGGGGAGGAGCAGAGTGGTGCACGCAGTGAGTAGGATGGCGGCCATTAACCATGCAAGTCACCAGTGTGACACGTTGTGCCTACATTACTACAACACAATGAGGTCAGCCATCATTACAGGTTTTCCATATCTTTATTGCGATAACCAATGAGGCGGCGCTGAGTGAGGAGTAGAGCTGGAGTGACAGAGGCTTCAGATCTATAGTAGCTCTTTAGCCTCATTTGCATATCAATTCAAACACTGATTTCTCAGTAATGGAGGAATTGACTGGACATGTGAAAGTGTTGCTGGACTTGTCTTTGAAAGGGCTACATGTGCATATAAATAGTTTGGGGGTGACATCCTCCGACAGATTCCCCCTAAGTTAGCTGTGAGCCATGTGACTGATAGTTATTTCTTCTGCTGGTAAGTGCCTCGATGTCATAAGTACAAACGTGAAAAGTCCGGCTCTTCTCCATATCCAGCTGATAACAGAACAGCAGATAAACGAATAATCAAATCATTTCCTGGATTCCATGGTCTTTGCTGATTGCAGTTACAGGATATCACAGCGCTGGATCTCTAATAAAGCGCAGTCACTACCTGCCCCGTACTTGTAAATTTCCACAGCAAATTGTTGGCCGTGGGATGTTTATATATATACAGTATATATATGTATATGTCTATGCGCTATACACCTGCGCTCTGGACACATTGTATGGATATTGTTCCACTATAGAGATGAGAGAATTTGCTGAGTTATAAATTCAACAGAATTTCGCAGGGAACATTAGTTATTCAATGCTAATTGCATATTCCTTTCAGGCTCCAGAGACAAAGTTTAATGAACAGATGTTAATTAATAATAATAGTAATAATACTCACCTGGTGGCTCACATTGCCATCGCCACCACCACTGCCCACCATCCCAGCTCTTCTTTCCGCTTTCTCTATCACACACCGGAGGTCGGGGCATCAGACGGTGGACTGCAGCGGCATCAGACGGTGGACTGCAGCGGCAGCACAGGTGAGCAGGAAGGTGACTATTCAGTTTTTTCTAACCCTTTTCCAGTTCTCAACAATTCATCAAAATAACGGTCATCACGGCCGCCAATTTGATGAATTAGCAACAAAACTTTGGATTCAATTGGATTGGATTAAAACTTTGGATTCAAGAGAATCTGAGTTTTTGTAAAAATTTGAGGCAAATTCAATTTACCTTCAATAAATTCTCTTCGCTCTACTAGACAAGCAAAGCCGTGAGGTTCTTTACAGATGCGATCAAAGCATGTGAGCCCATCTACCAACGCGAAGACGACCTCTGTGAAAGAAAAAGATGCTGCAGGAAAAGATGCCGGCTCATAGGTACAAGTGTTGTCACGTTACTGAGGCCACGCGTTTCTGTCCCGAACAGGGGCCTTTGGAGCGCCCCCAGACACAGGGCCGCAGGGCACTCGGTACCGGGCCTCTCGGTCTCAGTTCTGGGGTTGTCACGGTGGATAGACCCGGTCCGTGACCCTGCTAAGGGGCGTCCAATGAAAGTTGTAAGTGGTGGTGCGTGGTGCAAGTCGCGATGAATAACGAGGACACAGGGTTGCAGTCTCTTTACCTCTTTACTGAAGGCTTCAAGGTCCTCAATCCAGAGTACGGTTAACAGGGATGCAAGAGATCGGCCGGTCCGATGGCACCTCCAGAGTTCCCTTTGCAGGTGGAAATCTGTGCCTACCTTCTAGCGCCTGTGTTGTAGTACTTCCCTGCTGAGCACCACGGGATAGTCCTCACAACTGTTGTGTCTGTTTCTGATGTTATTTCCCACAACTTATGTCTGTTCTGATGTTCTTCTCCGTCCCCCAGATGATATGGATAGGATGCACCTGTATGACGGGAAGGCCTGGAGCTCTTCCGGGACCCTAGTGTCGCCCTTCTCCCACAGTTGCCCCCTATGTCTTCTTAGGTGATTTTGGGGAGACAGCCAACCTAAAATCAACTGTCCTGCCGTTGGTTTGAAGTAATGCTTGGAGTCTAATACTTCCTCGGCATTCTGGCCACCGGCTACGCGCCTCAATAGGATGTTGCCTCGTCTTACAGCACGACTCCTACTGGTTCTATCTCCTTTTTGCTTTGATCTCGTTTCTCACTTCTCCACAATAAACCTCGCTTCTTGTCCTTTCTTGAGATACCGCCGCGATGTAGTGCAGGCGCGGTTCCTTAACGTTCTTTCCTGTTCGCTAGGCCTCTGTCAGGATCCCACCCCTGACAGGGACCCCCCTGAATCTTCCCCTGCAACACCCCCTGCCACAGGATGTTGCCTGGTTCCAACCCAGTCAGCTTCTCACTAACTTCCTATCCAACCCCCAGTTTTACCAGATTGTGAGGAGTGGCCTAATACATAGTGCCCTTAGCTCCCCCTGGAGGCCAGACTGTGAAGTGTATTGGTGTCGTGATACCTGGTCAGGTGAACTCCTTCACTGCCATCAGACGTACCATCACTCCCCTTAGCGGCGGAGCATCAGTACTGCAATGACCAGGACTCTGGGGCGCTGCACCTTCACTGGGCCATACAGATAATGAGGTACAGGCACAAGTATACCGTATATAGGCCGCACATAAGGTAGAACGATCAGACAGGGAATGTGAAAATTCATCTAGACCAACACAGAAAGTCTACAATCATGAAAACTGATCGTACAAAGGAGAAAAAGTGTAAAGAATTATGTGTGTGGTAAAAAATGAAGCTCCCCACCATCCGCCGGCGTTATTTGTACCTTCTATTCCTCCTTGTGCATATCTTACATTGCGGGCGATCGTGGCCCATATATCCACCCCCATGTGTGATCGTTGGATCTCCGTGTCATTCAGGCACGAATGCGTTATGTGTAGGGTGATTATTGTCACATTATATCTTATATGGCTACATTGTCCCTTACAGTATCATAACCTTTCTCATCTATATATTAGCTACTTTTCATTAGATATTTTTATTACACTTGGTCATTGTGCTATTACTATAATGTGAACCTACGTCTATTATCGTGCCCCTTGCGGTCACCGTCCACCAGTATATCAGAGCACTGGTGCCAGGTCTGGTCGGAGCAGGATCGGAGCTTGTTCTCTCCACACCACTATTGTCGCCTTAGCTGCTCTCTTCCCCATTTCTCTATGACCCCTTACTAATCTTCTGAGGTATCTTTTGTATTCTCTACTTTTCCTATTATTCTCTTCTCACAGTCACTCTTTTCTTTCTCGTCTGCTCTCCCTTCCCTCCGTTTCTGTCTCTGCACCTTCTCTGTTCTCTTGTTTGTTTGCATAGCGGCTTCTCTTCTCTGACTCATGTTGGCTTTCCTGTGAGCGTCCTCATCACCATAGCCACAAACCTATGTGTAGACACGGTCTAGTTTCCTCTCCTCTAATCTGTACTCACTTATTAACAGTCTAGTTTCCCAGGGCTGCCACCAAGAAATTCAGGGCCCCTAACCGGTAACAATTTTGGGCCCCCTTGAGACTCTGCCCAGGCTCCACTTCAGCTCCACCACTTCCACCCCTTGAACTTTCCACAGTCCCACCGCCCACTCTTGGAAAAATTCCACTTCTGCACCACGTCCTCATCAATCACACATTACAACCACCAGTTCACATACATAGCCAGCAGCTGTTATTTTGGCTAAAAGATTTTTCAAGCTGCCACCACGACAACGTACTCTCTTGGCAGCACCCTACTCTACTCTTACCTATTAAACATTTCTTAAAATATCCAATACTCTTTTTAGGTATATTTTTTATTTATTTTTCTTTAAGGGAATATGTCACATACATATTTTTCAAATGACCAAAAATACCACATACAAGGAACAAATATTGTCACACAATGGCCAGACCACATATTACTACTACATAGTGACCAAATAATACCACATACAAGGGACAAATACCATCACACCATGGCCGGACTACATATTACCACCACATAGTAACCAAATAATACCATGTACAAGGGACAACTATCATCACACAACAATGGACAGACCACATATTACCACCACATAGTGACCGAATAATACCATGTACAAGGGACAAATACCATCATGTATTTATCACCATGCAGATAAGCCTCCGATGTCACCTGAACGATAAGAAAAACAAGTTAGATTAGACCGTGCCGCCCATCAGACCGCACTGGGACCGCCCCTGGGTGAGTATAATTTAACTTGTTTTTCCTTCCCCCATGACGGCACACCTGAGAGAGGGGATGCGCCCAGTCACGAAAGGAAACCCTACTGAAAATAAAAGGGCGGTACCTCTCCGTCGCTTCAGTTGGGTTTCCTGTCCTGACAGGGACCCTCGCGCTGACCACAGCGGAAGATATTTTCTACTTACCCACTACCCGTCCCGGCATGAAAGAACAGGCAGCACCTGTGCGTCGGTCCTCGGGTACTGGAAGTGCCGTCCGCGGGTCCTCTGGGGCTTTGAGTCCGAGCGGGCGTCTGTGCAGCACGGTCGGATGTTCTGGCTCCTTCCATGGCTGCTGCACCACCCTCCTCTCTCTGCCAGCGTCCAGGTGCTGCGACCGCTTCTGGGTCACCCGTCTGACATCACGCGCAAGGCACGCTGGGAATGGGCATGCCCGTGTGACGTCGGGGGCGGGCACCGGATCCAAGATGGCAGCGCCCATGAAGAGAATGCCGGCCGGTGGGAAAAGACTCTGGTGGCGTGGCTGAGGAGGATAGGGACCACGATTGGGCACCGGAGGAGGCGGGGAGTGCAGTGGATCCCCCATAAAAGGGGGATGACCACGGAAGATGCACCCATGCCCAAAAGCTTCATTATGGAAGTGGGGCAACAGGAGCAGCAGCAGCAGCCTCCGTCACAGCAGCAGCATCATCAGGAGCTCTCGCCAGATGCCTTGCCGAGCCACCAGCATACCAGGTTAAGCAGCCGCTCAAGTGGTAGGAGCAGCAGTCGTCCTGTCCAGCAAGACTCTTCGGCATCCAGAAGGGACGCTGCACGTGCATCTGTCCAGCCTCCAAATCCGGTACCCTTGACTGTCGGCGTTGGTGAGTGATCTACATGAATGTCACCCTTATGGTAACAGGGTCCATTTTTTCTGTTTGATCACTAGGGGTCGAGGAAGTCTAGCGGAAAAACAAAGAACCAAGAATGTGCCCTTTGTAAAGTCCCTCTTGCACTTCAGTGGCAGAAGGACCTCTGCGCTGACTGCATTAATAAAACTATACAGGAAGAGACCCCTAATTTCACCACTAGTCTTAAAGCCATTATACAGGTGTAGTGAGCTGGCCGGCTGTGACTGTTCTGTTATCATTGACATAGAATCTGTGACAGACACTGCCCCCGTGTGGCCAGAAGTTATACCTATGCCGAATGTGATTACAGAGAAACAAACTGTATTGGCTAAACTCCCCCCTGTTATGTCATGTGACAAGGAAGGGAAGGGGGAAGAAGAAGAGCCCGGGAAACCAGTCGGTGCAGAGAGAAGTCTGTGTGTGCTGGCGTCCTCCTGTTGATGCGATATAGAGGATTGCCTGGAAGATCTCTCTCTCTTGGAAACTGACATCCAGATTGTTCCCAGCTCCCACACTGCAGAGCACTCAGTGGTGACATCTTCACAGATCCTGGAGCCCATGAACTGTAAGCGGGTCCTCTGTTGAGAGGGCGAACATTCCACCCTTATCTGCTGAACCCCAAGGATTACAGTCTGGACCTGAGAGACAGAGTTTTGTTCACTCCCTGTTGTTTTCTCCTCGGCTGGAACGTCTCCCTGCAGTGACAGACAGGCCTGCGACGTGGGAAGATAACCTCCTGGAGCAAAGGAACTGGTAACGTGTAGATAGGGACAGTGAGGGAAAGTTTGTTATTACACGTTATTTCTGTGAATAGGCATATTTTGTACTGTCTATTATTGTGTTCCGCTGTGTTAATGAAAATGTATAAAAGTAAAGATACGTTTGTTAAAATGGAATCTGAGTGTGGAAGTTTTGCTGGGCCAGATCATGGATATGCATGGGCGGCCTTGCCCTCGGACACTTCATCTGGCGTAGTCGGCAGGATCTGTGCCCAGCAGGATTCCCACCCAGGCCCAGTATACAGTCAGAAACCACCGCCGGTGTCCATTGTAAACCAGGTCAGGAAGTTTGGCGGGCGAAACTACCCCATACCAGAGTGGGCGGAACAAGTGCGGATACTGGGAGAAATGTATAATATTGACCCTAAGACCTTGGCAGAAATGGCGGTACTGACGCTAGAGGGGGAGGCATGGACGACAGTCAGACTGGAGACGGTCAGGGGACAGCGTGTGTTGGAGGATTTGGTGTGGGTGCTGGAAAAGACCTATGGACCTACTACGTACCAGGGAACACTGCGATACCTGTTCTTTAGACGAACACAGCTTGAATGGGAAGACATTCCCCAATATGCAAATGCCCTTCAGGTACTCCTTGAACAAGTCTGTGCAAAAGGGGAACAACTGGCTACTATGGCTCCTCGTGACCTGGTACTGAGAGACCAATTCGTTATAGGGCTGAGAGACCAGTATCTTAACCATACGCTACAGGACTTGATTCGGATGACGCCGACTCTCACCTTCGCTGAAGTCAAGCAGGAAGCCATAGAACGTTCTAGGGGACCCATCATGGATGTGGGGACTCAGAGCGCTGCGTGCAGATCCATATTAAACAGTAAACAGCCCAACCGTGACACCGAAAAGAACCCCGTCAACTACAGCTCTTTCCGCCTGGAACTCCTGGCCCTGACCTGGGCTATGACAGAGAAATTTGCTGGCTACCTGACAGGGGCGGAGGTGCTGGTCGTGACAGACAACAATCCTCTTGCCCACCTAGAAAATGCCAAACTAGGGGCAATGGAACAGCGCTGGATGGCAAGGCTCTCTAGATTCCAATACAAAATTAAATACAGAGCGGGGAAGGAGAATCAGAATGCTGACAGCCTTTCCAGAGTGACCTCATCCCCGCCGGTAGGGGACCGGGATGAAGAGTTGGAGGAAGATGAACTGCCCGACTTTGCCCGGCTAGCTAAACAAATAGAAGATAGCCGCCAGTATGCTGTAGGCGGGATCGAAGCCGTAGTGGGGTCCCCCCTGTCCCAACAAGAATGGGCCAAGCTTCAAGATCGAGACCCTGAACACATCTTACTGAAACAGTACGTGAAGACACAAGAGAAACCACCCTCCGAAGTAAGAGCCCGACTATCAACCAGGGCTTCTGCCCTACTTGCCCAATGGGATTGGCTGATCGTGAAGGATGGAGTCTTGTATCGCAGGGCCCTTTTATCCCATATGCTGGAAGAATGTTTGCAGATTGTCGTCCCGGTGCAGCTAGCCCATGAGATGGTGGCTGAAGCCCACAGAAGGAACGGCCACTTCGGCATAGACAAGACCCTCCGGTGGACCCAGCAATTCATTTTTTGCCCAGGACTCCGTAAGCTGGTTGAAAACGTCTGCTTAAGATGTCGTACATGTGAACTCCACAAGTCTACTGAGCAGCGTGCACCCGTCCAGACTATTAGCACATCCAGGCCCCTCGAGTTGTTGATGGTGGACTATCTGTTGATCGGAACGGCGAATAGTGGCTACCAGTACTGTCTGGTGATGGTGGACCACTTCACGAAATTCGCCGTCGCTGTTGCTACCAAAGATCAGACTGCCGAATCAGCTGCACAGGCCATCTGTCAACACTTCGTTCGGGTCTAAGGGTGTCTGGAGCGGCTGCACTCTGATCAGGGGGCGTGTTTCGAAGGGCGAGTCATTGAAGAACTTCAGCAGATGTATGGAATCAAGAAGTCCAGGACCACCCCGTATCATCCACAAGGGAATGGCGCCTGTGAACGTTTCAACCGGACCCTCTTACAACTGATCCGAACCTTAGCAGAAGACAAAAAGCCCGACTGGCCTCGATTCCTCCCAGAACTGCTGTGGGCCTATAACAATCAAGTCCATTCTGTCACCGGATACACGCCTTACACCCTCCTTTTTGGCCGCCCAGGCAAAAGCATCCATGAGCTACACCTGTCTAACCCTGATGAAGACACCTGTGGTACCTATCCTTCCTGGCTACAAGCACACCGTCAAAGGATGGAAACTGTCTACCGGCTGGTGGAACAGCAGATCCAGGACCAGGTCCACGCTGATCCACTTCCAATACAAGAAGACCTACTGAGTGTGGGTCAACTAGTCCTAGTTCGTATAAAGAAACCGCAAGGAAAACTCCGGCCCAAGTGGGAGACCGAAGTCTATCGAATAATTGGACACCCGTACCCTGGTGGCCCCGTCTACCAAGTACAAGGCAAAGACAGCGGCAGCCTCCGCACCCTGCACCGTAACATGTTGCGCCCCTGTCGTTCTCAGCCTGACTCCCCTCCTATAATGCCTAGAGAGACGGATGTCACTAATACTGTGGGAGACACCGATACCGGGGATGTAGAGGTGGAAGACATCCCTACCCCTGCTCGCCTGACTGACGCGTCTGAACCCCTTACCTCCTCGACTGACTTACCAACTGGGGCGGAGAGTGGAGTGACTGATCGGGGAGAGAGACTAGCACCCGTTAGGCGGACAGCGCGGACCACCGCAGGAGTGCCCCCAGGACAGTCCTACAGAGACCAATATGTGTGACCCTTTTCACAGCCGGGTCCTACAACCTCCACAGCCATCGCCGCCCTGGAGTCAGTCGTTGACAGGGACTGCCAACCTTCAAGCGGGGGGGCGTGTAGTGAGCTGGCCGGCTGTGACTGTTCTGTTATCATTGACATAGAATCTGTGACAGACACTGCCCCCGTGTGGCCAGAAGTTATACCTATGCCGAATGTGATTACAGAGAAACAAACTGTATTGGCTAAACTCCCCCCTGTTATGTCATGTGACCAGGAAGGGAAGGGGGAAGAAGAAGAGCCCGGGAAACCAGTCGGTGCAGAGAGAAGTTTGTGTGTGCTGGCCTCCTCCTGTTGATGCGATATAGAAGATTGCCTGGAAGATCTCTCTCTCTTGGAAACTGACATCCAGATTGTTCCCAGCTCCCACACTGCAGAGCACTCAGTGGTGACATCTTCACAGATCCTGGAGCCCATGAACTGTAAGCAGGTCCTCTGTTGAGAGGCCGAACATTCCACCCTTATCTGCTGAACCCCAAGGATTACAGTCTGGACCTGAGAGACAGAGTTTTGTTCACTCCCTGTTGTTTTCTCCTCGGCTGGAACGTCTCCCTGCAGTGACAGACAGGCCTGCGACGTGGGAAGATAACCTCCTGGAGCCAGGACAGTAGTCCGGAACATCAGAGAGGATCGAGCGAAAATAATACTCATAGCTCCATTCTGGCCAAGGAGGCCATGGTTCTCTCTTCTAAGGCAGATGTCATTAACAGACCCATGGATTCTGCCAGAAGTTAACCCAGGGACCAGTGAGCCACTCTCAGGTGAAAAGCTTCCATCTGGCAGCCTGGAATTTGAGAGGGCGTTACTGAGTCGCCAGGGATTCTCACCAGGGTTAGTCTCCACCCTATTGAAAAGCAGAAAGCCTATAACATCTAGAATCTACGGTAGGACATGGAAGAAGTTTCTTGACTTCCTGGGTGAACCGTCGGGGGATGTTTCTGCAGACAGGGTTGCAACTTGGGTTAGCGACGAGCACCCTTAAGGTTCAGGTTTCAGCCTTGGTGGCCCTATATAACTGCAACCTAGCATGTAATAGGTGGGTTTCACGATTCATAAAATCCTGTGGTAGGACTACCCCTGACGAAGCCACCCTGTGCAGTGGCGACACGCGTTGGGTCTCTTTGTAGCCCACATTAGGACTCTGATTGCATGCTGAACTGGTTCAGGCACTTCATGCCTTTAGGTAGTATACTTTTGACTGCCTCTGCGTTACATGTTGCCTATATGGGTTTTCTTAGCCCGTACTAGGACTCTCATTGGAGGGTGAACAGGTTAGGCAGGACATGCCTTTGGATAGTATTCATTCAGACTGCCTCTGTTCTACATGAAAATTTTCTCTATATTTTGCCTATTTTTTACAGGCTACTCTCTTAGTCTTATATGTTTTAGGTAATCTGTGGGTTTTATTTCTGTGACCGCTCTGCTTGGCTCCTGCTACCGTGTAATGCATTTATCCATGTGCTTATCTGCTCTGTATTCTCAGGCATAGTAGTACGGTGTGGTCCCGTAGTTGGGACCTAGGGTGCAGGACTACATATGCCAGGGTCATTCCCACAGTCATTCCAGTGTTACATTTTCCTCATGTTATTTTTCTTTCATGTTTCCATCTGTCACTAATACTTTGTATTATTGTACTTTGTCCAGGGGAGTGCCTTGTAGTAGGGTTTATTCACATCTTAACGGGGCCAGTTTGGCTGGTGTCTATATATAGCACAAATAAAGTCATATTGTTGAGTCCTTGGTGGGTTACTGCCGTATTAGGGGCTATTGTATAATCATGTTTTTTTAAATGTTTTTAATTGTGTTTGTCACTTTAATGTGTTACTTAATAAAGCTGTGTTCATATTTTTGCCGTATCTGATGTGTCGTGATCCCCATTTATAGGACCTAGTCTGTTTTTTTTCTTGAGTATGAGGTCTAGGCCGGTCATTATCCCAAAAATCCCTCCTTGGGATCTAAATTTAGTCTTAGAAGCCTTAACCAAAGACCCTTTTGAGCCTTTGCAGGAGTTGTCACCTAAATTACTCACCCTTAAAACAGTTCTACTGGTAGCCTTAACATTGGCCCGTAGGGTAGGTGATTTACAGGCCCCGTCTATATGCCTGTCATGATCAGCTGCAGCCGCCGAGGTTGCCCAGCCCATAGACGTCCCCAAGCCGACCGACCTCAGAAGGCATGGGGCGCGCATCCCCCGGGGACGCAATACGGACCTTTTAAACCGCAGAGGGGGACCCGGGCCTGCCCGTACTAGGGGAGGGCAGAAACCAGCGTTCTGTGGCAGCTGAGCATGTGGACAAAGAAAGAGACTCGTAGGACTTGATTACACCACACAACTTCAGGTATAGAGAAAGTAAGGTTTACTGAAGTAAAGTCACACAGTTCATAAACAAAACATGACAATGTCAGGCTCCCGATTCCACACCCCCAGAAGGGTACCACCCAGTGGACCCCAAGGCACCAACGGATCACCGAGGCACACATAGGTGGGACATCAGGACCCATGCAGGACATCAGGGTACACGAGGACATCAGGGTACAGGCAAGACATACATCAGGATACAGACAGGACATCAGGACATCTGGACTCAGGAAAGACCTCAGGACATCAGGACACAGGCAGGGCATCAGGACACAGGAATAGATAGATAGACATCTGGGACACTGGCCAACCAATGTAGCTGGCGCACTACCATTTTGCAAAATACCAAAGAGGGGGTGCAGCAGAGTGGCTGAACATAATAGCTACCTCAAGAGAAAAAGAAGCCACCCATGAAATCTGCACACCACCAATAAAGGTATGAAAAAAGGAACAGCTTTATTGATAAACAATGTTAAAAACAACATAAAACCAATACAAATACAAACATCCACCCTTAGGTCTGCTCATAGTGCACAATATACAGTGCCTACAAGTAGTATTCAACCCCCTGCAGATTTAGCAGGTTTACACATTTGGAATTAACTTGGCATTGTGACATTTGGACTGTAGATCAGCCTGGAAGTGTGAAATGCACTGCAGCAAAAAAGAATGTTATTTCTTTGTTTATTTTTTTTTTAAATTGTGAAAAGTCTTTTCAGAGGGTCATTTAGTATTCAACCCCTCAACCCACCAGAATTCTGTTTGGTTCCCCTAAATTATTAAGAAGTAGTTCAGGCACAAAGAACAATGAGCTTCACATGTTTGGATTAATTATCTCTTTTTCCAGCCTTTTCTGACTATTTAAGACCCTCCCCAAACTTGTGAACAGCACTCATACATGGTCAACATGGGAAAGACAAAGGAGCATTCCAAGGCCATCAGAGACAAGATCGTGGAGGGTCACAAGGCTGGCAAGGGGTACAAAACCCTTTCCAAGGAGTTGGGCCTACCTGTCTCCACTGTTGGGAGCATCATCCGGAAGTGGAAGGCTTATGGAACTACTGTTAGCCTTCCACGGCCTGGACAGCCTTTGAAAGTTTCCTCCCGTGCCGAGGCCTGGCTTGTCCGAAGAGTCAAGGCTAACCCAAGGACAACAAGGAAGGAGCTCCGGGAAGATCTCATGGCAGTGGGGACATTGGTTTCAGTCAATACCATAAGTAAAGTACTCCACCGCAATGGTCTCCGTTCCAGACAAGCCCGAAAGGTACCTTTACTTTCAAAGCGTCATGTCAAGGCTCGTCTACAGTTTGCTCATGATCACTTGGAGGACTCTGAGACTGACTGGTTCAAGGTTCTCTGGTCTGATCAGACCAAGATCGAGATCTTTGGTGCCAACCACACACGTGACGTTTGGAGACCGGATGGCACTGCATACGACCCCAAGAATACCATCCCTACAGTCAAGCATGGTGGTGGCAGTATCATGCTGTGGGGCTGTTTCTCAGCCAAGGGGCCTGGCCATCTGGTCCGCATCCATGGGAAGATGGATAGCACGGCCTACCTGGAGATTTTGGCCAAGAACCTCCGCTCCTCCATCAAGGATCTTAAGATGGGTCGTCATTTCATCTTCCAACAAGACAACGACCCAAAGCACACAGCCAAGAAAACCAAGGCCTGGTTCAAGAGGCAAAAAATCAAGGTGTTGCAGTGGCCTAGTCAGTCTCCTGACCTTAACCCAATTGAAAACTTGTGGAAGGAGCTCAAGATTAAAGTCCACATGAGACACCCAAAGAACCTAGATAACTTGGAGAAGATCTGCATGGAGGAGTGGGCCAAGATAACTCCAGAGACCTGTGCCGGCCTGATCAGGTCTTATAAAAGACGATTATTAGCTGTAATTGCAAACAAAGGTTATTCCACAAAATATTAAACCTAGGGGTTGAATAATAATTGACCCACACTTTTATGTTTAAAATTTATAAAAATGTAACTGAGCAACAAAACTTTTTGGTTTGTAAGATTTATGCATCTGTTAATAAATCCTGCTCTTGTTTGAAGTTTGAAGGCTCTAACTTATTTGCATCTTATTAAACCTGCTAAATCTGCAGGGGGTTGAATACTACTTGTAGGCACTGTATGTATATATATATATCTATGTAATCACAAAATACCACCTGGCATGAACAAATGATACACTAATGAAAAGAATATAATGCAATAAAATGCTGGGTATAGTGAAAACACAAATGCTAGCTGTCAGGGGGGAGTATAAGACCTATGGGCCTGCTACCATGGAACAGATAGCACAATAAACCCTGTACCATAGGTTGATATTGACCTAAGTCCAATCAAAGGCCCCAGTAGCAATGTGCGATGGCCGCCGATGTAAACAGATACTCACAAATGTGACAGTACTAGAGAATCTGGCCAAGTCACAGCCCAAGCACAAGCAGAAGTTTCCCAGGAGAAGCCTACAATCAGGTAAGAGGCCTGAACAGCCGGTGGGAAGAGCAAGACCGGTGGGTGGAGGAACCCAACGCGTATCGCGGTATCAAAAGACCGCTTCGTCAGGGGAAGTAACTTACCAACAATAGCGTCGTCCTTATATATAAACCCATCCGGTAATAAGTAGGCACACATGTGTGGCAAGTAAATGGTGGATAACGAAACCAAAAGTGGAAGGCTAAAAATAAGCCAGGCCCACAAGGCAGCGCATGCGCAAGATACAAAAGATGAATGAAATGGGCAGACGTCTCTGCCCATAGTCTACCACTGCGCACGCGCTGGTCATAAGAGACAGCGGTCCGCAGAGGAGCCAAGAAAGAGACAAAGCATGTAAATGGCACGCTCCAGAAGGAGATATATTGAGCGGGTAGCCCAATAGAACGGAGCGGCCACATAAAGAAGAGGCAAAAAGAGAAGAAGGCGATGTGAAGGTAACAACCTAAACCCACAGATCACTGCTGAAAAAAAAAGAAAACATACCATTAAGCAAAACAACCTAAATCAAACCAAAATACATACCAAATAAAGAAAAACAAATAAATACATTATGGATTACATATGAATATAATAACGTATTATATGACCATATGCGTATGGCCTGATTTCCTCCCGCAGAATAGATACTAATGCCCAAAGAGTACATATATATAGGCCAACCTAATCCACAGGGAAGAGGAAGATACACGAATATCACGTATCCGGACAAGTATATCACAAACTACGAAAGAGGCCTGTATATATGGTAGAAAATATTTCCACAAATAAGGCATGATACCCAAAACAATCATACAGATACAGTAAATAGAGTACTTCCAAACAATCCACCGTAATGTCCTTGTGCGGCTCAATGTTCTCCATATAAAATACATGGCCGCAAATTTATATTCCAAACGTCCACAATAGTGTCCATATGTGGCACAGTGTCCTCATTGGTGGGTATATGGCCACGGATTTGTGTTCCAATGATTGCCCCTCCCAAATGGGTTACACGGGAGAAAATCCCCACGGAGTCCTCCATAATGTGCTTTAATGAGACACAATCCTTGATGATTTGTATCCGTCAGCAACCTTACGTCCCAGGTGTCGTCAGTCCCAAATACACAGTGAGGGCTATCCAGGCGAGATTAACCCAAGAAACCTGTGAAGAGGAGATCCTCATTAATTCCATGGGGTGCAGTAGAGCGGAGTAAATAAATCCACCGAGACTCAATCTGTAGTAGTCGTTTTTGTAAAGAGCCCCCCCTGCCAGAGCTCCTGACATGTTCCAAACCAACTATCTTAGTCTTCGCATAGCTGCCCGCATGGTGTAATAAAAAGTGTGCAGCAACTGTAGTCAGCGCCTTACCCTTACGGCTGTCAGCTGCAGCCGTATTGATAGTTGAAAAGTGACCCTGTATTCTCCGACGTAGCTCCTGTGAGGTCTGACCTACATAAATGCAAGGGCAGGGACAAATCAACGCATATATCACATAAGAGGTTTTGCAGTTAATATATGCCTTTAGCTTATGCTGTGTTTGATCCGTCGGGTTAGAAAAAATGTCAGTAGGATGCATATATGGACAAATACTACAGTCTCCACAAGGGAAAGAGCCTCGCAGACAGAATCCGCGGTTCAGTCTATACGTGGGTCTGGTGTAATGACTGTTGGTGAGTATATCTCTGAAATTAGGCACCCTTCTAGCTGTCATCAGTGGTTGGGTACTGACCACCTGAGACGTCTGTGCATCTGTTGTTAAAATCCTCCAATGTTCACTCATAATCCGCCTTACCTGGGACCATTGGGTATGGTAACCCGTAATAAACCGTGCATAGTTGTCTGGTCTTCTTTTAGTAGAAACCAGCAAAGTGTCTTGTGCTTGTGCATTGGCCCTCTGATAAGCGGAAGAAATGCATTTTCTAGGGTAATTCCTGTTTCTAAACCTCGTTGTAAGGTCCTGGGCTTCCCTCCTGAAGTCAAGATCCTGGGACACTGGCGTGGCAGCCCAGGTCATCAGTAACATCAGGACATAGAACACAGGAAGGACATCTGGGACACTGACGTGGCAGCCTAGGTCGTCGGCTGGGACACTGGCGTGGCAGCCCAGGGCATCAGTTACATCAGGATATCAGACACAGGGAGGACATCAGGGAACAGATAGGCTATCAGGACATCAGGGTCCATGAGGTCATCAGGACTCATGCAGGATATCAGGGTACAGACAGGATATCAGGACATCTGGACCCAGGGTCACCGGCAGACATCAGACAGGAGTCGTTCGGTTCCAGACATCCGACACGACCTAGAGACACCACCAGTCATCAGGCTCCAAGCTCCAGGCAGCGGTCATCAGGTTCCAGACTGCGGTCGTCAGGCTCCGGGCATCGGACCTAGGAAGGAACTCAAGCGTGATGGTGCAAGCACCACCGTACTGGACATGAGCCAGACGGAGTTAACACCGCATGGTAGTCAGAGCACAGAGTAGTAGATGCTCAGCAGAAACACCGGTTACAAGAGATTCAAAGTCACTGAGTACGAGACTCCAGACGCAGAGGGATTCCAGGGACATAATCACAACAGAGTTCAGACAGGTTCAGGTACAGGACAGGTACAGGATCAAGGATTCGGGCCTGGATATACCGCCTCCAGGACAGGCGCCAGAACAGGAC